>NC_090378.1:18621006-18987484 GCF_036365525.1 Heterodontus francisci | reverse complement strand
AATAGCTGAAGTCCTCCCGCCTACACCAGCTCTTCAGCCACGCATTCATTTGCCTTATCTTCCTATTCCTACCCTCACTAGCATGTGGCGCAGGGAGTAATCCTGCGATTACAACCCTAGAGGTCCTGCTTTTTAACCTTCTGCCTAACTCCCTATATTCACTTTGCAGGACCTCATCTCTCTTCCTGTCTATGTCATCAGTACCAATATGGACCATGACCTCTGGCTGCTAACCCTCCCTCCCCTTTCAGAATGTCCTGCAGCCGCTCTGAGACATCCTTGACCCTAGCATCCTTGTCCTTATACAAGAATTGCAAAATGTCAGCATGCAAATATAGCAAGTAATTAGGGAAGGCAAATAGAATGTTGGCCTTTATTGCAATGGGGATGGAGTATAAAAGTAGGGAAGTCTTACTACAATTGTACAAGGCACTGGTGAGACCACACCTAAAGTACTGTGTACAGTTTTGGTCACCTTACTTAAAGGAGGGATCATTCTGCATTGGAAGCAGTTCAGAGAAGGTCCCCACTAGGCTGATTCCTGGGATGAGGGGTTTGTCTTATGATGAGAGGCTCAGTAAATTGGGCCTATATTCTCTGGAGTTTAGAAGAATGAGAGGAGATCTTGTTGAAACATCCAAAATTCTGAAGGGACCAGATAGGGTAGAAGCTGAGAAATTATTTCCGCTGGTTGGGGAATCTAAAACACAGGGGCACAGTCTCAGGATAACGTGCTGATCATTTAGGAATGAGATGATGAGAAATTACTTCACTCAAAGGGTTGCGAATCTTTGGAATTTGTGACCCCAGAGGGTTGTGGATGCTCCATCCTTGAATACATTTAAGGCTGGGATAGACAGATTTTTAGTCTCTCAGGGAATCAAGGGTTATGGCGAGCGGGTGGGAAATTGGAATTGAAGCCTGAGATCAATCATCATCGTAGTGAATGGCGGAGTAGGCTCGATGGGCCATATGGTCTACTCCTGCTCCTGCTTCTTGTGTTCCCCTTGTGGAAGAATCTAGAACTATGTGGTACAGTTTCAAATTAAGGGGTCTCCCATTTAAGATGGAGATGAAGAGGAATTTCTTCTCTGAGAGTCATTAGTGTTTGGAATTCTCTTCCCCAGAGAGCAGTGGAGGCTGGGCATTGAATGTATTCAAGGCTGAGTTAGACAGATTTTTGATTGACAAGGGAGTCAAGGGTTATGTGGCGGGGGGTGGGGGGGGGAAGGCGGGACAGTGGAGTTAAGGCCACAATCAGATCAGACATGATCTTATTGAATGGCCGAGCAGGCTTGAGGGGCCGAATGGCCGACTCCTGCTCCTCTTTCTTATGTTTGGAATGCTGACAGGGGAAGGGAGAGGAAGATGTGTTTGCTAGTGGCATCGAGCTGGAGGTGGTAGAAATGGCAGTGGATGATCCTTTGGATATGGAGGCTGGTGGGGTATAAAGTGAGGACATTGTTCTGGGAAGGAGGGGAACGGGTGAGGGCTGAAGTCCGGGAATTGGTTGGACACAGTCGAGGGCCCTGTCAACCATTGAGGGGGAATCCTCGGTTGATGAAAAAGGAAGACATATCAGAAGCACTGTTGTGGATGGTTGCATCATCAGAACAAGTATGATGGAGATGGAGGAACTGGGAGAATGGAATGGAGTTCTTACAGGAGGTAGGGTGTGAGCAAGTGTAGGCGAGGTAGCTGTGGGGGTCAGTGGGCTTATGATGAATATTAGTAGACAGCCTATCTCAAGAAATTGAGACAGGGAAGTTGAGGAAGGGAATGGAAATGTCAGAATCAGACCACGTGAAGGTGAGAGAAGGGTGGAAATTGGAAGCAAATTTGATGAAGTTTTTCAGTTCCAGGCGACAGCAAGAAACAGCACCGCTACAGTCATCAATGTACTGGAAAAAGAGTTGGGGGAGGGGCCTGAGTAGGACTGGAACAAGGAATATTCGACATACCCCACAAAAAGACCGGCATATCTAGGACCCATGCGGGTACCCATAGCAACACCTTTTATTTGGAGGAAGTGAGTGGAGTTGAAGGAGAAGTTGTGAGAACAAGCTCAGTCAAGTGGAGGAGGGTGGTGGTGGATGGGGACTGATTGGGCCTTTGCCATTAACACTATCTCTGGACAAATGCTTTGCCTTTTACTACAGCTAATATTGCCTTTTGTTCCGTGACCTCTTTGTCATTCAATCTCTCCTGTCCTCCAACCTATCACAGATCTTCCCTTTTGTTCTTCCCTACAACCCCCCACTCCCCCTTTCTCTTGCTCAAAACCTATCACACTTCTAACCTTTGCCAGTTCTGATGAAAGGTCATCGACCGGAAACGCTAACTCTCTTTTTCTGTCCACAGATGGTACCAGACCTGCTAAATATTTCCAGCACTTACTGTTATTATTTCAAATTTACAGCATCCGCAATATTTTGCTTTTATTTTAGGATAGACAGGACCTTGGTTTAACTTCTCATCCATAAGATGGCACCTCCGACATTGCAATACTCCCTCACTGGAGCGTCAGACTAGATTTTATGTTCAAGTCTCTGGACAGGAGCTTGAACCCACAACTTTAAAAAGCATGATGTATAAGTTTAAAAATATTCAAGGGTCCACTGTGCTTTTGTTAAACTAGATTCAACACCACACTGAAATGATACTTCATTCTCTTAAGTAGTATTTGTGTGAGACAGCTGTGTGCTGTACAATTATAAGTGTAACTATAATGGAGGGTCATACTTTTTTATTCGTTCATGGGATTTAGGTGTTGTTGGCTAGGCCAGCATTTCTTGCCCAACCCTAATTGCCCTTGAGAAAGTGGTGGTGAGCTGCCTTCTCGAACCGCTTCAGTCCTTGGGGTGTAGGTACACCCACAGTACTGTTAGGAAGGGAATGCACACACTCCTGATGCTCTTCTGGATCTTGTGATCTTGTTACTGGAGATTGCAAAATCTTGGATTATAGAGATGAAAGTTCTTTTCCCAAGTACGTCCCATATTGTACGTCACAAAACCAGCACCAGTGGGGCAACATTTCACTATATACTTTCGTACATGTGTGTTTTTGGGATCATGAATGTGGACATGCAACTTGGTTTATAATTGGATTCATGATTGCACATCTCCAACTATTAACAAGCTAATTTGCCTAATCGGGGCTGAATTTTATAAGCCCGCCAGCACGAACAAAATGGCGGCTCGCCCGCCAAAGAGCCGCAGCAATTTCAAGCATGGTGGCTCATTTAAATAGCCGGGAGTACTGTGATGTAGTTTTGGGCCCCTTACCTTAGGAAAGATATTATTGCCATAGAGGGAGTGCAACGAAGGTTCACCAGACTTGTTCCTGCGAAAGCCCAAGGTCCAGGACTACTTGCCGAGGGACGTAGTAGAGCTTGGGGCAGCCGCGGCAAAGGCTCAATGGGGAAAGACCACTGTGTAAGGTACACCCCACCAAGGTGAACTGAGGGGCTGGACCAATGAAAAACCCCTCAACTGTATCCAGAAAATATTTGTTTTGCTGTAAAATATACATAGCATGTAAAATGAAATGGGAGGGTTGTGAGGCAACTCACTCCTGTATTGAAGGAAACGGATCTCCTTTGCACTCTTTGTATTGTTTGACTTTGTGCTTTTTGGAACTGTTTTGTAATGTATTTGTTACAGTTTTTTATGAATAAAGTATATTTTGGAAATTTAAAAAAAGCAGGACTGTCCTATGAAGAGAGATTGAGGAAACTGGGCCTGTATTCTCTAGAGTTTCGAAGAATGAGAGGTGATCTCATTGAAACCTACAAAATACTTAAAGGGATAGACAGGGTAGATGCAGGTAAGATGTTTGCCCTGGTTGGGGAGTCTAGAACCAGGGGACACATTTCAAAATAAGGGGGAAGCCACTTAGGACAGAGATGAGGAGAAATTTCTTTACTCAGAGGGTTGTGAATCTTTGGAATTCTCTACCCCAGAGGGTGGTGGAAGCTCAGTCATTGAGTCTGTTTGAAGTACAGATTGACAGATTTCTAAATACCAATGACATAAGGGGATATGAGGATAGTGTGGAGGGGGTGGGGGGGGGTTGCAGGGGGTGGGGAAAGGCATTGAAGGGTCGCACAGTGGTTAGCACCACAGCTTCACAGCTCCAGCAACCCAGGTTCAGTTCTGGGTATTGCCTGTGTGGAGTTTGCAAGTTCTCCCTGTGACTGTGAGGGTTTCCACCAGGTGCTCCAGTTTCCTCCCAAAACCAAAGACTTGCAGGTTGATAGGTAAATTGACCATTGTAAATTTCTCCTAATGTAGGTAGGTGGTAGGAGAATTGAAGGAATGTGGTAGGGAATATGGGAGTAATGTAGGATTAGTATAAATGGGTGGTTGATGGTTGGCACCGATTCAGTGGGCCGAAGGGCCTGTTTCAGTGCTGTATCACTCAATGAAGTGGATGATCAGCCATGATTGTATTGAATGGTGGGGATGGCTGCATGGTCTACTCATGTTCCTATGTTTTCCCCCCCCTCACCCCCCACCACCCCCTGGGATCACATGGAGAAGGCGGGCTGTCCGTCCCCGGCAATGGCGTCAGCTGCCATTTTTAAACGGCTGTTAGCCCAACTGGCAAATTTAAATATTTAAAGAAAGGTCAATTGAAAATAAATAAATACATCTCTTTTTTCCCCACTCCCACCCCCCAATAACAATTAAATTAGTTATTTGCTCTTCCCCTTTCCCTGCCCCACTCCCCCCAAAAACACTTATCTTTGCCATCTGACCTTCCCTGGCCTCCCCCTCACTCCACAAACTTTAAACTGTAACACTTCCCGCTATCCCCTACATCCATGATGTTAATTTGACCCCGCTCTCCCCCACCCCCACACTGAGAAATCTACGTTGTGCCTCGTTTCCCCGAACGGAGATCCGAAGGCGCAACAGTGCCAGCTGGCAGGGTAAAGATCACGGCGGGACATCAGGAGGCGACGGGAGAGTAATTAATTCCGGTATTTTAATTTATTTAAATATTTAAATTGCGGTCCCATTGCCGAGCGGCAGTGGGGCTGTCATGAGGCATTGTCCCCACCAGCAATATCAGGCCGTGCCCTGCCAGCATTGAGATCCATGGCAGGCTTCATCAGGGGCCATCTTCAGACCCACCCCCCAACCCCTGCCAAGGATCGCGACGTCAAGGGATCTATAGAATCCATGCCAGATGTGTGGAGTCTTGCTTTGGCCATTGAGTGAACCAGTGAAATGGACCCCAACGGTCTTTTCTGGGGCTACAGTACAACTTGCATTTATAGGAACATTGCTAGGTTCCAGTGTAATGTAGGATGTCCTATCTGTGCAAACAATGCAGGGTATCCTGTTTGTACACACAATGCAGGATGTCCTGTTTGTACACACAATGCAGGATGTCATGTTTGTACACACAATGCAGGATGTCCTGTTTGTACACACAATGCAGGGTGTCCTGTTTGTACACACAATGCAGGGTGTCCTGTTTGTACACACAGTGCAGGATGTCCTGTTTGTACACACAATGCAGGATGCAGATGATACAGACTTGGAAGTATTGTGAACTGTGAGGAGGACAGTGATAGACTTCAAGAGGTCATAAACATGCTGGTTGAATGGGAGGACACATGGCAGCTGAAATTTAATGGAGAGAAGTGTGAAGTGATGCATTTTGGTAGGAAGAATGAGGAGAAGCGATATAAAACAAAGGGTACAATTCTAAAGGGGGTATATGTGCACAAATCATTGAAGGTGGCAGGGCAGGTTGAGAAAGCGGTTAATGAGGTATACAAGATCCTGGGCCTTATAAATAGAGGCATAGAGAATAAAAACAAGGAATTTATGGTGAACCTTTATAAAGCTCTGGTTTGGCTCAACTGGAGTAATGTGTCCAATTTTGTGCATCACACGTTAGGAAGGATGTGAAGGCTTTAGAGAGGGTGCAGAAAAGATTTACAAAAATGGTTCCAGCGATGAAGGACTTTAGTTACATTACCGATTGGAGAAGCTGGGGTTGTTCTCCTTTGAGAAGAGAAGATTGAGAGGCAATTGGATAGAAGTGTTTGAAATCAGGAGGGGGCTAGACAGTGTAGATAGGGAGAAATGGTTCCCATTGGCAGAAGGGTTGAGAACCAGAGGACATTGATTAAAGGTGATTGGCAAAAGGATCAAAGTCAACATGAAGAAAAACTTATTTACCCAGAGAGTGGTTAGGTTGTAGAATGCACTGCCTGAAAATGTGGTGGAGGCAGATTCAATTGTGGCTTTCAAAGGATAATTATCTGAATAGAAAAAATTTGCAGGGCTGCGGGGAAAAGGCAGGGAGTGGGACTAGCTGAGTAGCTTCTGCAGGGACATGACATAACAGGCTGAATGGCTTCCTTATGTGCAGTAATCAGTCTATGATTCAATGGGCTGGATTTTACAGCCCCACTGACGTTGCGGGGTGTCGCAGCGGGGGTGAACGGAAAATGGCTCCGGCAGAGGCGCGCCATGGGCCTCGGCGCCAGGAAGGCCCGGCCTGATATTGGCGGTGGTCTTGGCGATGGGAACAAAGTTTAAACATGTTAATGTATTAAAATTAATGAATTAATTACTTACCTGCTTCCGCCGTCCATTCCGGGCCTATCAGAAGATAGGACAGAATATAAAAAGCAGCAAAAAACGACTAAAAGATTAATAAGGAGGAGAAAATGAGAGTACAAGAGAAAGCTGGCTAGAAATATAAAGACAGATAGTAAGAGTTTCTATAGATGTTTAAAAAAGAAAAGAGTTATCAAAGTGAGTGTTGGTCCTATGGAAAGTGAGTCTGGGGAATTAATAAGGGAAAATAAGGATATGGCAGATGAATTGAACAGGTATTTTGCATCCATCTTCACTATAGAGGATACAAGTAACATCCCAGAAATAGCTGTAAATCAGGAAATGGAAAGGAGGGAGGAACTCAAGAAAATTACAATCACCAGGGAGGTAGTACTGAGAAAATTGTTGGAGCTACGGGCTGACAAGTCCCCAGATCCTGATGGACTTCATCCTAGGGTCTTAAAAGAAGTGGCTAGTGAGATAGTTGATGCATTGGTTTTGATTTTCCAGTGGCGCAGTGGTTAGCACTGCAGCCTCACAGCTCCAGCGACCCAGGTTTGATTCTGGGTACTGCCTGTGCGGAATTTGCAAGTTCTCCCTGTGACTGCATGGGTTTTTGCCGTGTGCTCTGGTTTCCTCCCACAGCCAAAGACTTGCAGGTTGATAGGTAAATTGGGCCATTATAAATTGCCCCTAGTATAGGTAGGTAGTAGGGGAAGGTGGGGATGTGGTAGGAATATGGGATTAATGTAGGATTTGTATAAATGGGTGGTTGATGGTTGGCACAGACTCAGTGGGCCGAAGGGCCTGTTTCAGTGCTGTATCTCTAAAAAATAAAATTCCCTAGATTCGGGGAAGGTTCCATTAGATTGGAAAATAGTGAATGTAACTCCTTTATTCAAAAAGGGAGGGAGACAAAAAGCAGGAAACTACAGGCCAGTTAGCTTATATGTCATAGGGAAAATGTTAGAAGCTGTTATTAAAGATGTTATAACAGGGCATTTAGAAAAATTCAAGGTAATCAGGCAGAGTCAACATGGTTTTGTGAAAGGGAAATCATGTTTAACCAATTTATTGGAGATCTTTGAAGAAGTAACGTGCTGTGGATAAAGGGGAAACCGGTGGATGTATTGTACTTAGATTTCCAGAAGGAATTTGATAAGGTGAATTTGATAAGGTTATTGCGGAGAATAAAAATTCATGGTATAGAGGGTAACATATTGGCATGGATAGAAGATTGGCTAGCTAACAGGAAACTGGGGGTAGCCAAAAATGGGTCATGTTCTGGTTGCTAAGGTGTAAGGAGTAGTATGCCGCAGGGATCAGTGCTGGGGCTTCAACCTTTTACAATTTATATAAATGACTTGGAAAGGACCGAAGGTATGCTTGCTAAATTTGCTGATGACACAAAGATAGGTAGGAAAGTAAGTTGTGAAGAGGACACAAGGAGGCTACAAAGGGATATAGATAGGTTAAGTGAGTGGGCAAAGATCTGGCAAATGGAATATAATGTGTGAAAAAGTGAAATTGTCCACTTTGGCAGGAAGAATAAAAATGAAGCATATTATCTAAATTGTGAGAGATTGCAGAGCTCTGAGATGCAGAGGGATCTGGGTGTCCTAGTGCATGAATCACAAAAGGTTAGTATGCAGGTTCAGCAAGTAATTAGGAAAGATAATAGAATGTTATCATTTATTGCAAGGGGAATTGAATACAAAAGTAGAGAGGTTATACTTCAACTATACAGGGCACTGGTGAAACCACATCTGGAGTACTATGTACAGTACTGGTCTCATTTAAGGAAGGATGTAAATGCAGTGGAAGCAGTTCAGAGAAGGTTTACGAGACTAATAACCTGGAATGGGTGGGTTGTCTTATGAGGAAAGGTTGGACAGGCTAGGGCTAGGCTTGCATCTGCTGGAGTTTAGAAGAGTAAGAGGTGACTTGATTGAAACATATAAGATCCTGAGGGATCTTGACAGGGTGGATGTGGAAAGGATGTTTCCTGTTGTGGGAGAATCTAGAACTAGGGGTCACTGTTTAAAAATAAGAGGTCACCCATTTAGGACAGAGAAGAGGAGAAATCTTTTCTGAGGGTTGAGAGTCTTTGGAACTCTCTTCCTCAAAAGGTGGTGGAAGCAGAGTCTTTAACATTTTTTTAAGGCAGAAGTAGATAGATCCTTGATAAGCAAGGGGGTGAAAGGTAATTGGGGGTAGATGAGAATGTGGAGTCGCGGTTACTATCGAATCAGCCATGATCTTGTTGAATGGCGGAGCAGACTTGATGGGCCGAGTGGCCTACTGCTACTCCTAATTCGTATGTTCATAAATCTGTAAAATTACCAATATTCTTAGGGCATATATTGATCGAATAATTAGCAGAATGGACTTTCTTTGCTTCCTTATGAAGTATTCAGTCATAAGGTTTGTTAGGTGACATAAGCTTTGCGTTTGTGCTATTATGTTTGATCATTGCATTTGACAAAGGCCCTCTTTCTTTCTTTTGATTAGAAAAGGAAACATTGTAAGGGAGGTAATTGGACAAGGCTCCAAACGGGAGCACAGAAAAACTACACTGTGTCAGGTCCCATGACTCTCTGTTTGTGTAGTACAAAAGAAAAGTAATGTTAAGGTTAATTGAAGAGTGTTTCAAAATGGTAGAAAAGTGCTTAAACTACTCCTTGAGAAAAGCAAAATATTGGCCTGGATTTTGCAGTCTGCAGCGAAGTGATGGTTTTTGCTGTTGACCTCAAAGAAATTTGACCACAAAGATCGAGCGGGATTTCACCTTTCCTGAGGTTAATTTCATTTTAGCGCCAGCTATAGGAGATATCTGGAGTGCAGCAACAATGATATTATCAAGTAGGCTAAGCAACCAATCACATTGAAGAATTCTCACAGATAGTAAACAACAGGTTTTATCATTCACTTTTTATAATTTTATAGAAAGTGTAATAAATATTCAGAGATACACATGGGATTAAGGTAGAAGCTAAAATATCATAAACTTTCTCATTATTATTATTACTTTAAAAATATATGGAATTTTTATTGTGGAATTGAAAAATTGACATTTCACAAATATAAAATTAGTTTTTCAGGGCTAGAGTGGTTGTTAGAAGTAATTATGACTTAATACATTGTTAGAAACTGAGTAACATTTTCAAGGGTTTTTACAGTGAGAATAATAGTGTAAAAAGTGCAAATTCACGTCAACTCAATGACTTTCAAATAGTCCTTTGGTAGTACAGGACTTGAGTATTGCTGAAAATAGGAACACTTTGTCAAAGCTTTTCATCTTGCACTTATCAGGACATTTCGCAAGAATACCAATGTAAGGGGAAGCAGCAAGTTTATACTGTATGAGAAGGGCGGCACAGTGGCGTAGGGCGGCACAGTGGCGCAGTGGTTAGCACCGCAGCCTCACAGCTCCAGGGACCCGGGTTCGATTCCGGGTACTGCCTGTGTGGAGTTTGCAAGTTCTCCCTGTGTCTGCGTGGGTTTTCTCCGGGTGCTCCGGTTTCCTCCCACAAGCCAAAAGACTTGCAGGTTGATAGGTAAATTGACCATTATAAATTGTCACCAGTATAGGTAGGTGGTAGGGAAATATAGGGACAGGTGGGGATGTTTGTTGAGAATATGGGATTAGTGTAGGATTAGTATAAATGGGTGGTTGATGTTCGGCACAGACTCGGTGGGCCGAAGGGCCTGTTTCAGTGCTGTATCTCTAATCTAATCTAAAAAAAAAGACAGTGCTGATTGGTAGAGGCATTGCCATGGAGAATGCACCAGTTTATGGTGACTGACAGTTAACTGCCAAGCTTTGTTTAAAATTTAAATCAGGCAGCTTGACTCTGATTGGGCAATGCCTTGTTGTTTATTGAAGAAACTTGGTTGGTGTGCTTTATTCTGGGGTAAAGCAAGTATCTAATTGGCCGTTTTGGTAAATGGGAAATGTTGTTGATATTGCTGAAAAGAGAGACAAGGGACTGAATTTTACGCCACCCTGATGAGCGGGATGGTGGGGGGGGTGGGGGGGGGGGTGGTGGGGGGTGTAAAATAGAGTGGGAGGCTCCAGGAGACCTTCCTAACCCATTCCCGCCTCCGCCATCACTTTATGCAGGTGGCGGCGAAAAACAGCCCAACTGCCCCAAGAGCCAATCGAGGCCCTTAAGTGGTCACTTTATGGCCACTTAAGAGCCTTTGCCCGCCTCCACGTGGATTTTAAGCGTGGCAAGCGGGCGTCCTGGACCTGAGAGAAGCCACCTGACAAAACCAGGCGGCTCTCGAACGTCCCGGGGGGTGCCCTCATGATCAGGCACCCTGTGCCCAATGGAGGACCGCCCCCACTATCCCAACCATCCCCAACACCCAAAATGCACCCCCGTCCCCCCAACTGACCACCCTTGCCTTGCCATGGACCAACCGGTTACCCCCGGCTAGGCAATCAAAACTTACCTGCTGTCCAGGCTCCACGGCATCTTGGCTTCTAGCTGGGCTGTAGTCCCAGAAGTGGCCACCGCTGATTGGCCGGCAGCTCCATTAGGTGGGACTTCCTGCCTCGAGTGGGTGGAAGTCCTGCCTCAGAACAATTTAAGCCTGGCAACCAGCAAAATATGGGTCAGATCCTCAGGCAAGGCGGAAGCGGGTTCCCCACCGAATTTTCATTCAGTGGCCCGCTCCTGTCCGCCTAGGGTAAAATCCCGGTCATGGGGCTGAATTTTACCAGCCCTTCGACATCGTGGCAGGGAGGCCCATAAAATGTTTGTGGGAGAGGCCCGCCACAACCCATGATGCCAAGAAGGCCCCGCTGCACATTACCGGCGGCGTCGAGGCCTCAGTGTGGATCCCCTGCCGCCAAGCAGCAGGGCCTTCATCTCAATATTAAAATAAACTGAATAGATATTGAAATGAACTTATCTGTTCACGGCGGCCGTCTCACACCAATTTTACAGCCGCTGGCCGCAACCCACGGACCTTTGTAACTCCGTACGGAGTTCCAAGGCGAGACACGGATGGGGAGAGTCACATTATCAGCGCCGGAGGGGGAGGTGCGGGCAAAACAATCCTTATTGGCTGTGGAGATGGGAAGGGGGTTTAGGGTCAAAGGGAATAAAGTTCGTGGGGGAAGGTTGTGAATGAGAACCAATTTCTTTGGGGGGGATGGGGCATAAAATTAAATGTTCATTCATTGGGGAAGAGGTGGGAAAGGGGGATTGCAGGTATGCATGGATTGTTACTACATTCCCGAAACAAAGATGTACCTTTAAACATGTAAATTTCTTCTAAGGGTTTGAAGCCCTTTAAAAATGGCGTCTGAGTCTGTGCGGTGGCACTGGACACCATTGCCGGGTCGCCGTGTCTGCCCCATTTAGGTCATCTGGGGCGGCCGTTCTGCCCACATCAGGACAATCCACAAGATACCAATGTAAGGGTAAACAACGACTTTAAACTGTATGAGAAGAGAGTGCTGATCGGTTGGCCAGTGAACTCTGACTGGTAGAGGTGTTGCCATGGATAATGCACCAGTTTACAATAACTGACAGTTAACTGCCAAGCTTTGTCTGAAATTTAAACCAGGCAGCTTGACTCTGGTCAAGGCATTGCCCTGAGGAATGAACCAGTGAATGGCTGTCGCTTATTTTGTTTGGCTGGAACAGGCGCTATGTTTGTACACGTTCTTTCTGTCTGCAAAGAACATGGCCCTGCCTTTTACACAAATGAGTAATGTGATATATGAATTTCAATGCTAGTGTGATGCTCAGTATATAGGCCGTATGTCCCAAAGACTGATGGATTATATCAAACAACATGTCCCTTCTGCTGTTCGCAACAGGCATGGTACAGGCCGTACCCAACCAGCCCATGCTTGCAAAACTCAAAACACAGTGTCCAACATTAGATGTGATTCCACGATTGGACAACATTTGCTGAATAATCTGCAGTGTGCTAAGAATTATGCTGACAACCAATTTAAGATTGTCAGTAGGGCTCACAGTGTGGCACATTTGAGCGTACTGGAAGCTACATGTATTCATACATAAGGCCCTGTTCTTAGCAGACAGAAAGAACATTTACAAACATTGCGCCTGTTCCAGCTAAACAAAATACGTGACCGCCATTCACTGGTTCATTCCTCAGGACAATGCCTTGACCAATCAGTCAAACTGCCTGGTTTAAATTTCAAACAAAGCTTGGCAGTTAACTGTCAGTCACCATAAACTGGTGCATTCTCCATGTCAACGCCTCTACCAATCAGAGTTCACTTACCAACCAATCAGCAGTCTCTTCTCATACTGTATAAAGTCAATGTTTTCCCTCACATTGGTATTCTTGTGGATTGTCCTGATGAGTGCAAGATGAAAAGCTTCGACAACACGTCTCTATTTTCAGCAATACTCAAGTTCTGTACTACCAAATGATTATTGATATGTTGTGACCTGTGGAGACGTGGGACTGAATTAACAGTGCACTCTTCCTGTCTCGGTCATAACATATTAATTGGGAGCTCATGGGGATTAAACCCAACGCCGATTACGTTTAATTGTAATTGGGAGTAATAATGATTGAAAAAGGAAAATAAAAGAACCAGGTTTCTTGTGTAATAGGGTAAAGTCTACACCACCGGAGTGTCTGTAGCAGTTGCTGAAACCTTTCTGGGGAAGGACAATGTATCCCTCCGTGACTTGCGTAGCTTAACCAAAGTTAAACTAATGGCATTGGCAATACAATCGGGGTTAGAATTGAAATCGGTTGCTAAAAAAGCAAACATAATTGAAGTAAGAGCCCAACATTTGAAATTGGAAGAAGAAGAAGACAGTAAATCAGAGGTAGTGCGGCTGAATTAGCTAAAATTCCATTGCAACTGAAAAAACTTGAGCAGGAACAAGAAATTGAAAAACTTAAATTTGAGTTTGAAAAAGAAGTGACAATGAAAAATACTTGAGTTTGAGGACAAGGAGAAGAAAAGAGCAAGACAAAGAGAGGGAAAGGAATTCAAATTAAGAGAGATGGAACTAAGAAAACAGCGTGGTCTTGACGCCAGTGGAGATTCTGGTCAGGAAGAATCTGAATCCAGCCAAGGACCCAGCAAAAATCTGTTTAAATTTATACAAGCTCTCCCTAGTTTTGAGGAAAGGGACGTGGAGGCATTTTCATTTATTTTGTAAAAACAAATGAAATGGCCAAAGGAAAGCTGGACACTGCTTATGCAAATCAGGTTGATGGGCCGAGCTCATGAGGTTTATGCTATGCTTTCTGAAGAGGCTTCTATAGATTATGATATGGCAAAAATGCTATTCTCTTTGTGTATGAGTTAGTCCCTGAAGCTTACCGACAGAAGTTTTGGAACCTCCTGAGATTGGCTGGGCAACCTTATATAGAATATAAAAGGGTAAAGTAAATTAATTTTGATCATTGGATACGGGCACTAAAGATGGAAGCCACGTATGAGATCCTTAGAGAACTGATTCTCCCGGAAGGATTTAAAAAATTACTCCCTCCGGTAGTGAGAACTCATGTAGAGAACCAAAGGGTTTCAAGGTTCAGGCAAGCAACGGAAATTGTTGATGATTATGAGATTGTGTATAAGCCCAAACCCTTTGTCCGTCACCCCCACAAACCTGAGAAGGATAGAAGGTGGTAGAGTGAAAGGAAGGCAAGTCGCCGGGGACAGGAAGAGACAGCTGGGAATGCCCCAGGATCCATTTCTCAGGCCAGAAAGGAAGGTGCTGAGGGTGGAAGTGTTACCATTGTCACAAGGTGGGACACCTTTGTTCAAAATGTTGGAAGTTGCGAGGTAAACCCATGGGACTTGTTAGGGTACACAAAGTTAATGCAGAGAAAGGGGCCCTGACTGAGAGTGCAGCAGATCAGGCTGTAGCTTTGACTGCAGCTGTAAAGCCAAATACAAAAGCCAATGTGAGTGTAGGGGTTGAGAATAAGATGCCTGAAGGTAGTAGGGAATACTTGTTGAACGTAAAAGTGACTCCTTATCCTTCAAGTGAGGTAGGCAAACCTATAGTTATACTTAAGGATACAGAAGCAACCCAAACTCTTTTGTTAGGGAAAGGAATAACATTTCCAACAGAGAGCGCACTGAATGCTAAAGTTTTAGTGAATGGTATTGGCGGGGAGTATATACCCGTACCTTTGTATCGAGTGCACCTAGAGCATGATCGAATGTCTCAGATGGTAACTGTAGGAGTTGTCATAGTTTGCTGATAGAAGGAATTGACCTACACCTAGGGAATGATTTGGCCAGAGCAAAAGTATTAATTTCTTCCGTAGTCAGAGAAATCAAGTGAAGTGTCATGCTAGGCCCTCATCTGCCAAGAATGAGGCACATTAATTTTGTCATAAACATTGATTTTAAACTGTTGCTGGAGTGAAGAAAGGATTTGTTAAGCACAGTGGCGCAGTGGTTAGCACCGCAGCCTCACAGCTCCAGGGACCCGGGTTCGATTCCAAGTACTGCCTGTGTGGAGTTTGCAAGTTCTCCCTGTGTCTGCGTGGGTTTTCTCCGGGTGCTCCGGTTTGCTCCCACAAGCCAAAAGACTTGCAGGTTGATAGGTAAATTGGCCATTATAAATTGTCACTAGTATAGGTAGGTGGTAGGGAAATATAGAGACAGGTGGGGATGTTTGGTAGGAATATGGGATTAGTGTAGGATTAGTATAAATGGGTGGTTGATGTTCGGCACAGACTCGGTGGGCCGAAGGGCCTGTTTCAGTGCTGTATCTCTAATCTAAAAAAATCTAAGATCAGCTGTGGCTGGAAAATACATTAGCATATTAACAGACAGTGCTTGCAAGGACAAAGGACCATTCCCTGACATTCAACCCACAATGGACCTAGATCACCAGGGATTGTGTGTAAGAGGAGCATTCCAGAGACTGGTAAGGTGATACAATTCAAGACATGGTCAGACCAGTTAGTCACATGACTAACCTGCTTGGCAACCTGGGTTTTTTCTGAATTGTACAAACGGTTTGAACTGAGAGTGTTTGTTTGCTCATGGACTGAAAAGATCTCTCCTGTCTGCTCTCATCTCTCTCTCACAAGCCTCTGAATCCACTGAAGACACATGAACCTCAAGACAGAAAAGTCTCCTACAGTGAACAAAGTTTAAGAAGAATACTGGGCCCCAATGAAAAGCAAGATCTACCTATAATCAAAGACTCTACAGTGAGCTCGAAGAACCATAACAAAAACTCTTCAATTATTGCCTCAAATTTTTCCACTTTATTTTTCTTCTGCTCTTTTCTGTCTCTATTTGCATGTGTGTATTGCGTATGCATGCTCGCATGGGCGCATCGTGTATCCGTTGGCGTCAACCGAATTAGTTTAAGTTTAATAAATTTCAACTTTTCTTCTTTAAACCTAAGAAAACCCATTTGTGCTGGCTTCTTTGCCATATAATTGGAAAGCGGTGAATAAGGATTCACCAAAGGGGAGCTAAAAACACAGTGTGTTTAAAAATAAAACCCAGTTACAGTAAGACCAGGTGAAGGCTGAAAGGGAACCCTAGACCTCTTTCTCATCTGTTCATAACAGAAATTTGGGTGCTAGCATCCAGATTTGACCCACAGACAAATGAGAGAAATTGGAAGTGGGAAGCCAAATTGTTCCCAATCCAAAAAAGAGCAAGATTTCAATACAGGTTTTCTTGTGGTTGTGTGTGTTTGAATACTAACATGTCTGCAACTGAAACTAGTGGCTCCGCAAGCCAAGGTGAAGTAACTTGGGAAAAGTTAAAAGCACTGTCTATGGAGGAGTTGAGAATAACTGCTGAGCAGTGTGGGATCACTGTACGTGACAACACTAGGAAGTCTGAACTCCTAAGACTAGTGGCCAACCATTTTTCCCTTGAATCTGAAAAAGCAGAAACAGGGTTAGAAGCAGACCCCGACAGGGTATTGTTAGCAAAGATACAACTGGAACAGAGGAAACTTGAATCAGAAGAAAGAGAAAAAGAGAGGCAGGAGAGGGAGAAAGAGAGAACCTTCCAGAAGGAACGTGAAGCAAATGAAAGGCAGGAGAGGGAAAGAGAAAGAATATTCCGGAAGGAATGTGAAGAAAGAGAGCTGAAGCAGCTTGAATTAACTTGGGGGGGGGGGGGGGGGGTGGGGTGGGGTGGGGGGTGGTGCAGGCAACAGAATGACCCCAGTGAAAGCATGGCTAATGTGGAGGAGTGTAATTCAGGGCTGGGTACAGTATTGTTAAAACTATTTGAACTAATTCCAAAATTCAATGAGGAAGATGCAGAAGGATTTTTTGTGTCCTTTGAGAAACTGGCAATGCAGCTAAAATGGCCAGCTGATACCTGGCCTCTTTTACTACAAAGCAAGCTGTTGCCAGATTAGAGTTCATCAAATTATGAACTGACCAAAAATGCTATCCTCAGGGCATATGAATTAGTACCTGAAGACTATCGCCAAAAGTTTAGAACCCTCAAGAAGCAAGCTAATCAAACTTATCTGGAGTTTGAAAGAAGTAAGCAGCTGGCTTTTGACGAGTGGCTGAAGGCTCTTAAAGTACAGCTCAGCTATGAGAATCTCAGAGAAGTAATTCTGTTAGACGAATTTAAACACTCTCTTGCACGCTCCGTAAAGACCGTTATAGAGAAGCAGCGGGGTCAGAGAGCTTGGCAAGCGGTCGTACTGGCCGATGAGTTTGCTTTAATTTATAAGTCGGTCACCCAGGGGAGAACTTTTCCTAGTCACCGCCACAAATCCGAAAAGGATGAAGGGTGGGAAGGTGAGAGGAGCCCAAGCAGTCCTGGGAGAGAAAGAAAAGTAAGAGACACAGGGGGCCCTCCTCCAGCCACAAAAGGAAGGTGCTGCGAGCAAGAGTGAGACCTGGAGATCTGTGTGCTTCCATTATAATAATGCAGGGCATTTAAAAACTGACTGCTGGAAACAAAAGGGAAAATCAGTAGGGTTAATCAGGGCACACCCGCTCAGTGAAGACAGGGACCTGATGCAAAGCACAGCAGAACAAGCTGTGGCTTTAACTGCAGTAAGAGTGAGACCCAGGAAGCTTACTACTGCAAGTGCAGGAAAAGTTAAAAGGATTCCTGAAGGCTATCAGGGTTTTGTGTCCGAAGGGAAAGTAACCCCATACCCCTCTTGTCGGGCAAACAAGCCCATAGTAATTCTCAGGGACACAGGGGCCATTAGATCCCTCTTACAAAAGGCTTGACCTTTCCCCTAGAGAGTGCAGTGAACACCAGAATGGTGGTGAATGGTATTGGAGGGCAGTGTATGTCTGTGCCTGTACACCGGGTGCACCTAGCGTGCGACCTAGTTTCGGGACTGGTGACCGTAGGGATTGTCCCTAGTTTGCCTGTGGGTGGAGTTGACCTGCTCCTAGGTAATGATCTGGCAGGGGTGAAGGTGGTAGCCCCCCCCCAGTAGTGAAAGAAAGTCTGCAGGAGGTCAGAGAGACAGGGCAGTGAAACCGGCAGCCCTAAGTCCTGTACCGGTGTTAGGAGGACACTCCAGCAGAGGGCTAGTGAACTGTAAGGGACCCCCACCAAGAACTAAAGGGACAGGCAGGCACAAGGCTGGCAAAAGTTTAGAAAGGGAAGGGGAAAAAGCAACCAAGAGGGTAGGTTACAGGAAGTCTGGGAGGAATCCTGGATGAAAGCCCTTACTGTCCGGTCAGTAAATTCCGAAAAATGTGAAAAGTTAGACCCCACATCCTCCTATTGTCATGCAGGCCCCCACCTGCTAAGAATGAGGAATATTAATTTTGCCACATAAACATTAATTTTAAACTGTTACTGGAGTGAAGAAAGAATTGGTTAAAAAACCCCACAATGGATCCTTGGCTGGAGAGACAGTTTTGCATATTAACAGAGAGTACTTGGAAATGACAAAGAGGCTACTCCCTGCTCCAATTTAATCCACAATGAACTTTTGATTACCAGACATTGAGGGTGGAGGAGCTCGCATTCCAGGTTAACTGCTAAAATGGCTGAATTCACAAACGGAGAAGGTCACGCCAGCTAATCACATGACTAATCTGCTGAGCCACCTGAGTTTTATTTTTAATTTGAACTTTCCACGAGTGTTGAACTGGCAGAAAGCTGTTTGCTCCTGGACTGAAAAGATCTCTCTTGGCTGGCTTGCCGCAGCCTCTCCTGTCTGCTCTCATCTCTTTCTCACGGAAGTGAAACCCACTGAAGATACATGAAACCCAACAGAGAAACGTTTCCTACATGAACAAGGTTTACGAAGAACACTGGGGCCCAACAAAAAGCAAGAACTACTGTGAAGCAGAGGGAGTCCCTGATTGCTACTATTTAATTGGAAAATGGTGAACAAGGATTCACCAAGGGGGAGTTAAAAACACAGTGCGTTTAAAAATAAAACCCTGTTACAGTAAGACCAGGTGACGGCTGAAAGGGAACCCTAGACGTCTCGCTCACCTGGTCGTAACAGAAGTTAAAGAGACAGAACAATTGCAGGAAAAACGTCCAGGGAATTTTTCTTCATGTGTATTAGTCTGAGCAATGGCTAAACAAGTTTCATTGTCAGAAGTAAAATTGTCACCACAAACGGATAGCCGAATACCTGAAACTTTCTTTGGGGGTTTAGATAATCCATATGAAATGTTTAATAAATTTTGATGGCAGCTCAACAAGCTGATCCAGAGTTAAATAAAGTGGCACAATCAGCTCTGACAGAAGCTGAGGCAAAAGGATTTCCAGAAGGTTATTCTATCAAAGATGGCGTCCTGATGAGGGAATGGAGACCACCTCATTGACCTGCGAATGAAGAATGGATGGTTGTTTGACAGGTACTGGTACCGCTTAAGTATCACCGGGAATTATAAATATTAGCGCATGAAATTCCTATAGCAGGACATATGGGGATCTGGAAGACCAACTCACATATAAGTCAAAATTATTACTGACCAGATCTTACCAAGGACGTGGTGCAGTTTTGTAAAACATACCATACGTGCCACATTGTGGGAAAACCGCAACCTGCCAAAAACCAGCACCTCTAATCTTTTTTTATTCGTTCATAGGATGTGGGCATCGCTGTCTAGGCCAGCATTTGTTGCCCATCCTTAATTGCCCTTGAGGAGGTGGTGGTGAGCTGCCTTCTTGAACCACAGCAGTCCATGTGGGGTAGGTACACCTACAGTGTTGTTAGGAAGGAAGTTCCAGGATTTTGACCCAGCGACAATGAAGGAACGGCATATAGTACCAAGTCAGGATGGTGTGTGGTGAGGAGGGGAACTTATGGTGTCCCCATGCATCTGCTTCCCTTGGCCTTCTAGGTGGTAGAGGTCATGGGTTCGGAAGGTGCTGTCTACCAGTTATTGGGGAACCATTTAGTAGGGAGTTGGTAGACTGTGTAAGACCGTTACCGAAAACTAAACCGGGACACCAATATATACTCACTATCATGGATATGGCTACTTCATTCCCAGAGGTCATTCCCTTGAGGACAATTACTGCTAAGGTAGTGATAGAGAACTTAACCCAATTTAGGCCACAATTTGAGTACTGTGTGCAGTTCTGGTCACTTCATTACAGAAAGGATATAATTGCACTAGAGAGGGTACAGAGGAGATTTACAAGGGTGTTGCCAGGACTGGAAAACTGCTGCTATGAGGAAAGATCGGAAATGCTGGGGTTGTTCTCCTTGGAACAAAGAAGGGTGAAGGGAGATCTGATTGAAATGTACAAAATTTTGATGGGCCTCGATAGAGTGGAGGGGAAGGGTCTATTTATCTTAGCAGAGAGGTCAGTGATGAGGGGGCATAGATTTAAAGTGATTGGTAGAAAAATTAGAGGGGAGATGAGGAAAAGATTTTCACCCTGAGGGCAGTGATGGTTTGGAACTCACTGCCTGAAAGGGTAGTTGAGACAGAAACCCTCAACTCATTCAAAAGCAATCTGGATATGCACCTCAAGTGCCATAAGCTGCAGAGCTGCGGACCAAATGCTGGAAGGTGGGATTAGAATAGGTGGATCGTTTTTCGGCTGGCACAGACACGATGGGCCAAGTGGCCTCTTTCTGATTCTAGTTCTTTACTGGATCTGGATTACCAATTGAAGTTCAGCTGGATCAAGATGTCTAAAATGTTTCAAGAAGTTATGGGTAATTTGGGTATAACACAGTTAGTCTTCAGCATATCACCCACAGACACAGGGAGCTTTCAAAATGTACCATTAAACTCTCAAAACAATGATTAGGGCATACTGTCATGAATGGCCCCATGATTGGAATAAAGGGCTTTTATTGGCCACTCAAGATTCATCGAATGATTCTAATCAAAGAAAGATTTTTAGAACAGAGGGATAAATCTTCGGTACTAGACTTTGAATCCGTGTTCCGGGAATGGCTCAGAAAAGCTTGCAATGTGGCTCAGTAACACCTTAAAGCATGCCAAACAACTATGAAAAAATGGGCAGACAAGCATGTAAAGACCTGAACATTTCAACCAGGGGATGAAGTGTTAGTATTATTACCTTTACAGGGTGAACCATTAGAAGCACAGTTCAGTGGTCCATATAAAGTGGTCAATAAAATTGGTAAGGTAAATTATTTGATTGACACCCCAGATCACCAGAAAAAGAGTCGACAGTGCCATATCAATATGTTAAAACAATATTTTCAGAGGGAGAAGGATAAGCAAGCACAGGTAGGTCAGGTAGTAGGGACAGTGAAGAATGAAAGAGATAGTGAGGATGAGACAGCAGGAGGCCTAGACAATTCTCAAATTGAACCTGCTACTATCCGGATAGCTAATATGGAATTGCTAGGAAGATTGGACCATGTTTTCATATTCAGATGCAGAACAATGAGAAGACCTAACAAGGCTACTCACAGAATTTAAAAGAGTCTGCAGGGATAAGCCAGTATGTACAACCTTAGCCACACGTGATGTGGATATAGGGGAATCCGTTCCTGTAAAATAGCATCCTTACCACTTAAATCCAGACAAACAGGCCCAAATAAAAGCAGAAATCCAATACATGCTGGTAAACAACTTAATTGAACCTAGTTAAAGCAGCTGGAGTTTACCAATAGTATTAGTGCCTAAACCAGATGGGTCAACCAGATTTTGCGCAGACTACAGAAAAGTTAATGCAGTAACAAATGCAGAATCCTACCCAATTCCTCGCTTGGAAAACTGTATTGACAGAGTGGGCAGTGCCATGTTTCTTACAAAGATAGATTTGTTAAAGGGATACTGGCAAGTTTCTTTAATGCCCCGAGCTAAAGAAATATCAGCTTTTGTTGCACTGGGTGGGTTTTTCCAGTGTCAAATGATACCATACAGGTTAGTGGGTACTCAAGAAACTTCTCAGAGACTAGTGAACCCAATAGTTCCTAACTGTGCAGCTTACCTTGCTGAGATGCTGGTCTATCGTGGCACTTGGAAGGAACACATGAAACAACTGGGAGGCTATGTTTGGAAGGTTGCAATTGGGTGATTTGATTAACCTTTGTGGAAAATTTAAAACTCAATGCCAGAATATGCCGATGGAGTTTACTGTTGCAACCCTATCACTTAAAGATTGTTCATATTTCGGGAAAAAATAATGTTACCACAGATGCTTTGTGGAGAATTTAACTTTGTTTGAGTATATGAGTAAAAGATGGTACAAAGCAAAATTATATAAACTACAAGTGAATGGGGGGACATTAGTGTGGAACATGTGTTTTAAAATGTTTTCAACTTTTTTTTTTATTACATCGTAATGAAACACATTCAAAAATGATGTTTCATTTCTCCAAGGGCGGAGGTGTTACAGGAGCCCATATTTTTTGTTAAAACTTTTAAAAAAAATTCATAGACATTGAAATACCTGGAGATAGCTGAACTTTATGCATGCTTTAAAAAAAAAGCAAGGTCAACAAGACGTTCCTGGTTTTGAGCAGTAAATACTGGAAACCAGGTGATGCTGAGGAAACCACAGGGGGTTTTGACCTCAGAGCTACCCTTTGTTGTGACTAGAGAGAATTTATGATTGCCATATGACTTGTTTCTGGAAAAGTTTAGTTTCAATTTGAACTGTTGAAACAGTCAGTTGTTGTTTCTGCTGGGAGAGGAGAAAAACTGCCCACGTTTCTCTCTTGAGAAGAAACCCTGTATTTCAAATATGGCAGATTCCTATTTCTTCCTGTCTTTAAAGAATCCAGGCTCTGGAAAAGCAAAAGCTTGAATGAATTTGTACTGTTGCCTCCTGCATTTTTGAAAAAACCCTGAATGGTTGCAGAAAATTTGCATCTTTAACAAAAAAAGGACTTTTGCATCGAATGTGAGAACTGACACCTCTTTTGCTGCACACCTGATGGAAGACCTATGTGAAGCTGCTGCAGTTGAATTTCTTTGAACACCTACCCAAAACAGACTGTTCATCAACCTCGCCTGGAAAGACTCCAAGTGGCATCCAACTATTCAACTTTGGGACACCTCACCAAAAAAGGACTTCCATATCTTTTCAATAAAAGTTTTTTTTATTCCTTCTACTTCTTTGTAACAGCTGTAAACAAAAATCCCTTTTTTCCCGGTTAACCGGTTTTTGGATGTATGTGAGTGTGTGCGAGGGCTAGGATGATAATACAGGGCTTTAATATTTCGATTCGCGTATATATATTTGCTTCATTGTTGGTTAAGACTTGGTTTTATAATAAATGGATAGTTTTGTTCATTAAAGAAACCTGGTTGGTGTGTTTTATTCTGGGGACAAATAGAGTATCTAATTGGCTGTTTTGCTGAGTGGGAAAAACTATTGAAAAGCCGTGGCCTGTGGAGATGTGGAACATAAGAGCAGGAGTAGGCCATTCAACCCACCGAGGCTGCCCCGCCATTCAATATGATGAAGGCTGATCATCCACTTCAACACCTTTTTCCCACACTATCCTCATATCCCCTTTTGTCATTTGTATTTAGAAATTTGTCAATCTCTCCTTTAAACATACTCAATGACTGAGCTTCCACAGCCCTCTGGAGTAGAGAATTCCAAAGATTCACAACCCTCAGAATAAAGAACTTTCTCCTCATTTCTGTCCTAAGTGGCTTCCCCCTTATTTTGAAATTGTGTCCCCTGGTTCTAGACTCCCCAACCAGGCGAAACATCTTAGCTGCATCTACCCTGTCTATCGCTTTAAGTATTTTGTAGGTTTCAAAGAGATCACCTTTCATTCTTCGCAACTCTACAGAATACAGGCTCAGTTTCTCCAATCTCTCTTTATAGGACAGTCCCGCTATCGCGGGGACAAGTCTGGTGAACCTTCGTTGCACTCCCTCTATGGCCATAATATCCTTCCTAAGGTAAGGGGACCAAAACTGCACACACTACTCCAAGTGCGTTCTAACTAAGGCTCTATATAATTGAAGCAAGACTTCACTACTCCTGTGGGACTGAATTAACAGTGCACTCCTCCAGCCTCGGTCGTAACAATTATTAAAATAATAAAAAAACGATTTTTAAAATTTTTTTTAGCTAAGAAAATTCTGATATAATCAAAAGAGTAGTTAATTGTAAAGGTAACTTTAAGTGACTTCAGGAGGACATGTTTGTAGATTAGAGAAAAGATGGATATTGATATGAAGAGGGCACTGAGAAGCTCACTAAGATGATAATAGAGATGACAGAAGTAAGTAGTGTTTGTAATGGGCAGGATGTGGGATTTGAGAGCTAGCTGGATTCAAATGGAATACCAAGGTTCAGACTGGTGACAAGGATGGAATCGCGTAAGAGTATGAAGATTTTGACAGTTATAAAATAAGGTATACATGGTCTTTCGTATGTTTCAAAAGCAAAAGTTGGAGAAAATCCTTGCTCATCCAATTTTGATTATATTTATTGCACATCCAGAATAGCATATGGTCTGCTCAGTATTCCAACAGTATATGGACGTAAGGTGTACACAAGATATGCAGTTGTGTGCAAATTTATTTCAGACAATTTTTGATAGTGGCTTGGAAATCAATCAAAGGGATTCAGAGCGTTGCTTATTCTCGTGCTGTTGATGAAATTTTGTCTTTTTCAATCCCAATCCAGAACATAGGAAGAGCAGGTCAGAGGCAGGCTATGCTGAGTGAATGACTCACCTCCTGACTCCCCAAAGCCTGTCCACTGTCATCAAGGAACAAGTCAGGAATGTGATGGAATACTTTCCACTTGCCTGGATGAGTGCAGCTCCAACAACACTCAAGCTGCTCGACACCATCCAGGACAAAGCAACCCACTTGATTGGCACCCCATCCACCACCTTAAACTTCACTTCCTCCACCATCTGTACATCATGGCTACTGTGTGTACCATCTGCAAGATGCACTGCAGCAACTTGCCAAGGCTCTTTCAACAGCAGCTCCCAAATCCGTGACCTCTACCACCTAGGAGGAAAAGAGCAGCATGTGCATTGGAACAACACCACCTGCAAGTTCTCCTCTAAATCGTTCCTTCATCGTCACTGGGTCAAAATCCTGGAACTCCCTCCCTAACAGCACTGTGCGTATACCTACACCACATGGACTGCAGTGGTTCAAGAAGGCAGTTCACCACCACCACCTTCTCAAGGGCAACTAGGGATGGGCAATTAATGCCGGCCTTGCCAGTGCCAACCACACTTGGTGTATGAATTAAAAAAACCTGGAGACTCCAAGACAATCCTGAGCACTGGCAACCCTAAATCTAGGAATGCGAATGGGTAATGGAAAAGAGTTGAGCTCTATCCTGTGTGAACCCTTGGTACCTGCAGCCTTTTTGTTGTCTGTGCAGTCTTGTTCTGTTTTTGACCTTTTACCACTTAACAAATCCTTTCTGATTAAGTTACATGCTCTTGTCTTCTTGCTCATGTCTCATTTATACTCAAATCCTACACGAATTATTAGTTTTCAAATTATAGGTGAAAATCATTATGGAAGGTGAGCTACCTCTAATTTATTTCTTATTTCTTTATTTGTTGAAAAATCCATCTCAGTTTGTCCTTTCGGGGGAAAAAAATCCATGAATGATTCAAGGATTCACCCTCATTAGTACACAAGTCAATATATTTTTGTAATCCTCTTTTATTTTGTGGCTGATAGGCTGTATTTATTACATTAATATCATATTTCTCAATAAACACTGCAAAGCATATTAATAAAGGCTTGCCGTGAAAATGAAGTGATAACATTTTCTTCCCATTATCTTCAAAAGATTGTTGATTAGAAGGTGCATCTGGGTGCTATTTGACTCTATTAGCACCCCTCTCTGATTGCACTAATTGCCCGCTTGATTTTCATAGTTTCTGCTTCGTGCCTGCATCAGCTGTCAGTTTCACAGCTTGATGACTCAATTATGTTAGTGAGCAACTTATTCGGAAAGCGAGCTTGACTACTGCACTTGGGTAGCTAAAGAAACACTTCACCAGAATAAATGCTCTCAAAACTCCAGAGTATTTCCTCCTTGGACATTTTCAAATGATGAGTATTTGCAAATTGGGACTCGTTGTGTACATACACTTGAAAATGCATCTTACATACAATTTTAGATTTAATAACCATGAGTCAGATGAATAGGTTCTTGACAGTTATGAATGAAGGCCTGGCTACATTAAGGCAATGAGGGAGCAAACAGCAGGTCTGAAGCTAGGTTTGAATAAATCATCGCCAAACATATAGTGACTTCACAACTGGTTCAGGCATGAACCCTGTAAGCATGTGGCCTTTGTTGCTGAGCAACCAGATCGTAGCCATTCTAAAGAATATTAAAACAATTTTTGCTGCAGTAAGTTTATTGGAGTTCAATGAACTGAGACTTTACTGAAGTGGCTTTTTCATTAAGGACAGTTTGCTTTGTATGTAATATCTATATCCTGTAAAAAGGAAGGTCTCGGTTAAGATGGCAAAGGAATGGAATTAGTACTAAATGTGGTGCCCAAAAACTGCCAGTGGCTAGCAGGAAAGTTTTAGTCTATAGATTATTGACTTGAATTCTGTTGTACACCTCCATTCACATTAAAGGTTCCTTTCATTTCCCACATTACAACAGTGACTGCACTTCAAAAGTACTTGATTGGCTGTAATGCACTTTGAGACATCTGGTGGTCATGAAAGGTGCTATATCAATGCAAGTCCTTCTTCTTTCTGATCTGTACAATCTAATTTTAATGGCATTACAGATATGAAGTAACATATGTGAAAAGAAGGGGCCTAAATTGCCATACTTTTGCCCTGTAGAAGCGATCCCACTAAAAGCATTGCAAAACCTCAACCCTCCACAATGAAGAGAAGTGCATTCCACACAAAAGTTCCTTTGTTTCGACTGAGAAAAAATGGCTGTGGCAGATGAATGGCGCAAATATTTAGACGCAAAAAAAGTCTGCGATTTCTACTGAGCTAATTAGACTTTTAAATCAAACATTCCCAAAATCATTAACAGGTCAGGGAAGTTACATTAGCATTTTCAGACTGGCCTTGAGTCACTGGGCACAAGAAGTTACTTAATTGACGGCTGCAGCTTAATAAAGTTGATGGACCTTTGCTGTAACCCTCCCATAAACTGTGCTGAGGTTTTTCCCAGATTTCTTTTTTCTTTGTTGCCTTATCCTCCAAAACAGATCTGTCTTCTGCCTCTTTATTAACTGTAGCTCCAGCTTCACATATTAAAAAAAAATCAGCTTAGGAAGAGCAGGAGCTTGAGAAGCCTAAGAATTTGTCTGTTCTACCCTGAATAGTGTTTGCTAAGAAGCCAGACTCTTTTCAAAAAAAAGGTTAATTTTAGAGTTGAGATAAATGACTCCTCATCTGACGGTAACTTCCCTTGTGCAGGATTGTGGAGAGGAAGCTGCTATACAGCATGCATAATGCACTGAGCTGCATAAGAGGCAGCAAAACTTTTACATTCTTAAAGGATCATTCTTTGCATGAAGGCACACATATCTTGTGTAAAAATTTTGCAATCAATTTTGTGACATGGGATATAGTGCAAGTGTGATGATTTGCAACTCGCAGCATATTACTAGGGTGACTCCCTTCGCAGCCATATCCTGGGAGTAGTTAACTCGCACAATCTGATGATCACACCACTTCATTATAATTACAGCAAAATGGAAAGATCGCTGTTACTTTAAAGACGGCCATCTGGAAACCTGCCCAAAACTTCTGTGGCTCTTAGAAGATTTGGATGAACCCTTTATTTGGAGATGTGCTCTGAGAAACCACATTGTGTGACCTCCCGTGGCCCAGAAATTCCAATAATCATACTTTTCTGCGTAACTTTCATAATAATACTTATTTTGAATGTGTATCTTGCCACAGTGCTCGACAGTTTTACATCAGAAAACTTTGGCATGTTGGGGTATTTAGTAGACGTGGGTTTATGCTGAAACAATGAAAAAAAGAAAGACTTGTATTTTATATAAACTGCCTTTCATTATCTCAGGACAAACCAGAACGCTTTACAGCTAATACTTATGCCTGGTGATGGTGGTGGATAATTAAACACCTAATGGAATGAGGAGGCTCTATGAACATTTTCATCCTCATTGATGGTGGAGTCCAACACATCAGTGCAAGACAAGGCGTTTGCAACCATCTTCCGTTTGAAGTGCCAACTGGATGATCCATCTCAGCTTCCTGCTGACGTTCCCCACCATCATAGATGCTAATCTTCAGCCAATCCGATTCCCTCCACGTGATATTAAGAGACGACTGAAGGCACTGGATACTGTAAAGGCTATGGGTCTGGGATTTATACAATTACATAGTATTTACAGCACAGAAACAGGCCATTCGGCCCCACTGGTCTATGCTGGTGTTCATACTCCACCTGAGCCTCCACCAATCCCTCTTCACCCAGCCCAATTAGTATAACCTTTTATTCCTTTCTCCCTCAAGTGTTTATCTAGTCTCCCCTTAAATGTATGCATGCTATTCACCTCAACCACTCCTTGTGGTAGCAGGTTCCACAATCCAGCCACTCTCAGAGTGAAGAAGTTTCTCCTGAATTCCCTATTGGAATTATTAGTGGCTATCTTAAAATTTGTTTGAAACAGTTTCTGTTCTATTCTGCTACCTGAGCTGTGCTGACACTTCATTAGGGGGACATCGAGCCAATATTGGAGGAAAATACCTCGTCAGTATGAACCCCAAATGACCATGCTGCAAAAACACAGCAAATAGTGACAACCAACAGTATATCAGTATATTATAGACAGAACTCCTGCTGGTTAAAGATCAAATAAATCATCAGGAATCCCAACAAAAAAATCTATCAGGACTCAAGTTCCACATCAAAGAGTGAAATTCTGGAATGAGATATATTTCAATGTTGCAAATGTACTTCTCCATTCAAGTTGTAATAAAAGCCAGGATGACAAGATGCTCTGCTGCTTCTGCTTTATCTTAAGCTGTCACAAGGTTCAATAAACTAGTACATACTTTATATTGTTTTATCAATTGCATGTTTTACTTATTTCTAATCGGCTGTCTGAGGAAACAATGTAATAACTGAAAGAAAAGAGAAAAACAATGATTTGATTGGTTCATTTTGCCGCAGTGTCTGATTTGATAACTTTGAAAAGATTTTTAAGCAATTTGATTGTTTGGTCTGTGATTGGCAGTTTTTCCTACATACCCATATTTGAGAGAATCAGCATAGTTTTTATTTGAACCAATCAAGGACCAGGGTGATGAGAGTTTAATGGCTATCGTAATGGCTGAGCAACCCAGAATAACACTATGTTAATTTGTTGCTTACTATCAAAAACCCAATTCGTTTACTAATCAGAGAAAAATACCTGGCCTACATGTGACTAACAGTCCACACTCCATGATTGACTCCTAGTGCTTGATTTCCAATAAAGGAGGCCGGCTGGAATTTTCCAGACCAAAATTTTCCAGTCGGCCACCAGTCTCCTGGCTTTCAGGTGCCTGGAGGCGGGCACCAACAGGGTTGGGTTTGATGGCTAACACTCCAGGAAGGCCGAGAGGCCCTCGCTGCCTGCCTGGGTGTAACAGTAACTGCATGCAGCTCTGTAGAGGGGCTCCCCCCACCCACATAACAGTGGTGGCCTGCCTGCAAGAACTATTATTTAATAAAAGTTTTCAAAAAATGCTAGTGAGAGGAAGCCTCCATGTTGAAGGTGCCCTCTCTGTTACTTACCTGCCCTCACAACCTGCTGTTCCTCTCAAGCTGGAAGGCCTCTTATTGGGCCTCCAGCTTCAAGAGCCCGCCCGCCAACCTTAGTTTGTCAGGAACCTGTCTCCATGCCAATTAAGGAGGCACCTCTGTGGAAATCCCAATGAGTGACTGCTTCCCCCCAACGCCAGATTCAGGACCTGGAAACAGTCCCAACTTCTGCTTCCCCGTCCCCTTGGAGAAATTCCTGCCCTTGCTCTCCTCAGCGCAACTGGGAATGAATGCGTTGACCACATCCTGAGAACGTGGCATCCTGCAATTCTTTCCAACACAAAGTGCCTTTGCCATATTCTAATTCGCTCAAGAACAATCACACATCCCTTGGATGTGACATATTATGTAATCTTATCAGCGTTCTCCTTAAACTGCACCGAGCTGAATGAGACTTTTAAAAATTTGTAGTGTGAGATGCTTTGTGATATTAATCAGTGATCTCATCAGACTTTTATGTATTTCAACAAATTGTATACCTGACAAAATAATAGAAAGTTTCATTGTCAATAATTCTCCTAATTGCTGCAGTGCATTTTTAGTTCCAGTATTTTGTGAAGACATGATTGATAAGGCTAGGGTTTTCATACTACCAGTGTGGCTTTAGAATTGATGGTTTACTCTTCAGTCTCCACCATTATTCACTCACAATCACATCACAGTTGCTCAAACAGCTGCTTCAGCAGCAGGTGACCACTGATACAAATACTGTACGAGCAGCCCCAGCTCCACACTTGCAACTCTGCTAAGAAACAAAGGGCTGGACCTTCAATCAGGGTCGGAAACCACAAATGTGGGCTGGTTCCAGGTCCTGACCCCACACGGCAGTCTTTACGAACATACAAATTTGGAGCAGGAGTAGGCCATTCGGCTCCTTTGTGGCTGCCGTGCCATTTGATAAGATCATGCCTGATCTGATTGTGGCCTCAACTCCACTTTCCTACCTACCACCGATACCCTTTGACTCCCTTGTTAGTCAAGAATTTATCTACCTCTGCCTTAAAAATATTCAATGACCCTGCCTCCACCACTCTCTGGCAAAGAGAGTTCCAAACCCTCTGAGAGAAAAGATTTCTCCTCATCTTCGTCATAAATGGGCGACCCCTTATTTTTAAACTGTGTCGCCTAGTTCTAGTCTCTCCCAGAGGGGGAAACATCCTTTTAGCACCCACCCCTGTTGTCAAGAAAACCCCATATGCAAAATGAGAAATATTAATTTCATCGGTTGGAAACTTATATTAGACTTTTAATGGAAAAAATCCTACAGTTAAATTTAAAAAGATTAGCAGCCAAGATGGCCACTGTAATTTGCATCTGAAATACCAGGACATTGAACTGGAGACAAAAGTCTAACAAGAAGCTCAGTCAGAACAATGCTTTGGCTAACTGAGTAGATTATGCCTTTGGCTAACTGAGTAGATTATGCAGATCATCCTCGTTAGCAGAACAGTCAAAGCTATCTTGAGTGATTCATAAGTGGGGATGTCCCTCCAGGAGATAAACACTGACAACCCCACCAAAGAGAGGTTTTGGGTTTTAGACTTTGGACCTCATTAAAAACAAAGGGGATTGAGAGAATCATGTGACCGTCTGTCCATCTCTGAAAAACTGGGAGTTTTGTTACACTCACAGAAGACAAGCAGTAACTGAGATTGCAGCAGAGAAGGCTGCGTGCTTCCCTTTCTCTCTCTCTTTCTCCAGAAAACATCAAGTTTGAAAACTGCCTGCGACTGTGGACCCTCCAAGCCTACAGACTGCTACAGCCAGAGACCAGGGGAAGAGAGCCACCTACCAGTCTGCCTTCAAGAAAACCCTGAGCAAAGCAGGCCAACTACAAAGTGCCCTTTGACCAGCCAAGGACTTCAAGAATACAGCTTCAGCTGGAGTACCAGAGCATCCACTTCACAGACTGTGTATTTAAGTTCTTTTTATTCTGGACTTTTATCCAACCACCAAATCTATTTTTCCCTCTGTAATCTATTTGTGTGTGATTCTCATTTGAATGTGTGCGTAAATGTATACCATATATTTTATTATTTTAAATCAGGGTTAGATTGTTAAGTATAATAAACTTACCTCTTTCTTGTTTAAATTCAAGAAAGCATGACTGGTTGGTTCTTTCAAGATCACAGTAAAGGAAAAAGGAAAAACACTCACAGAGGTGGTAAGCACAACCACTGTTTAAAATTAATAAACCCTATTGTGGTCAAATAAGAGGAAGGGCATGAGGGGAGCCTGAGACTCCCCTCCTCACCTGGCCGTAACACTGTCAAGTCCCCTCAGGATCTTATATATTTCAATAAGATTACCTCTCATTCTTCTAAACTCCATTGGTTACAGACCCAACATGTCCAACCTTTCCTCATAAAATAACCCTCTCATCCCAGGGATCAGTCGAGTGAATGTTTTTTCCTTTTCTTTCTTTAAATGCACCCACTGAGATTTTTAAACCCCCAGCCAATTAAAGGCCAGGAAGAGGCTCGCTGTCTAATCAGGCCTCCTATTGGCCCTCCAGCACCCAGTGATTGGCAGCCCCACCGGCCGAGTTGGGAGCTGCTGCTGACCTGAAGATGAAGAGAGTGAGGGAGAAGTTAAGTTTTTTTTGATGATTTACAAAGCCACAGCTGCCTGGCCATGATCCTGAAGGGGCAATCCCTCCAGAGGACCAGGATGGTATGTTGCCTCCTTGGTGTAAGGGTCATGGATATCGCCGAGCGGCTACAGAGCATTCTGGAGGGCAAGGGTGCACAGCCAGAGGTTGTGGTCCACATTGGAACCAATGATATAGGTAGAAAAAAGGATGAGGTCCTGCAGGCTGAGTTTAGGGAGTTAGGAAAGAGATTAGCAAGCAGGACCTCAAAAGTAGTAATCTCTGGATTACTCCCAAGGTCACATGCTCGTGAGTATAGAAATATGAGAATACACCAGATGAATGTGTAGCTGGAGATATGGTGCAGGAGGGAGGGCTTCAGATTTCTGGGACATTGGGACCAGTTCTGGGGAAGTCCTGTACAAGCAAGACGGTCTACACCTGAACAAGACCGGGTCAAATATCCTTGTAGGAAGATTTGCTAGTGCTCTTGGGGATGGTTTAAACTAGATTGAGAGGAGGATGGAAACCTGAGGGCAGTTTCAGATAGGACAAATTCAAGGCAGGGGACAGGAAGCAGAAAATTAACGAGTGACTCTGAAAGACAGAAGGAGCAAAGGTTAAAAAGTGTGCAGTACAGGAATTTGGCAGTGTTAAAAGGTATTTATTTAAATGAAAGAAGTATAGCAAATAAAGCTGATGAGCTGAGGGCACAGATAGACACATGGCAGCATGATATCATTGCTCTAACGGAAACTTGCCTTAAAGAGAGGCAAAAATGGCTGCTCAACATCGCTGGATGTAGAATTTTCAGGCAGGATAGAGAGGGGATACAAAGGAGAGGGTGTAGCATTATTGGTTAAAGAATCAATTACAGCTGTGAGGAGGGATGAGGGGTCTAAATAGACTAGACAGGAAGGACCTGTTTCCCCTAGCGGAGATGTCAATTACCAGGGGGCACAGATTTAAGGTGATTGGTAGAAGGATTAGAGAATCCTTTTCACCTAGAGGGTGGTTGGTGTCTGGAATTCACTGCCAGGATCGGTGGTGGAGGCAGAAACCCTCAATTCATTTAAAAGGTACCTGGACCTTGGTGCTGGGCCCTCTGTTGTTTGTCATATATATTAATGACTTGGATGTCAATGTAGGGGGCATGATTAGTAAGTTTGCAGATGACACCAACATTGGTGGTATAGTCAACAGTGAAGAAGGTTGTCTAAGGTTACAACAGGATATAGATAAACTGGGAAATTTGGCAAGGGATTGGCAAATGGAATTTAATGCAGACAAGTGTGAATTAATGCATTTTGGGAAGTTAAACCAGGGCAGGACATATACAGTGAATGGCAGGGCCCTGGGGAGTGTTGTTGAGTAGAGAAACCTTGGGGTGCAAGTACATTGTTCCCTGAAAGTGGCAACACAGGTAGACAGGGTGGTGAAGAAGGCGTATGGTATGCTTGCCTTCATTGGTCAAGGCATTGAGTACAAGAGTTGGGACATCATGTTACAGTTGTACATAACGTTGGTTAGGCCGCATTTGGAATATTGTGTGCAGTTCTGGTCGCCGCACTACAGGAAAGATGTGATTGAGCTAGAGTGGGTGCAGAAAAGATTCACAAGGATGTTGCCTGGTTTGGAGGGCTTGCGTTATAAAGAGAGATTGGTTAGGCTGGGTCTGTTTTCCCTGGAGCGAAGGAGGCTGAGAGGGGACATGATAGAGGTATATAAAATTATGAGAGGCATAGATAGCCAGAGACTGTTTCCCATGGTAGAGGTGACTAAAACTAGAGGGAATAGAATTAAGGTGAGAGGGAGGAGGTTTAAAGAGGATCAAAGGGGTAAATTTTTCACACAAAGAATGGTGGGTATCTGGAATGAGCTGCCACAGGAGGTGGTGGAGGCAGGAACAGTAGCAACATTTAAGAGGCATCTGGACAGGTACTTGAATGAGCAAGGCATAGAGGGATATGGAGTTAATGAGGCAGGTGGGATTAGTATAAATAGGCATCATGGTTGGCACGGATGCTGTGGGCCGAATTGCCTGTTTCTATGCTGTACGACTCTATGACTCTATGGATCTGCGCCTGATGTGCTGTAACCTGCAAGGCTATGGACCAGGTGCTGGAAGGTAGGATTAGATTGGGCGGCTAGTTTTTTTCATCTAGCGCAGACACGATGTGCTGAATGGCCTCTTTCTGTGCCGTAACCTTTCTATGATGGCCAGCAGCCGCAGCTGTAGCCCAGCAGCTATTATTGGTCCGGGGAGGGCGTTGTGCTTCCTTGCTGATCCATTGGCCCCCACCTCTCACCCTGAGCCCACAATGTTGCCCTGGGCATGGTCCAGGCCGATGTGGGCTAGCCGCATTGCTGATTAGAAATTCCAATCGGCGTGGGAACAGTGCCTTAATAGGCCCTGTAATTACCAATAATTGGCTTCGATTGCTGATCCGATCCCAAACAGCCCTCAATCAAAATAGATCGGGGTCAGGATCCTGGTGACGAACCTGCACGGAGGCTGGGGACATCAAATTGCATGCCCACCCACCTCCGATCTGAACCACGCACGGATTTAAAAATCCATTCCAAACACTTTCCTCCAGGAAAATGCCAATTTCTTAAAAAAAGAACTTTTTCTTTGGGCAATACATGTGTCATGAATCAATAAGTTAAGGGAAAATAACTTGGCGATGCTGACAGAATTTTGCTTTGTTCTTTTTGGGGTTTGGAATTCATTAGTTCCATCATATAGAATTACATCGTGCCTATAGCACAAAAACAGACCATTCAGCCCAACTGGTCTGTGCCAGCATTTATGCTCCACATGAGCCTCCTCACTCCTCTTCACCTAACCCTATCAGCATACCATAAATTGTCAGCTTTCATAGTCAAGTGGTTTATTTACAGTGACAGATTTCTTAAGTTGAAACTGTACAGACATATCAAACAAAAGGCACACATACATACCCATTGTCAAAAGCTTTTAATCTGCTCTCTCTCCAACCACTTTTAAATGTTATCTCCCTCCGCCACCCCCCCACCCCACCCCCGACCCCCAACAGTCAGTCTTCCAGCCCCAGACACTTCTCAGTAGCATACTTCAGAATAACCAAGGTGATGTCCATTATGTTCAACAAGCGTATGACAGGGCTCAATGGACAAGCTGCTCGTAAGGCAGGTCAGAATATTTCTCTTGGCCCTTTGGTTTGTGAGTTATGAATCCATTGGTAGTTCTTTTTGGTAAACTGTCTGTACTATTGTGTATTGTCTTTTTCTCCCTCTTTCTCTGTCATATATATGAATATGAAGTAAAGAAAGATTTTGCATTTATATAATGATTTGCATGTCCTTAGGATCTCCCAAGCACTTTACAGCTCATGACTTACTTTTGAAGAGTAGTCACTTTACGCAAACATGGCAACCAATTTATTCACAGCAAGGTCCCACAAACAGCAATGACATGAATGACTAATTGGTCTGTTTTTTTGGTGTCGTTGGTTGAAGGATAAAGGCTGGCCAGGACACAAAGTGACCTCCCTACTCTTGTTCACATGGTGCCATGGTATCCTTTACATTCACCAGAGAGAGCAGACGGGACCTTGCTTTAACATCTCATTTGAAAGAAGGAAGGAAGAAAGTACTTGCATTTATATAGCACTTCAGGACGTCCCAAAGTACTTCACAGCTAAAGAAGTACTTTTGAGGTATAGTCATCGTTGTAATGTAGGAAATGGACAACCAATTTGTGCACAGCAAGCTCCCACAAACAATAATGTGATAATGGCTATGTAATCAGTTTTTAGTGATGTTGGAGGAGGGATAAATATTGGGTAGGACACCCCTGCTCTTTGAAATTGTGTTATGCGATCCTTTATGCCCACCTGAGAGGACAGTGAAACCGTTTGCTTATCGTCATTTTCATTACAATCACATATTAAGCACATTCAACATGGACCGGGCACTCCTTACTGTTGCAAGTGGAAGGTAGCCATAAGCTAGGACTGCAACTACCCTCAGATGAGAGTCATCTCAGGCTTCCAATAGAGTCATTACAGCATTGAATGAGGACATTTGGCCCATCAAGTCCATGCCAATATTCCAGAGGACTATCTTAGCCACCCACTGTTCAAGCTCAAATCACTGAGGAAGGGTAGGTATGTTTGCCAAACCTCTAGGATTATAAGGAGGTCTCCCAGAATGGATGGCAGACCCGGGACAAAGTACCTCCGTGTTCCAGTTTGTGCTTGCATGCTTCCGACAACTCGGACTCTCACTCTCTGTTCCTCACCAGCCTACCAGGCTCTGTGAAGCTTGAGGTGCTATCCAGCACCAGATTGACCGGTTCCCCACTGATCCTGTCCCCACCCACCATAAGTTCTCTAGAAAAGCAGCTTTCTGCAACTCCTGGAAATGTATGGGAATGCAGCAGGACCAGTCATCAGCCAGCAAGAGTAAGGGGACTCCTACCTGGTGAAGGAGCTAAGTGATGAGGAAAGCATGATCTCCAGATCTGAAAATGAGCCCAGCAACGATGAATTTGCAAGTTAAGTATGAGATTTAGATAGGGTTGGGTGAAGTAGAGTGGGAGGATGTTCATGTGGAACAGAAGCACCAGCATAGACCAGTTGGGCAGAATGGCCTGTTTCTGTGTTATAAATTGTAAGCAGTCTTCAGGTTTGCTGACAGACCCCACTTCTGACTTCATTGCTTGACAGTAAGCTAGTCAGGTCACTTCCTAAATATTTATGGCTTTTCACATCTTCCCATTGTATATCCCTCGAATACATTTAAGCTATGAGTTAACATGTCTAAAAATGATATTCTTGTAAACTGTGCTTCAGAAGGCTGCTGTGCTGCTGCATGTCAGATGTCAAGCACCCATTCTTCTGCTATACCTAACAGTCTCCTCACCTGTGTAATCAGCATGGTATAATTTTTATTTATTCATTCATGGGATGTGGGCATCACTGGCCAGGCCAGCATTTATTGCCCATCCCTAATTGCCCTTGAGAAGGTGGTGGTGAGCTGCAGTCCATTTGGGGTAGGTACACCCACAGTGCTGTTAGGAAGGGAGTTCCAGGATTTTGACCCAGCGACAGTGAAGGAACGGCAATATAATTCCAAGTCAGGATGGTGTGTGGCTTGGAGGGGAACTTGCAGGTGTTGGTGTTCCCATGCATCTGCTGTCCTTGTCCTTCTAGGTGGTAGAGGTCACGGGTTTGGAAGGTGCTGTCTAAGGAGCCTTGGTGCGTTGCTGCAGTGCATCTTGTAGATGGTACACACTGCTGCCACTGTGCATCAGGGATGGAGGGAGTGAATGTTTATAAATGGGGCACCAGTGAAGTGGGCCACTTTGTCCTGGATGATGTCGTGCTTCTTGAGTGTTGTTGGAGCTGCACCCATCCAGGTAAGTGGAGAGTATTCCATCACACTCCTGACTTGTGCCTTGTAGATGGTGGACAGGCTTTGGGGAGTCAGGAGGTGAGTTACCCGCCTCAGGATTCCTAGCCTCTGACCTGCTCTTGTAGCCACGGTATTTATATGGCTACTCCAGTTCTGTTTCTGGTCAATGGTAGCCCCTAGGATGTTGATAGCGGGGGATTCACTGATTGTAATGCCATTGAATGTCAATGGGAGGTAGTTAGATTCTCTCTTGTTGGAGATGGTCATTGCCTGGCACTTGTGTAGCATGAATGTTACTTGCCACTTTTCAGCCCAAGCCTGAATATTGTCCAGGTCTTACTACATTTTGACACAGACTGCATCAGTATCTGAGAAGTCACTATTGGTGCTGAACATTGTGCAATCATCAACGAACACCCCCAATTCTGACCTTATGATTGAAGGAAGGTCATTGATGAAGCAGCTGAAGATGGTTGGGCCTAGGACACTACCATGAAGAACTCCTGAAGTGATGTCCCAGAGCTGAGATGATTGACCTCCAACAACTACAACCATCTTCCTTTGTGCTAGGTAAGACTCCAACCAGCGGAGAGTTTTTCCCCCGATTTCCATTGACTCCAGTTTTGCTAGGGCTCCTTGATGCCATACTTGGTCAAATGCTGCCTTGATGTCAAGGGCAATCACTCTCACCTCACCTCTTGAGTTCAACTCTTTTGTCCATGTTTGAACCAAGGCTGTAATGAGGTCAGGACCTGAGTGGCTCTCGCAGAACCCAAACTGCATTACTGAACAGGTTATTGCTAAGCAAGTGCCGCTTGATAGTACTGTTGATGACATCTTTCATCACTTTTCTGATGATTGAGTGCAGACTGATGGGGCGGTAATTGGCCGGGTTGGATTTGTCCTGCTTTTTGTGTAGAGGACATATCTGGGCAATTTTCCACATTGCAGGTAGATGCCAGTGTTGTAGCTGTACTGGAACAACTTGGCTAGGGTGTGGCAAGTTCCGGAGCACAGGTCTTCAGTACTATTGCTGGGATATTGTCAGGGCCCATAACCTTTGCAGTATCCAGCGCCTTCAGTCCTTTCTTGATATCATGCAGAGTGAATCAAATTGGCTGAAGACTGGCATCTGTGTTGCTGGGGACTTCAGGAGGAGGCCGAAATGGATCATCCACTCGGCACTTCTGGCTGAAGACTGTTGCACATGCAAATACAAACCATGTAGGGATGGGCAATAAATACTGGCCTAGCCATTCCCTGAACGAATAAAAAAAAACTCGAGCAACTTTTTAAAATGCATATCAGAGAGTGAATCGAAGTAACATGCATACACGGTGTAAAATAGCAGACAGTCGGGGGAATAAGTGTTCAAGCAGGATTGGTCCAATATTGAAGTTTGGATGTGTATGGATATGTGAAATAAATAAAGGCTTTTAAGGGGAAGCTAGTTAAGTAGGTGAGAGAGACAGGAATAGAAGGTTATGCAGATATGGTTCGATGAAGTTGGGCAGGAGCAGGCTCATGTGGGGGCATGAACACCAGCATAGACCAATTATGCCAAATAACCTGCTTTGGTTCTGAAAATTCTATTAGTCTATATAATAAAGTTAATTGAGGGACAGCACACACGTCTGTAAACTCATACCCGATTATCCGCAGTTCTGTAACATTAATGATCATTTTCGTGCACCGTAATCTTTTATTAAAATATAAGCACAGAAATGCATAAAATCCCCTTACAGAATAATTCTATTTGAGTGACTGCCATCAGTCTGATATGGTGTTTGACTCTGATGTTTAATGATGGCTGTCCCAGGGATGTAATCACACTGTACGACACTAGGTTGCAAGTTTTTAACTGGTGTCCTGCAGCAACTATAAGCAGGGAGAGGCCCTGTCAGATTGTGTAGCATATCATTAAAAGGCCAGTCTCTTGAGCAGTTGCTTTGGGGGGTAACTGTAGTCCAGGCCCACATGACTTGGCTTAGAGCATGAAGCAAGTTTCCAGCACGGGCTAATAGACATAAGTACCCACTCATCCTTAGAAGAGTTTTGATGCAAACATTTTTGCGGAATTTATTGCATATGAAGTTTTTCTTGTCAACGTGGATAAATGCGCTAACTGCAGGAGCTTTACAGCCACTGGGCTAAAGCTGTCAGTCTGTGGGAACTTACTGTCATTCTAACTCAACTCTGTCATCCTTCAACCCAGTTTAAATTAACAGGTAATTTGTAAATGTCACTTCAACTTAGGTCAGTCATTTTGTTTTTATCCCACCAAGGCAAGGCTATAGACTAATTTTTCTTGTCCAGTTTTAATAAGATTTTCATTATAAATAGAATTTATCCTGAAAATAAATTAAAGCAAGTGAAGCACTGAACTGGCAGTAGCGTTCCACATTCTTGGAATTTAAAGAACCTACACATCAGAGAAGATTAATAAAAACACTTCAAAGGCCAAATTCTATTTTATTGGAAGACAGCCTACAGTGAATATTTAATTTGAGTGTTCACATTTATTTTGTGAAACTAATAACTGAGCTTTGCATTGAAATTTAATTTTAATATCTGAATTAATTCATAAAACAAAGCTGTTTAATTCAGCAGGAGAGGGTGTTACAAGCCAGGCAATTTACTCATTTACTCGTTAGTTTTAAAAATCAAATGTGTTACTAAATTATTTTTATGTGCAGCTGAGCGGAGCTAATGAATCTGACAATTTTGGGCAATATCTTTGAACTTCAACACTGCTTATATCATTCTTTATAAGGGGCCTTTGCTGCTCACTACAGACTGCACGCAATTAAGAATAGCATATATATAATATATCTATGGTAAATGCTAAAAACAGCCACAGCCCATCAGCTCCTGGAGCAAAGGCTCAGCCCTAGGATGAGTGTGACCCATGGAGGGCAGTGGGGTGCAAATAAGGGGAGACTCTGGTTGTCAGCCTCTCCTCCACTGTGTTGCCTACATTCAGGCAACCCTGGTGAGAAAGCTCACGGTATCTACCCGTACGCTTGGAGCTTTCCACAACCAGTGGCCGCCAGTCGTTGTTCAACTGATAGATATAACAAAATACTAATTTAGTTTAGGTCTCAGTTAGTTTGGTTATGCCCAGTTAGCTTCTTTTTAAGCCGTGCCCTCTTAAAGGGACTACTGGCGGTATCAATTCTCTTACCTGGTGTCACTGGGGAATGTTCAGTGATGCCTTAAACCAGTCTGATTTAAAAAGACATCTGCAAATAAGGAAAAAATGGATTCATGTTTCTGGTGTACATGACTGGCGAGAGCTTTGGTGAATGGGCAGAACCAAAAAAAGTTAAGGGATCTGTTTTCAGATGGCCATGTTCCTGCTGTGTATTTCCAACATTTCTGTTTTTATTTTGAATCCTCTATACAGCTACAATTACACTACCTTTTCCTTTTAAGAATATTTATCCTATTGGCCCATTTCTTCCCTCCTTGTACTTCATGAACATTTCTGCAGCCAAGCGGGTAAGGATAGGTTGGACCTAATTTCCCTCTGCTGTGCACGGCCTTTGTGTTGCACTGTACTGTCCCCTTAAGATCACTGCATGGCCACACACATGCACATCTTAAAGGGAATGTTGGTTGTGTATGGCCTGTTTGTCGCGCTGTGGGAGATTATGCTGAACCTTTATAAAGCTCTGGTCAGGCCACAACTAGGGTATCGCATCCAGTTCTGGTCACCATAAGGATGTGAAGGTCCATGAGAGGGTGCACAGGAGATTTACCAGAATGGTTCCAGGGATGAGGGATTTTTGATACAAGGTTAGGTCGGAGAAGTTGGAGTAGTTCTCCTTGGAGCAAAGGAGATTTAGGCAACATCTGATAGAGGTGTACAAGATTATGACAGGTTTGGAGAGGGTAGACAAAGTACAGCTATTCCTATTAACTGATGGTACTAGGACTAGGAGACACAGATTTAAGGTTTTGGGCAGAAGATGCGGGGGGATGTGAGGGGAACTTTTTTATTCAGCCAGTGGTAATGACCTGGAACTTGCTGCCTATGAGGGTGGTGGAAGTGGAGACGATGAATGATTTCAAAATGAAATTGGTTGGACGCTTGAGGGAAATAAATTTACAGGCCTACAGGGATAGAGATGGCCAATGGGACAGGTTGGATTGCCCTGCAGAGAGTCAGCATGGATTCGATGGGCTGAATGGCCTCCTTCTGTGCCATTATGACTCTATGACATTCTGCAGCTTAGAGGGAACATTGGCTGGGCCAAAGACTCCTCTAATCTTCCACCACCAGCTATTTTTATGATACCGCTAAATGTTTTTATGTTCTTTAAAGGAAGAAAGAAAAAGAAAGACCATTTGGGACAAGTAACAACCAATTTGTGCACAGCAAGGCTCCACAAACAGCAGTGAGATAATGGCCAGTTAATCTGTCTATTGGTGATGTGTGGTTGAAGAATAAATGTTGCCAGGACACCTTCATAGCAGTTCCGTGGATAGTTTACATCCATCTGGGATGGCAGACAGGGCCTTGGTTTAATGTCTCAATCGAAAGACAGCACCTCCAACAGTGCACACTCTCCCATTGCTTCACTGAAGTGTTGGCCGAGATTATGTGCTCAGGTCTTGAAGTTATGCAGGAACGGTGAACTTCTGATTCAAAAGCGAGAGTGCTAATACAGACATAGCAGGAATATTGATCCTGTTAAAGATAGTAAAAAACCCAATTAATACTTTAAGGAACTTAAAGCCAGTTTCCACATCAAGACTAAGTATGTGGTTATAGTATTTTTCTTGGGGAACAGGATGCTGGTTCTCAGCAATCAGCAGGGAGCCATATTCTGGCTAATTAAAGGTTTTGTGTTCTTACTCTGTAATTGCAGATGTACAGTCGACTTTTATAACATAAATGCTTTAAACAACATAAATGGTTCCAGGGAAGCATTTGTGAAGAATTTCTCAGGGGCAAGGTGAACTCATGAAGGCTTACAGCCCTTATTCTTCCACACCCCTATCTCTTGCAAAATTACTACCAAATCCCCAAAAGTTCTGAATGCTACCACATACCACATGCACCCATTATATTCCATCCACTCAGTCCTGGAAACCAAGGCCGGAATTTTACGTGGTAGCAGATTCTCCAACCACCGGCCAAAAACGTCAGGGGCAAGCCCACCTCCGCCAGGCTTGGAAGCCATACAGTGATTTTATGTGGCCTAGGTTCTTAATTGATCTCAGGCGGGACTTTCTCCCCTCTGAGTCAGGAAGTCCCGCCTCCAAGAGCAGGTGGCCAATCGGCGGGCCGGCAGCTCTCAGTCTCAGCAGCGCCACCGGGAGCAGTGTCCACTGCTGGGATTGCAATCAGCGGGAAGAGCAGCAATGGAGGAGGACCTGGAATAGAGGTCAGCGTGTGGGGCCCTGCCAGGGTCAATCGGCCAGGCCCCGGCGAGGCAGAAGGGGTGGGGGGGGTGGTGGTGTCGGTTGGGAGGGGTGGGGTATGTGCTGCAGTGGGGCTGGTTTGTGCCATGGGGGGGTACCTCCAGAGGGCACAGGGTGCCCAATCAGGAGGGCCGCCCCCTCGCCCGCAAGTAGGCTGCAAGGTTTTACTGGGCAACCTCCTGAGGTGCTGAGCTGCCACCTGCCGCTGGTAATATACCAGAGGCGGCAAGAGGAGGCCCTTAAGTGGCAATTAATTGGCCTAGGGCAGGTGGGTCGTTTGTCACCACTGCTATCCTTGTAAAATTTCAGTGGGGTAGGAAGCTCCCACTCAATCTTACGTCCCTCTGCCTCCAGCCCGCTTCCACAGAAAACGGAAAATTACAGCCCAAGACACTTCCCCTTCATCCCAGACCCTAGGAACCCACTCTTCCCAGAACTTCACAATCAACCTCCCTTCTCCTATATCCTGTGACATCACCCACCAGACTCTTTCTCCCAGCTGTCACGCAAACCGGAAGTGCGATGATACAACAATTATGGATTAACTCTGAAGAGTTATGAAAAATGGACTTTGTCTTTAACAAAATGAACCTTTATTTTAACAAGTGAACAATGGTCCAAAATGGCCACCAAAGAAAAAGGGGTTGACCTTTTGTGTATTCAAACTTTCTGGCAAAGACAAAGGACAAATCTTCAAAGCTAAAAGGTGTCAATGGAACCCATCTTACACCTATCCTAAAGCATTCCAGAATTGAATATCTTCTTCTGAAACAAAAGAGATATGACGTACTAGACCATTGTGCAATCACCATGGGAAGAAACCAAAGTGTCTCCTAACAGGAGGTGAGAGGTAACAGCTTTTTCTTAAAAAAGAGACATCCAGGAGAGAAGCAACGTCTAACAGCTTGTGTCCCAGCCAAGCCAGGAAGCACATTTCCCTGCTAAAAAATGTAACATCTACATTATACAGCAGTGAGAGCTAGAAGTAACCCACTGTCTTCAATCAAGAGAGAAATCATCTCAGGCCTGCATCCATCTAGAACTTGATTCCCAAGAGAATTCAACAGTTTATCGTAACCTTTCCCCCCACTGAAAGCCACCTTCCTTTTTCCCTTCTCAATCTGTTTCTTTGTGTGTGTGTGTGTGTGTGTGTGTGTGTGTGTGTGTGTGTGTGTGTGTGTGTGTGTGTGTGTGTGCGCGCGAGCGAATGCGTGAGCGGATGTGGTTGGGACAATTTCGGGATAAGGCATATTGATCAATAGACAATTGATTTTCTGTTTTTAAAAACCTACAAGAAAACCTGTCGCTGTCTGTTTATTTGAAAAATAAAATGCCGAGAGAGGCTAAACTTTAATACAAATTCACTTGCTGCAGTCAGCTGGGGCGTTGAACAGTGGGAACTGCCCATGTCACACCATGTGGTCATAATACAGCAGTGGTCCTAGACTACACTCATAAACATCCCACACTCAGAAATCAAATGCTTGCCAAGCTCACCTTTTAGTCTGCTGCTCGCAAACACCATCAACCTCCATTGCTTCCCCCAACTTGACATAAAGCTCTCAGCGTTCCAAGATCTTACAACGTCTTTCCCATTTTTCCAGACCTATAAGATGTAAATCCCAGCATTCCCACTTCCAGAAATCCCTCTGCACAATAATCGTACACTCTGCTCCTTCATTATAGTGCATCCAACTCCTAGACCACTGTCCCACCAATGTCCCACCCCAGCACCTGCCTCCCACCAGTTCCACACTCCCGAGTTATCAGTTCCAATTCTCCAAGCCCCCAAATCCATAGGACCTCAGGACCTAAGGACACCTTCCCTAATGCTCCCAGGACCCAACATAACTTCTGCTCCTCCCCATACACAACTCCGAAACTCCTGACACTACATGACCTCTCTGCACCCTCAGCGGTACGACTCCTCCCCCCTCACCTATGTGTAACCTTTCCTGCTAGCTTCTTGTTTATCCCTCACTTTCATAGATGCTAACATTTATGAAAACAAACATACAATAACAATAAAGGTCACTGATTTACAATTTCATAAAATGTAGAGATTGCCTTTTGCATCTGTAAACAAGAGAGATGAGTGTAATGTGAAAAAGATGGAACTGATCCTCACTGTAAGATTCGTTGATCAGAAAGTTTCAGCTTCTCCACATTTACATAGTGTCGCATTGAACTTACAACATAGAAACAAACCATTCAGCCAGCAGTTCTATGCCGGAGTTTATGTTCCACACAAGCCTCCTCTCACCTTCCGTCATCTCACACCATCAACATATACTGCTATTCCTTTCTCCCTCATGTGTTTATTTAGCTTCTCTTTAAATGCATCAATGCTATTCGCCTCAGCTACTCCTTGTGTTAGTAAGTTCCACATTCAAACCACTCTCTGGGTAAAGAGTTTTCACCTGAATTCCCCATTGTGTTTGTTAATGACTATCTTATATTTGTGGTCCCTAGTTTCGGTCTCTCCCGCAAGTGGAAACATCTCTATGCCTACCCTTTCGAATCTTTTCATAATGCTAAAGACCTCAATCAGGTCATCCCTGAGTCTTCTCTTTACCAGAGAAAAGAACCTCAGTCTGTTCCCCCTTTCCTGATAGGTGTAACCTCTCAGTTCTGGTATCATTCCAGTAAATCTTTATTGCACCTTTTCCAGGGCCTCTGTATCCTTTTTGTAATATAGATATCAGAACTGCTCACAGCACTCCAATTGTGGCCTAATCAAGGTTCCATACAAGTACACCTCGCTTACAGCCTGTTCCGATTTATTTTCACTTCATTTTCTGCGGTCTGCTGCAGCTTGAGGTAGTGGAGGGTGACTCGAGGAAGTCACATGAGAAAAATGATCCAATCAGTGTTGTGTTAGAAAAATTTTGTCAAGTCTAAAATAAATTTGCCCACGTTTATGAGTGACACAGACATTGAAGTCTAACAGAAAGTGTGTGACGGTTCGTACTGTGTGAAAGGTATTCAGTTTATCACTAGCAGACCACTCATGGCATCCCTCATGCTGAGTCAGAAGATGTGCTGCTTAAAGCTATCCAACAGTAATATATTAGTAGGGTCACTGATTTATGGAAGATGAAGAAGTCAAATTGCCCTTTTAGTTTAAAATGTTATCGGAGTGTTAGTGAGGTTTTTAAGTTCAAATTATGGAATTATATCTGCACATGCAGTGCACGTCAACTTTCTGAAGTAAATTTATGGCACAGAACATTCTCTATTGTGTGCATGAGATTAGAATGTTATCCTTATAGATTCCGGTACTTAGCTTACATCCTTCACAGTCCAGATGTCATACTTTGTCGCTGATGTAAAACAATCTTGGGGGAGCGGGGAAAGAGAAAGAGAAAAAAACCATTGACCTGGAGCCTGAAATTTACAAGCAGTTATAACTGTTCTCTGACTGACCTTTGCTGTTTAGAAGTAGCTGTAATTATCTCGGCATGCCTGTTTAAACTAGTGGACATAAAGCCACAGGCCAGGATAGTTGTTAAATATCACAACAACAAACTTGTATTTATATAGCACCCTTAACGTAGCATAACACCCAAGACGCTTTACAGGAGCGTCATCAAACAAAATTTGACAACTTTGCTTCAGACCTGAGATTCGTGTGAGCAAAACCACTTACTTCTTACCTTTTAAGAAAAGTAAGAAGCTTTTGATGGTTTGGTAAGTTTATCCAGTCAAAAAGTGAATTGTACAGACCAGATAGATAAGGATTCCATCTCCAGGGTATGATGATTTAGCTGCTGTCAAACTGGTGCGGGCGGTGTTGTAATTAGTCTCAGCACTGCTACAATCAGGCTGCGCTATCGATTGCTAACCAGCAATCTCTACTACAAATGTATGTGCACGAATCTAAAGTGAGTACCTGTTGAGTTCAATTGTGCTGCTCTTGTGAGTGAACCAGTTTCCAAAACTCATTGTGAAAGCTCAAAGAGTACAGATTGGGGAGCTCAGGTTATTGAACAATGAACTCAGGTTTAGGTGGTCCTCAGCCTTACACCCTTCTAAGTTGGATAAAATGTTTACCAGGAATATTTTAAGGATGTGAGGAAAATGAGGAGGCCCTGCAATGACCTAATAATTTGATAGTAGAAGCTTGATGTGGGTTGCAGCTAGTAGGCATTTTTGTTCCTATTGGATACCACCTCTCCATGCATAATGTATCTTTGTCATATGAACAATGGCCAGTTGGGTAAGGTGCCAATGGATTAAGAATTGGTTAACGGATAGAAAGCAGAGAGTAGGAATAAACGGGTTGACAGACTGTGACTAGTGGGGTACCGCAAGGATCAGTGCTTGGGCCTCGGCTGTTCACAATCTATATCAATGATTTGGATGTGGGGATCAAAAGTAAGATTTCCCAGTTTGGTGATGACACAAAACTAGGTGGAAATGTAAGTTGTGAGGAGGATGCAAAGAGGATTTATACAGGCTAAGTGAGTTGGCAAGAACATAGCAGTTGGAATATAATGTGGAAACATGTGAAGTTATCTACGTTGGTCAGAAAAACAGAAATGCAGAGTATTTCTTAAATGTTGAGAGATTGGGAAGTGTTGATGCCCAAAGGGACTTGGGTGTCCTTGTTCTTAAGTCACTGAAAGCTAACATGCAGGTTCAGCAAGCAATTAGGAAGGCAAGTGGTTTGTTGGTCTTTATTGCAGGAAGATTTGAGTACAGGAGTAAAGAAATCTTGCTTAAATTGTATAGAGCCTTGGTGAGACCACACCTGGAGTATGTGTACAGTTTTTGTCTCCTTACCTAAGGAAGGATATGCTTGCCATAGAAAGAGTGCAATGAAGGTTCACTAGACTGATCCCTGGGATGGCAGGATTGTCCTCCGAGGACAGATTGAGGAAACTGGGCCTGTATTCTCTAGAGTTTAGAATAATAAGAGGTGATCTCATTGAGGCATACAAAATTTTGACAGGGTAGATGCAGGAAGGATGTTTCCCCTGACTGGGGTGTCTAGAACCAGGCGACACAGTCTCAGAATAAGAGGTAGGCCATTTAGGACAGAGATGAGGAGTAATTTCTTCATTCAGAGGTTAGTGAATCTTTGGAATTCTCTACTCCAGAGGGTTGTGGAGGCTCAGTCATTGAGTATGTTCAAGGCAGAGATCGATAGATTTCTAGATATTAAAGATATTAAGGGATATGGGGATCTTCAATCAACTGAACTCCACGCATCTCATTTATGTTGCATCAGACAACATAAAAAGCTTCTCATTACAGGGATAGTGCGGGAAAATGGTGTTGAGGTAGAAGACCAGCCATGATCTAGTTGAATGGCAAAGAAGGCTCGAAGGGCGGAATGGCCTACTCCTGCTCCTATTTCCTATGTTTCTCGACATCAACGCAGCATTGAACTGAATATGGCACCAAGTAACCCGAGGAAAACTGAGTTTGGTGGTGGATCACTGGGGAAACGCTCCAATGACTGGGGGTCATACCTAATGCAAAGGAGATGATTGTGTTTGTTGGAGGCTGGTCATCACAGCCGAAGGACATCGAAGAAGGAGTTCCTCAGGGAAGTGTCCTCAGTTCAATCATCTTCAGCTGCTTCATCAATGACATTACTTTTCTCATAAAGCCAAAAGTGGGGTTGTTTATTCTTAATTTCACTGTATTCAGCTCTGATGAAGCAGCCTGTGCCAACCTCCAAAAGGAACTGAATAACATTCAGGCAGGCTGACATGTGCGAGGTAGCATTCGCTCTTGGTACACATACGTACTAGGTAATGACCATCTTGAAGGAGAGAAAGCCCAGCCATCTCCCCATAACCTTCAATAGTACCACAATTGCTAAGTCCACTACCATCAACATCTTGTGGGGGTAGGTTTGGGATTGTCACCATTGGAGAAGCTGAACTGGGCTGGTCTCATAAACAATGTGGCCACAAGGACAGGCAGAGACTGAGTTCTCTGTGGTGAATGGCTCACCTCCTGACCCCTTCAAAGCTTTTGCACCATCTGCAAAGCTCAAATCAGGAGTGTGTTCGAATACGCAGCATTGCTGATGGGTGCAGCTGCAATAACATTCTAGAAGTCAGACACTAGCCAGAACTAAATAGTTTCCTTGATTGATGATCCTGCCATTTGACACACTATTCAGACCTTCCATCATCAGCACACTGTGACTGCAATATATGTGACCTACAGGGTGCTCTGAAGCTATTCACAAAGGATACTTCAACAGCATCACTCGACCCCTTGCGACCTCGCCAACAAGGACAAGGGCAGCAAAGTCATGGAAACACCATCATCTCCAAGTTCCTCTTCAAGTTATGTACCATCCTGATTTGGATATGTATCACCATTCCTTCATTATCACTGAGCCAATATCCTGAAATTGTTTATAACTAATAGCTTTATAGGAGAACCATGACCATAAAAGATTGCAGCGGTATATAAGGAGCATGCCCACCAACACCTTCTCAGGGCAACTGAGGATAAGCAATGAACATGGTCTTGCCAATGTCACCAACTTCACAAAGAGAAGTGAAAAAATATGTCTGCACATAGTGTAACCTAATTGCAATCTATGACAGACTGTTATAAAGTGCATTTTTATGACACCGCACTGTCCTTCCTACTTTCTTTCTCTTTGCAGATGGAGCACTCTAATGCTCCATAACAGCTAAAGTGAAATGTTTCCTATTTCACTCTACACATATAGCTAGATAAGTCAATGAAAAGTCAAGCCAAGCTTGATTTAAGTGTCTGTGTATTAAAAATAAATGAGCCAAAAACAAACTTCAGAGGTGGTGCAGAGGTAGGGCCATAAGTGACATACTGTGGCATACTTTTGTTACTCACTCTGGCATGTGCTCCATAATTCAGTTTTAAATGTTTGCTCTTTAAAAGTCAGCTAAATTTAGCAGAGAACAGATTGAGAAAACTCATCTATTCATCTGCTGCTAACAAACATGGTAAAAATATGAAATTCTCAACAACGTTGTAAACAGTCAACTGTTTCCTTCTAGATCATTTGTCTTTTGTGTTTACAGTAGAGGAGGAAGATTTCCTCCTGTCTCTATGAGATAGCAACAGCGTTCTTCTAACGGCAAGATTTCCTTTGGTCATTACTTCTGGCACAATCATCCTCACATGATGTGTGTACTATTCTTGCTCGAAATAGCAAATGTAGGAAATATTTCTGAAATGTCATAAAAAGCCAACTGGTTCACATTTGTTCATTAGGGGAGGGACCTGCCAACTCTTAACTGGTCAGGCCAACATGTCACTCCAGTTCCACACAATGTGGTAGACTCAGGGGGCTATTTTAGGGAAAGGGTAAAAACAGGTGCTAAGTGGGGGCTGTGCTAGTAAGACACTGCTGTTTAAAAATCTGGTTTTAGCCCTCAAATTTGGGGCTAAATTAATAATTTCAATGTGCCTGGAGGCACTAAACTGCAGACTTCAATTACAATCTGGAATTGAAAGCTAGTCTCAGTAATGGTGCCATGAAACTATCAGCAATTGTCATAAAAACCCATCTGGTTCACTGATGTCCTTGAGGGAAGGGATCTGCTGTCCTTACCTGGTCTGGCCCACATGTGACTCCAGACCCACAGCAATGTGGTTGACTCCTAACTGCTCTCTGAAATGGCCTAGCAAGCCACTCAGTTCAAGGGCAATTAGGAATGGGCAACAAATGCTGTTCTTGCCAATGACGCCCACATCCCAAGAAAGAATTTTTTAAAAACTTGCACGTTCAGCATTCAAATGCTGATTAGGAGCAAATTTTGTGGAGTGGTATACATAGTCTCCAAACACACAGTTCTATCGAAGGTGTGGGGTAATGCTGGCTGACAGACAATGGCATGTATCAGGAACCAAGGGAAAGGGCTCAAAGTTTTTCAAATGTGGCACTGGAGATCCTGGTGGAGGAGGTAGAGAGGAGCAGGGATGTCCTGTACCCACAGTGGGGAAGGAGGCCACAGAGGTAGCTGATACGTCGATTGAGGGAGGAGATCACTAAGGAGCCCAGCCCCCAGGACGTGACTCCAGTGCTGAAAAAAATTCAATGATTTGACATAAGTGGTTAAGGTATGATTAAATCACACAAACACACTTCTCAATAACTGCACCACCAGCTGTAGTACTAAAGACTTGTGTTGAAGAACTAGCCGTACCCCTTGCCAAGCTGCTCCAGTACAGCTACAACATTGGCATCTACGACAATGTGGAAAATTGTCCAGGTATGTCCTGTCCAAAAAAAACCCTGGTCCCCAGAGCATTAGCCTGGGCCTCTGGATTACTAGTTCAGTAACTACCACTACACCACCATCGCCCCAACGCAAAATGCATGCCACATATTTAATGAGTGTTAGGAATCACTTTAGTTGGTCATCAGAGCCTTAATGATCCTTGGGGTCATTCCTACTGTGTACTTTGACACAGGAGCATTAGGAATAGGTGTCAATCATTCAGCCCTCCTGGCCTTCTCCGTCATTCAATTAGATCATGACTAACCTTTTTCCTGCACGATCTAAAGGCACTGTAAAATTACCACTGGCAGCTCAAGTAGTATTGCACAGGACTAGGCATGCAGGAAAATTGCTGTTGGGTTTTGTTAATGAAGGAGCTGACAAAACATAGCACAGTGGAAAAATTAGCGCCCTACAGATGTTGTCCTGCTCCATTCCTGGTCTCGCTCCTCACCATTGTTCCTCCGAGAGATTGTTCTTCCATAGTATGAACATTATTTCAATTGCTACTCTAGGAGCATCACTTTATATAGAGAAAGTTTTTGACTGGATTGTAATGTGTCTCACGTTACAACAGTGACTACATTTCAAAGCTATTTCATTGGCTTTAAGGCCCTTTAGGACATCCTGTTCATGAAAGGCACTATATAAATGCAAGTTTTTCTTTTTTTGGATGGAATAAAACAATCTTATATGTACACTCTAACTCCATTATTAAGTAGATATCAGTCCTTCTTTGCCAGCTTTTTTAACCAGCATTGTTCCTTTTCCTGTTCTTTTTCTACATTAGTGATCAGCCAGTGGTGACTACCCTCCCCATCAATACTCGCACTGACCGTGCAACAGCAAGCAGAAGTCATTCAAACCAACAGAACATCAGAGGGCTATCGGTGGGAAAATCACATACATGAGCTGATGCTGAAAGACAATAATATATACACGTTTACAGAATAAAATATGTGTTAGCCCGATTTCTAGGCTAATATAGACACCTTGGCTTGGAAATTAGATTAGGCCAGTTTTGAAATGCTAAATGGGCCCACGGAATGATCCTTGTGCCTGAAAATGGAGGTCTGAAAATTGAGTCCATAGGCAGCTCACTGGACTGAAGAATTCAATTTTACTGGTAGTGGCCTCTGGTCAGTCCTGGAAGGACTGTGATTGTGGGGGGGATTGGGGGGGTGGGGGGAGTGGGGGAAACAGGGCTGGGGGGGATCAGTGACAGCAGGAGGGGATGGATTGTGCTCATTAGCTAAGGGAATGTCCCTAAAGACTGTAAAATGGGCACAATAATGCCTAATTCCTAACCCCTTGTCTAGATTAAATATATACTGTAATGGAACAAAATCTGACAAAGTGATCCCTGTCAATATGGTGGGATGAGGGAATGTGCCAAAATGGTAGCCAGCTGGTGAACGAGTTGCATTCTGATCAAGATCCACTTAATAATCAAAAAGTAAGATTGTTTCACGAATGCATGCTTTCTAATTTTACTCTAATCAGTATTCAAAGGTATGTTTGTGTAGTGGTTATGTTACTAAACAAGCAATATTTGAGGCCTGCAGTATTAATCTGTGAAACAAGAGTTCAAATGCCAGTTTGAGAATTTGAGATCATTTTTTAAAAATCTGTAAATAAGTATCATTATCTTTAGGGATGGGCAATAAATGCTGGCCTAGCCAGTGACGCCCAAATCCCATGAATGAATAAAAAAAAAGTGGCAACGAAGCTGCTAAATTCATGTGAAAACCACCTGGCGCACCTTGAAATGGCCTAGCAAGCCTTTCAGTTGTATCAAGCTGAATCTTCTGTCAACTAGGGGAGGACAATAAAGGCTGGCCTTACCAGTGACAGCCACGTTCTGAGAATGAATTCTGAAAAATTGTTTTCCATTCATACCAGATAATTTTTTTTCTGGCTTTGAAATAAGAAGTTTAAAAAACAGTAAAAACTGTGGGGGTAAACAATGGTTTTAAAAATGTATAGCTATGTTTAGCAGATAGGTAGTGTAAATGAGATGATATCTTTTTTTATGGATGGGAGAATTTATCCATTCAGCATTGTCTTCCAAATGACATCATTCACAAAATGGCAGCTTCCAGCATGAAGCAATGGATTGTTGGAGGAGGCATAAGAAAGATTAATTTTGTGTTCAAAGTTTTCTGCGGACTTCAGTTGACTCTTGGAATAGCCGAATGTTGCAGGTAAACTCCAGTAATATTTTGAGTGTTTTTTTTTCTTGAAGTCTCCCTTTAATACCATCAGTAATTTGGTCCCTGTGTTTATTTTAGTGCGACAGATGCCCAGAAATAGATTTATCAGCACTTACAGTGCCTGAGGATAGAGTGGGATTGAGCTTCCGGATCCATGAATCATAACAAAACCATATGGCGTTCTTGGGACAGCAATTGATATACTGGCTACTCAAACTCCACCACATGTCCATGGATTGCTAATGCAGGAACAGAAAAAGGCTTTGGTTGGATATTATAATGCCAAACAGCTACTAGCAATGCTTTTGGTTGGGCTGGCAAAATTTCTGACGAATGGAAAAATTGATGAATATTAACCTCCATCTGTCATCTAGAGTGTTGGCTTAAGCTAATCCTTTCATCAATACCAAGCAAAGAATATTTTGTTTCAAGCTTCAGAAGCCTAAAGCAATTGTAATTGTAAAAGATCTCTTGTACTGGAGGACTTTGAACCATTCCAAACAATTGCGTGCAAGAACAGTATTATCAAGTACAGATTCTTTTCAAGTATGTTCAGTTATAACAAGCAATAGGGAGCTACTTTGAAGAACAGGAAAGTCTAAAACAAATTTCTATCAGTGAATTCTGAAATTGAGAAAAGACTTTGATGTCCAATTAACTTTGGCAGCAACTATTCATAGTGTGGAATAATTCAGTTTAATACGATCTCTAGGGCTTAATAGATATCAGGTACACTATATATTATAGGATAGTCAAAGTAACTACTACTCTGGGAAGTGTAAACTGGAACCAGGCCCATTGATTCATTTATGATACCATGTCCAAGCCAGAAGAGTCTCTAAGAACTTTCTGCAGACAGATGTGTATTCAGATACTTTAACCTTTGACTTCTGAGACCATCAGCTTCAAATACTTGCCAAGTTGCAGCCAAAGTTCCAGTTCTGCTTACAGCAAATAGGCTTAGTGGGCCGTCACAGGATATGAATATAAATATGCATCTCATAGAATCATAGAATTGTACAGCAGAGAAGGAGGCCAATTGGCCCATCATATCTGTGCTGGCTCTTTAAAAGAACTATCCAATCAGTCCCATTCCCCTACACTTTCCATATAGCTTCAAATCTTTCCTTTTCAAGTATCTATCCAATTCCCTTTTATAGGTTACTATTGAATCTACTTCCACCACCTTTTCAGCCAGTGCATTCCAGATCACCAAACTTGCTGTTTAAAAAATTTCTCGTCATTGCATCTCTGCTTCTTTTGCCAATTATCTTCAAGCTGTGCCCTTTGGTTACAGACCCTTCTGCCACAGGAAACAGTTTCTCATTTAGTTTTGCCTTATATACTCTATCAAAGCCCTTCATCATTTTGAACACATTTATTAAATTGCTCCTTAATCTTCTCTGCTCTAAGGAGAACTATCCCAGCTTTTTTAGTTTCTCCACATAACTGAAGTCCCCCCTCATCCGTGATAACATTCTAGTAAATCTCCTCTGCACTCTCCCCAATGCTTTGACATCCTACATCTACAATGGTGGGGTCAAATAGATACCAATACACCATTAACTATCAGGCAGTAAGCTATAAGATTTATAATATCACTCGTAAAAATTCACATCAGAAAATGCCTCTCTACACATGACATTGGCAGAGCATTTTTATAAAAGACTAGGCAGATAGAATTGAAATTGTCCAATGTATTTCCATTATGTGTGTTTATTTTTACAAAGACCTGAATTGGATCAATTTAACAGCTTTAAGTTGGTTCAGTTCTCATCTCTCGTGTAAAATATGCTTCCAAAGTCAGCTGACTTAAAGAGAATGAAAGAATATTAATGGCCCTCAGTGATTCAAATAAGTAATTTATCTCCTGCTGGAGACAAAGACAGAACAGCCCTTTCTGCTTGGAAGGATGATAGACTTAACCTGTACTATGTATGATCAATATAATGCTAACAGCTAACACTGGCATACCATTTTTCCAATAAAGGAATGCCTCAAAGCACTCAGCAAGAGGAAATGGTAGATGCTATACAGCAAGTAAGACGTGTTGGGTGGGGGTGGGGAGTGGGGGGGGGGGCGCAAAGGCATGGCAGTAAAGAGCAGTGCAATCATCTATCCTAGAGATGACATGGTTGAGAATCATATCAGCAGAGGTGTAAAGTACGGATATAAGCAGGCTATGTCATGCATGAGAAAATGGCTATCTTGATGATAGCCCCCTGGTTAATGGGCAGTCTATAGATTTGGAACAGGGTAACTCACCTTGATGTAAGCAAGTCTTTATCTGGTGCTAGAAATCTATCTCAAATCATGGGCACAATCGGGTCGATCTTCAGTGTCAACCTGCCTGGTTACCGCACAGTGAGCATCTATAGATTGTCTGCACAAGATTTCAGGCAAATGAAAATTGACCAACTTGGGCAGGAGAATGCAATAAAGGGGAATGCTAGCTAAATACATGATGGAGAAGGGAATAGAAGCTTGAGATGAAGTAGGGTGAGAGGAGGCGCGTGTGGAGCATAAGCATCAGCAAGGACCAGTTTTTGAGCTGGTACATTCTACACAATTCTAAGTGCTTGTGGAAGCTTATTAAGATGGGGAAGCTTTCGATTGGGCAGGTGACATGCCAGTAGTACCAGCCTAGGGTGACAATCAGGATGGCTGATCCACTTTCAGGATCAGGCCACATGAATACTTTTCTGGTGATCTTTGGCCCTTCAGTTGCTGGTTTCCTGCAGCAGAATATTGTCCGGCCATAAGTATTCGGGGGGGGGAGCAAAAATAGGTTTTTGGAGGGATGGTTGGGGGAGCAAAACAAGCAAGGTACTGGGGGACGGTGGCATAGTGGTAATGCTACTGGAATAGTAATCAGAGGCCCCAACTAATGCTCTGGGGACATGAGTTCAAATCTCACCACGGCAGCTGCTGAAATTTAAATTTAATGAATTAATTCATATGGAATTAAAAGCTAGTCTAAGTAATGGTGACCACAAAACTACCAGATTCTGGTAAATGCCCTTCGGGGGAGGAAATCTGCTGTACTTGGCTGGGCTGTTCCTGCTCCTGTTTCTTGCGTTCTTGCAGGCAGACTTTTGGTCTCTCGGGGAATCAAGGGAAATGGCGAGCGGGCTTGAAAGTGGATTTGAAGCCTAAGATCAGCCATGATTGTATTGAATGGTGGAGCAGGCTCGATGGGACATATGGTCTACTCTTGCTCCTGTTTCTTGTGTTCTTATGTCTGGCCTGCATGTGACTTCAGCCCCATAGCAATGGGGCTGACTCTTAACTGGTCCTCTGAAATGGCCTAGCAAGCCATTCATTTGTACAAAACCGTTACAGAAAAGTTGAATAAGACTAAAACCGGACGGACCACTCAGCATCGCCCTAGGCACCGGAAATGGCAATGGCAAACCCTGCCCTGTCAACCCCGCAAAGTTCTCCTTGGGAACTTCTGCCAAAATTGGGACAGCTGTCCCACAGGCTAGTCAACAGCCTGGCATAGTTATACTCACCAAATTATACCTTACAGCAAATGCCCCAGGCACCTCCATTACCATTCCTGGGTATGTCCTGTCCCACCGGTAGGATAGACCCACCAGAGGTGGTGGCACAGTGGTGTAAGGTAGGGAGGGAATTTCCCTGGGAGTCCTCAACATTGACTTTAGACCCCATGAAGTCTCATGTTATCAGCTCAAACATGGGCATCCTGCTGATTACCACCTACCGCCCTCCCTCAGCTGATGAATCAGTAATCCTCCATATTGAACATCGCTTGGGTGGCAAGATCACAGAATGTACTCTGGGTGGGGGGACCTATATGTCCATCACCAAGAGTGGCCTGGTAGCACCACCACTGACCAAGCTGGCCAAGTCCTAAAGGACATATCTGCCAGATTGGTCTTGCAGCAGGTGGTGAAGACACCAACAAGAGGGAAAAACCTGCTTGACCTCGTCCTCACCAATCTACCTGTTGCAGATGCATCTGTCCATGACAGTACTGATAGGAGTGACCACGGCACAGTCCTTGTAAAGACGGAGACCTGACTTCACACTGAGGATAACATCCACCGTGCTATGTGGCACTACCACCATGCTAAATAGGATAGATTCGACACAAATCTAGCAGCTCAAAATTGAGCATCCATGACTCATTATTGACCATCAGCAGCAGAGGAATTGGATTCAACCACTTTGTAAACTCATGGCCCGGCATATACCCCACTCTACCATTATATCAAGCCAGGGGATCAACCCTGGTTCAATGAGGAGTGCAGGACAGCATGCCAGGAGAAACACCAGGCATACCTAAAAATGAGATGCCACCCTGGTGAAACATCACAGGACTACATGCATGCTCAACAGCTGAAACAGCATGTGATAGAGCAAAGTGACCCCACAACCAATGGATCTGGTCAAAGACGTCCTGCCACATCCAGTCGTAAATCGTGGTGGACAATTAAACAACCCACTGGAGGGGGAGACTCAACAAACATCCTCATCCTCAATGATGGGGGAGCCCAACATGTCAGTGCAAAAGACAAGGCTGAAGCATTTGCATTCAACTTCAGCCAAAAGTGCCACATGGATGATTCATCTCGGCCTCCTCCTGAAGTCCCCAGTATTATAGATGCCAGTCTTCAGCCAATTCTATTCACTCCATGTGATAACAAGAAACGGCTGAAGGCACTGGATACTGCAAAGCTTATAGGCCGTGACAACATCCCAGCAATAGTACTGAAGACTTGTGCTCCAGAACTAGCCCTGACCCTAAACAAGCAGTTCCAGTACAGCTAATAACATTGGCATCTACAACAATGTGAACAATTGCCCAGGTATGAACTGTCCACAAGAAGCAGGACAAATCCAATCAGGCCAATTACCACCCTGTCAGTCGACTCCCGATCATCAGCAAAGTGATGGAAGGTGTCATCAATAGTCCTATCAAGCTGCACTTACTTGGCAATAATATGCTCACCGATGCTCAGTTTAGGTTCTGCCAGGGCCACTTGACTCCAGACCTCATTACAGCCTTGGTTCAAGCATTGGCAAAAGAGCTGAAATCCAGAAGTGAGGTGAGAGTGACTGTCCTTGACATCAAGGCAGCATTTGACAGAATGTGGCATCAAGGAGCCCTAGAAAAATTGAAGTCAATGGAAATCAGGGGGAAAACTCTCTGCTGGTTGGAGTCATACCTAGCACAAGGGAAGATGGTTGTGGTTGTTGGCGGTAAACATCACACTCCTAGAACATCACTGCAGGAGTTCCTCAGGGTAGTGTCCTAGGACCAACCATCTTCAGCTGCTTCATCAATGACCTTCCCTCCATCATAAGGTCAGAATTTGGGGATATTTGCTGATGATTTCACAATGTTCAGCACCATTCGCGACTCCTCAGATACTGAAGCAGTCCATGTAGAAATGCAGCAAGGCCTGGACAACATTTCAGGTTTGGGCTGATAGGTAGCAAGTAACATTCACACTGCACAAGTGCCAGGCAATGACCATCTCCAACAAGAAAGAATCTAACCATCTCCCCTTGACAGTCAACAGCATTTACAACCTGGGGAGTTCTATTGACCAGAAACTGAACTGAACCAACCATATAAATACTGTGACTACAAGAACAGATCAGAGGCTGGGAATTCTGCTGTGAATAACGCACCTCCCGACTCCCCAAAGCCTGTCTAGAGGGCGCAAATCAGGAGTGTGATGGAATACTGTCCACCTACCTGGATGGGTGCACCACCAACAACACTCAATTTGCTCAACATCATCTGGGACATGTCATCCCCCAGCTTCAACATTCACTCCCTCCACCACCAGCTCACAGTGGCAGCAGTGTGTACCATCTACAAGATGCACTTCAGCAATGCACCAAGGCTCCTTCGACAGCACCTTCCAAACCCACGACCTCCACCACCTAGAAGGACAAGGGCAGCAGACGCATGGGAACACCACCGCCTGCAACTTCCCCTTTAAGTCACATACCAGACTGACTTGGAGTTATATCACATTGCTTTGTCACTGGTTGAAAAACCTGGAACTCCCTTCCTAACAGCACTGTTGGTGTACCTACACCAGATGGACTGCAGCGGTTCAAGAACAAAGCTCACTACCACCTTCTCAAGGTCAATTAGGGATGGGCAACAAACAGCATTAACAAAGAACAAAGAACAAAGAAAAATTACAGCACAGGAACAGGCCCTTCGGCCCTCCAAGCCTGCGCCGATCCAGATCCTCTATCTAAACATGACGCCTATTTTCTAAGGGTTTGTATCTCTGCTTCCTGCCCATTCATGTATCTGTCTAGATACACCTTAAAAGACGCTATCGTGCCCGCGTCTACCACCTCCGCTGGCAATGCGTTCCAGGCACCCACCACCCTCTGCGTAAAGAAATTTCCACGCATATCCCCCCTAAACTTTTCCCCTCTCACTTTGAACTCGTGACCGCTAGTAATTGAATCCCCCACTCTGGGAAAAAGCTTCTTGCTATCCACCCTGTCTATACCTCTCATGATTTTGTACACCTCAATCAGGTCCCCCCTCAACCTCCGTCTTTCTAATGAAAATAATCCTAATCTGCTCAACCTCTCTTCATAGCTAGCACCCTCCATACCAGGCAACATCCTGGTGAACCTCCTCTGCACCCTCTCCAAAGCATCCACATCCTTTTGGTAATGTGGCGACCAGAACTGCATGCAGTATTCCAAATGTGGCCGAACCAAAGTCCTATACAACTGTAACATGACCTGCCAACTCTTGTACTCAATACCCCGTCCGATGAAGGAAAGCATGCCGTGTGCCTTCTTGACCACTCTATTGACCTGCGTTGCCACCTTCAGGGAACAATGGACCTGAACACCCAAATCTCTCTGTACATCAATTTTCCCCAGGACTTTTCCATTTACTGTATAGTTCACTCTTGAATTGGATCTTCCAAAATGCATCACCTCGCATTTGCCCTGATTGAACTCCATCTGCCATTTCTCTGCCCAACTCTCCAGTCTATCTATATTCTGCTGTATTCTCTGACAGTCCCCTTCACTATCTGCTACTCCACCAATCTTAGTGTCGTCTGCAAACTTGCTAATCAGACCACTTATACTTTCCTCCAAATCATTTATGTATATCACAAACAACAGTGGTCCCAGCAAGGATCCCTGTGGAACACCACTGGTCACACGTCTCCATTTTGAGAAACTCCCTTCCACTGCTACTCTCTGTCTCCTGTTGCCCAGCCAGTTCTTTATCCATCTAGCTAGTACACCTTGGATCCCATGCGCCTTCACTTTCTCCATCAGCCTACCATGGGGAACCTTATCAAACGCCTTACTGAAGTCCATGTATACGACATCTACAGCCCTTCCCTCATCAATCAACTTTGTCACTTCCTCAAAGAATTCTATTAAGTTGGTAAGACATGACCTTCCCTGCACAAAACCATGTTGCCTATCACTGATAAGCCCATTTTCTTCCAAATGGGAATAGATCCTATCCCTCAGTATCTTCTCCAGCAGCTTCCCTACCACTGACGTCAGGCTCACCGGTCAAAAATTACCTGGATTATCCCTGATACCCTTAAACAAGGGGACAACATTAGCAATTCTCCAGTCCTCCGGGACCTCACCCGTGTTTAAGGATGTTGCAAAGATATCTGTTAAGGCCCCAGCTATTTCCTCTCTCGCTTCCCACAGTAACCTGGGATAGATCCCATCCGGACCTGGGGACTTGTCCACCTTAATGCCTTTTAGAATACCCAACACTTCCTCCCTCCTTATGCCAACTTGACCGAGAGTATTCAAACATCTGTCCCTAACCTCAACATCCGTCATGTCCCTCTCCTCGGTGAATACCAATGCAAAGTACTCGTTTAGAATCTCACCCATTCTCTCTGACTCCACGCATAACTTTCCTTCTTTGTCCTTGAGTGGGCCAATCCTTTCTCTAGTTACCCTCTTGCTCCTTATATATGAATAAAAGGCTTTGGGATTTTCCTTAACCCTGTTTGCTAAAGATATTTCATGACCCCTTTTAGCCCTCTTAATTCCTCGTTTCAGATTGCGCCTACAATCCCGATATTCTTTCAAAGCTTCGTCTTTCTTCAGCCGCCTTGACCTTATGTATGCTTCCTTTTTCCTCTTAGCTAGTCTCACAATTTCACCTGTCATCCATGGTTCCCTAATCTTGCCATTTCTACCCCTCATTTTCACAGGAACATGTTTCTCCTGCACGCTAATCAACCTCTCTTTAAAAGCCTCCCACATATCAAATGTGGATTTACCTTCAAACAGCTGCTCCCAATCTACATTCCCCAGCTCCTGCTGAATTTTGGTATAGTTGGCCTTCCCCCAATTTAGCACTCTTCCTTTGGGACCACTCTCGTCTTTGTCCACGAGTATTCTAAAACTTACGGAATTGTGATCACTATTCCCAAAGTAGTCCCCTACTGAAATGTCAACCACCTGGCCCGGCTCATTCCCCAACACCAGGTCCAGTATGGCCCCTTCCCGAGTTGGACTATTTACATACTGCTCTAGAAACCCCTCCTGGATGCTCCTTACAAATTCTGCTCCATCTAGACCTCTAACACTAAGTGAATCCCAGTCAATGTTGGGAAAATTAAAATCCCCTATCACCACCACCCTGTTGCTCCTACATCTTTCCATAATCTGTTTACATATTTGTACCTCTATCTCACGCTCGCTGTTGGGAGGCCTGTAGTACAGCCCCAACGTTGTTACCGCACCCTTCCTATTTCTGAGTTCTGCCCATATTGCCTCACAGCTCGAGTCCTCCATAGTGCCTTCCTTCAGCACAGCTGTGATATCCTCTTTGACCAGCAATGCAACTCCTCCACCCCTTTTACCTCCCTCTCTATCCCACCTGAAGCATCGGTATCCTGGGATATTTAGTTGCCAATCATGCCCTTCCCTTAACCAAGTCTCAGTAATAGCAATAACATCATACTCCCAGGTACTAATCCAAACCCTAGGTTCATCTGCCTTACCTACTACACTTATTGCATTAAAACAAATACACCTCAGACCACCAGTTCCTTTGCTTTCATCATCTGCTCCCTGCCTACTCTTTCCCTTAGTCACGCTGACTTTATTATCTAGTTCCTTACAGGCTTTAGTTACTACCTCCTTACTCTCCACTGACCTCATTTGGTTCCCATCCCCCTGCCACATTAGTTTAAACCCTCCCCAACAGCGTTAGCAAAAGCACCCCCACGGACATTGGTTCCAGTCCGGCCCAGGTGTAGACCGTCCAATTTGTAATAGTCCCACCTCCCCCAGAACCGGTCCCAATGTCCCAAAAATCTGAACCCCTCCCTCCTGCACCATCTCTCAAGCCACGCATTCATCCTGACTATTCTTTCATTTCTACTCTAACTATCACGTGGCACTGGCAGCAATCCTGAGATTACTACCTCTGAGGTCCTACTTTTTAACTTGGCTCCTAACTCCCTAAATTCTGCTTGTAGGACCTCATCCCGTTTTTTACCTATATCATTGGTGCCTATGTGCACAACGACAACTGGCTGTTCACCTTCCCCCTTCAGAATGTTCTGCAGCCGATCTGAGACATCCCTGACCCGTGCACCTGGGAGGCAACATACCATTCGGGAGTCTCGTTTTCGACCACAGAACCGCCTATCTACTCCCCTTACGATCGAATCCCCTATGATCATAGCCCTTCCACTCTTTTTCCCGCCCTTGAACAGCAGAGCCAGCCACGGTGCCTTGAACCTGGCTACTGCTGCCTTCCCCTGGTGAGCCATCTCCCTCAACAGTATCCAAAACGGTATACCTGTTGTGGAGGGAGATGACCGCAGGGGACACCTGCGCTGCCTTCCTGCTCTTTCTCTGCCTTTTGGTCACCCATTCCCTTTCTCCCTCAGCAATCCTAATCTGCGGTGTGACCAATTCGCTAAACGTGCTATCCATTACCTCCTCAGCATCGCAGATGCTCCAAAGTGAGTCCATCCGCAGCTCCAGAGCCGTCATGCGGTCTAACAAGAGCTGCAGCTGGACACACTTCCTGCACGTGAAGGAGTCAGGGACATCAGCCATGTCCCTGAGCTCCCACATTGAGCAAGAGGAGCATGTCACGGGTCTGAGATCTCCTGCCATTTTTAATCTAAACTTAAACTTAGTTAAATGAAAAAGGAACGATAAGTTTTTAACCAATCACACGATAAAAAAAAATGAGAAATAGAAAAAGCCTTACCTTATCCAGAAAAAGCCTTACCTTATCATCCCATGAAAGAGTAAAAAAAAGATATATTTTTGTGCAGCTTGGATTTCTTTTAATAGAATATAAATAGATTAGGTTATATTGGATAGAAATAAATAAATGCAAATTAAAATAATTAAAAGCAGAGAATTATGAAATAAAATTGGCAGAGCGCAAGGAATAAACAAAAGATGAGCAGAACTGAAGTGCTTAAGATATTTTTTGCTTAAAAATTTATGCACTCCTAAATGATACGCAGTTCCAGTCGTGTAAACCATCAGTCCTAATTGTGCCTATGCATTTCCTTCTATATATATGTCCCAAAACAATACAGTGACTTTATTAAGCACATTCATGTATTCTCGTCTTAATAAAAATAAAAATGTTTGTTTCTTTAATTGCACCAGGTTATTCTTGCAGCAATGAAGGAACTTCTGATGGAATAGTGCCACATTAGGGACTGTTTAAGTGCCAAGCTTTGTAAGCTGACAAGGTTGTGAATAAAATGGCCACTGCAATTGGCTTGGAATGTTCTTGAACCAATTGACAGTTAAAGGGTTAACAAGGAACTTCTAGACATGCACATTTCCAAAGTGATGCAAAGCGTTGTAAAATGTTTGAATTACAGGAGGAGAGAAGCATGTCACATCAAAAGATTAAGTGACACCATAAGCAGTGTCCTCTGTTTTTTGGTATTAAATAAATCTACAAAGGACTCACAAGAGTTCATTTTTTACAATTGAAAACATTGTAAAAGTTTATAAATAGAACCCATCATGGACAGTAGTAGAATATGATAAATGTCTCCACTCATGAGGCCAAACATCTCATTATCTGGTCAACCTCAGTGGAGATATTTATCCAGTCTTAATGTTGGTCATGAAATATTGTCTGTTAATCATCACATGATGTGTTTTATTAGTACATATTCTGCTGTAACCTTAAGATGTAAGTATCTAGATTAGAGCAGGGTAATTTATTTGTCTGAATTGAAAACAGCCTGAATGATGAAAACGGTAAAAAAAAAGTCAGACGCTTAAAGTGCTCATCACTCCAGTTAACTGTAAATCCCTTCATTCCTGATAATAGTCACCATTGTGACAACATAACTTCCAGAGTAATGCCGTGTGTATAGCCATATGAATATTCCCATCTAGCACGATCTCAGAACTGATGCATAAGTTTAGCATTATTAGTTAGCTTTCACAAAACCCACAAGTTCATTAATGATGTTCTGATTTCATGCTAATACACATTGATTCACAGGTAACAACAAAAAGCTTGCATTTGTATAGTGCCTTTAACGTAGGAAACCATCCCAAAGCACTTCACAGAGAGGCAAACATAAGTATGGATATCGAGCCAAAGAAGATTCGAGGAGGACTGGCAAAAGCTTGGTCATAGAAGTGGGTTTTAATAAGGGTGTTAAAGGAAGATAGTTAAGGTGGAGAGCTGGAGGGATTTAGAGAGGGAGTTCAAGGGCTTGAGATTTAGGCTGTTGTAAGTACAGATGGCAATGGTGGAGCAAAGGAGGGTGGGAGGAGAGGAATCCACATGAGACCAGAAGTAGAGGAAGAGAGTTCTAGCGGGCTTGCAGGTGGGGGTGCAGGGAAGGTGATAGAGTCATGGAGTCATTATAGCAAATTCTGGCTCTCTGAAGAGCAATCCAATCAGTTCCATTCCCCTCTCTATCCCCGTAGCCCTGTAAGATTATCTCCCTCAAGTGTCCTTCCAATTTTTCTTTTGAAATCATTGATTGCTTCCACTTCCACCACCCTCATGGACAGCGAGTCCTGGGTCATTACCACTCACTGGCATAAAAAAGACCTTTCTCACATCCCCCCTGCATGTCTTGCCTAAAACTTTAAATCTATGTCCCCTAGTCCTTGGACGATCAGTTAATGGTAACAGCTTTTCTTTGTCTACCTTATCCAAACCTGTCATAATCTTGTACACTTCTATCAAATCTCCCCTCAATCTCCCTTGCTCCAGGGAGAACAACCCCAGCTTCTCCAACCTAACCTTGTGGCTAAAATCCCTCATCCCCCCCGGAGCCATTCTGGTAAATCCCCTTTTCATCCTTTCAAGGACCCTCACATCCTAATTAAAGTACGATGACCAGAACTGGATGCAATACTCTAGTTGGGGCCTAGTCAGAGCTTTATAAAGGTTCAGCATAACTTCTCTGCTTTTGCACTCAATACCTTTATTTATGAAGCCCAAAATCCCATACGTTTTCCTAACTAATCTATCAATTTTTTCTGCCACCTTTAAAGATCTATGCACATGAACCCCCAGGTCTCTCTGTCCCTGTACACTCATTAGAAATGTGCCATTAAGTCTATATTACCTCTCTCTATCTCTTCTACCAAAATGCATCACCTCACATTTCTCTATTAAATTTCATTTGCTATTTGTCTGCCCATTCTGCTCGCCTATCTATGTCCTGTTGCAGTTGATTGGTATCATCCTCGCAGTCTGCCACTCCTCCAAGTTTGGTATCATCAACAAATTTTGAAATTTTTGCTCTGTATTTAAATATTCAAGTCATTTATATATATCGAAAAAAGAAGTGGTTCTAGCAGTGAACCTTGGGGAACACCATTGTCTACCATCCTCCAGTCCGTAAAACAACATGATGTGCTGTTTTCTGCCCTTAAGCCAATTTTCTATCCAAGCTTATATTGACCCTCCTATTCCATGAGCCTCAGTTTTGTTCACCAGCCTTTTATGTGGTACTTGGGGTCAAATGCTTTCTTAAAATCCATGTAGACAATATCCACTGCATTCCCTTCATCAATCTTCATCAAAAAATTCAAACACGATCTGCCTTTTACAAATCTTTGTTGGCTTCCCTTAATTAATTCAAAGATCTCCGAGTGCCCATTGATTTTTTTTACCCCAGATTATTATTTCTAAAACTTTACCCACCACTAATGTTAAACTGACCAGTAGTTACTAGTTCTGATGAAAGGTCACAGACCTGAAATGTTAATTCTGTTTCTCCCTCCACAGCTGCTGCCAGACCTGCTGAGTATTTCCAGCACTTTCTGTTTTTCTTGTAGTTCCTAGGACTGTTCTTACACTCTTTCTTGAATAAGTGTGTCACAATTGCCACTCTCCAATCCTCTGGCACCTCCCCGCATCTAGGGAATATTGGAAGATTATGGCAAGCCTTTCCGTTATCTCCACTCCCACTTTATTTAGTAACCTGGGATGCAAGCCATCCAGATCAGGTGACTTATCCACTCTAAGCATAGCCAGTCTTTCCAGTACATCCTTCCTATCAATTTTCACCCAATCCATTACCTCTACCATCTCTGCTTCTACCTATATTTTGTCAGCATCCTCTTCTTTAGGAAACACTGATACAAAGTACTCATTAATTATTCCAACCTTGCCCCGTGCTTCCAAGCATTTATCACCCTCTTTGTCCCCTATAGGACTCACCCCACCTCTTACTACCCGCTCATTATTTACAGGCCAGTAGAAGATTTTTGTGTTCCCTTCTACGTTAACTGTCATTCTGTTCTCATATTCTCTCTTTGCCAGTCTTATTTTCCTTTTCAACTTCCCCTCACAAATTATTGTATATGGCCTGATTCTGACTTGACGAATTCACCTGACATGCATCATACACCCTCTTTTTTTGTTTCATCATATTCTCTATCTCCCTCATCATCCAAGGAACCCTGGCTTTGGTTCCACTGCCTTTTGCCCTTGTTGGAATGTACCTACCTGTACCTGAAACATCCCTTCCTTAAAGATCACCCATTGTTCCGTTATAGATTTTTCTGTCAATCTTTGGTTCCATTTTACTCTGGCTAGATCCCCTCTCATCCCATTGAAGTTAGCTCTCTTTCAATTTAGAAGTCCTACTTTAGATTGTGGCTGTAGAGCTGAAGGAGGCTACAGAGAGAGGGAAAGGTGAGACCATCGAGGGATTTAAACATAAGGCTGAAAGTTTTAAATTTGAGATGTTGGGGATTGGGAGCCATCTTCGGTCAACAAGCACCAGGTGAAGGGTGAGTAGGACTTGGTGTGGTATAAGATACGGGAAGTGGAGAGATTTGGTTGAGCTGAACTGTACAGAGCTTGGAGCTCTGTAAACTTCAGGTCAGCCAGGAGAGCAATGGAATCGTTTCGATGGGACAAAGGCATGGATAAGGGTTTCAGTGTTGTGTTGAGGCAGGTGTGGAGGTGGGTGATAATAGAGAGCTGCAAGTAGCAGGTGTTTGTGACAGAGAGGACATGGGCTCAGATGCTCAACTCGAAGTTGAATAGGAAGCTGAGGTTGTGCAAAAGACAAGACAGTGGCTGGGAGGAGGATGGAATGGGTGGCAAGGGAACGGAGTTTGTGGTTAAGGCCAAATCCGATGGCTACATGCTTCCCTGAAGAACTGCTACAACATGTAGATGAGGAAAAAGACCTTGCACCTGGGGAAATCCAGCGATGGCCCCAAAGCTGATGGTGCTCTCCGCCCGACTGTTACAGTCGGTTCGGTACCTCACATAGTCGATGGCCTTCTTGACCAGGGCATTAGTCACTTCCTTGATGCAGCATTGGGCTTCTGCCAGGGACATATATCTCCAGTGGTCCCAGGGAAGAGCTAGAGGCGTAAAAGTTGAGTGCCACATTGATCTTCAGACCCACGGGCATAGGACGTGAACCAAACCCTAAGGGGCACAGCTCATCCTGAGTATTAGTCAGTAATGGCCTCCCTGGAGAGCCGCAGTCTTCGCTGACACTGTCACCCAGACATCTGGAGGTAACTGAGGCGAGTCCGGTACACTCTCTGCTGCAGAAAAGCCCTTCTTGGCATGGCTGGCTGCTGTAGATCCTCTAGTCGATCTTCACCAGCTTGCCCAGCTAACGCCTGGCCCTCTCTCTCTCGCAGTGCAGGGTCTACAAAGAATGGGTGTATAAGACCCATTGCAGCTGGTTGCTCCCTGTCCTGTGTACTGTCCCTGGAGAGAAGATCTTACCTTTGGAGCCTTTCCCTTGCCATTCCCCTCTGATCACTGGCTAATGCCCCTCTGTGCCCACTCTATCCTCGATGGCTGAACCCCCTCTGATCCCACCTTGCCTCGAGGGCTGCGCCTCTGTTGGGCAATGGCTGCCGCACTCCACCTGGATTCATCCAACACTCCCAATTGGTGCTTTCCCGTGGTGTCACTGAGGTCTCACCTCGGTGCTGTCACCTTTAACGGCTGCAGATCTGAAGGCAAACAATCCCCATGCACTATTCACCTCCATGAAATCTGAGTCAGGCCGATGCAAATATATGGTAAATACCTTTTCAGCAATTATGATTGCAGTCCTGTTGCATCATAGTGGCAACGTCACCTTGGACCTTCGCCATCGCTGACAAAATCCATAACCAATGTCATGACTTTGGGTTTCTGGGCAAGTGCCTCTCCTTCCAATTTTTCAGCCCTCCATGCCTCCACTCCCACTTCTGCTGGCCGGGTCAAATCCAGACCTGAGTGTGTGGTATGCTTTGCGGTTTTGGTACATCTCAGCATGACGATATGGTGCCCGCAAAGCCACGTGTGCAGTCAATGGCACTGCACCAGTAGGAAGCCTGTTGTCCTGGCAAAGCCATGTGCCCGCTCCTCCTGCTTCTCTCAATTCAGTGATGAAACAATGAAGTCCCCTCTCCGAGCATACAGAGCCTCTGTGTCCTCCTGTATACAGTAATGAATGGTGAACTGCAAGATGTTTGCTACATTGCCTATTCCAGCCTGGAAGGATTTGCTTGTCAATAATCTCAAAGTCACAGTCACCCTGAGACTGCAGGGGCAGTTGCAAGAAGTGGCACAGTTCTGTGACCACTACCTTGGTGAATTTCAGCAATTGAACACAATGTTCCTAGCTTAGATGGGTGAGGCCTCCGATTGAGAGTACTCCTCCCACCTCTGTGAGCAGATTGTTCTTTGCTGCTTCTACAGCACAAGTGGTACTGTAACTATAGCCCTCATTAATAGGAGCAAGTGATGTACTCAGAGCCCTTATAGTAGCAACCATTGCCTTCCCACAACCAGCACCACTTCCTGAAAACTTTACCAACTCCTCCAAACAGTCAGTACTTTTTTATTCTTTAATGGGAATGTGGGCATCACTGGCAAGGCCAGCATTTGTTATCTAATTGCCCTGAATGGCTTGCTAGGCCATTTCATAGAGCAGTTAAGAGTTAACCACATTTCTGTGGGTCTGGAGTCCCATGTAGGGCAGACTATGTAAGGACAGCAGATTTCCTTCCCTAATGGGCATTAGTGAACCAGATGGATTTTTATAACAATCAATGATAGCTTCATAGCACTATTACTGAGACTAGCTTTCAATTCCAGATTTTTATTAATTAATTGAATTTAAATTCCACCAGCTGTTATGGTGGGATTTGAATCCTGCATCACGACAGTTTGGGGCAAGCTTGATGGAGCAGTTGGTCTTTTCATGTCCATTATGTTCATATGTTAAAGAGTTGTGCAATAAGAAAAATAGATTCCAGACAGATTGTGGATAATGTTATTCTGCTCCACATGGAAAAAAAATTGAATGACACTGTCTTTTGCTGCACTATGAAGCGTGGCAGAACCATGTGACAGGAAGCAACAGAATATAAGTTGCTTTTTATGACTGGCATATATTAAAAAGGGGAATTAATGCCAAATGAACATGAACAGAAGTTTCCTTTCCCTTTAAGAGACAATAATAGAACTTGTACCAAATATGATTATAATATTTCCATTCAATATTTTTCACATTCCATTCAGATAATATCATTGAATAGAATTACATAGAAGTTACAACACAGAGAAAACTAAGCCAGTGTTTATGCTTCACTTGAGCCTCCTCCCACCCTGCTTCACCAAACCCTATCAGCATCTATTCTTTTCTCCCTCATGTACTTATCTAGCTTCCCCTTCAATGCATCTATGCTATTTGCCTCAACATCTCCATGTAATAGTGAGCTCTTATAACCACTTTCTAGATAAAGATATTTCTCCTGAATTCCTGATTGGATTTATTAGTAAACATCTTTAATTTATGATCCCAAGTTTTGGACTCCCACCCGCCCCCCCCACCCCCCCCCCCCCCCCCATCCGCCCCCAAAAATGGAAAATCTTCTGTACGTCCACCTTATACAACCCTTTCATAATTTTAAAGACCACTGGTAGATCATCCCTCAGCCTTCTCTTTTTCTAGATAAATGCGCCCCAGTCTGTTCAGTTTTTCCTGATAGCTAGAACCTCTCAGTTCTGGTTTCATTCCCTATTTATTGCTGCTATTGTTTTTTGAATTTATGAATATTGTAAACTAACATCACTTTGCCTCCAGCTGCACTTCATCAGTGTCTCAGCCATGATCTGATTGGATGGCGACACAGGCTCAAGGGGCTGAATAGCCTACTCCGGTTCCTATGCTCCTATCTCCATTAAACCCAGATTTAAAAATCTCTTTACCTAATTAGTTTTGAATGTTTGGTATAAACAGAATGCTTTATGAAGTCCTGTGGGATATGCCTTAAATTCCATGAGTGGACTGAACCTGGTAAAGCATAAGCACTAACTCCCAAGTAAATTGCGGTCAGCGTCAAGAGTGAGATACAAATCATATTGTATGAGCCTTCATAAATTACCTATTAATTATACTTTATTTGCACAGAATGAAACTGAACACAAGTGAAGATTCTAATCCTATTACAGGGATTGGTTACAAGGATTTTAAAAAATATATCATTGCCCTATCTGCAAACATCATATTATAAACTGAATGTATTTGATTTAAATCATTGCCTATTTTAGTCTGCAAACCCGTGCAGCTGCACCAGAACATTCTTTGGGCAGTCCTAGTTTAACTGGTGCAGCTGTGCCACATTTAGAACCAGGCCCTTGGGAAAGGAAAAAACTGACATTTTCTGCCTTGCCCAGCAACGACACATCTGTTGGCTGATTGTAAGGCTGCATTATGGGTAGGTTAGCGACTTGTTCCATACTGTCCTCTTGACGAAAGGAAAATCTGTATGAGAGAAAGCAGGCTTGTTAAAACATTGTGGAGAAATGGAAGCAATTTGATTTACAAAGCAGCTAAAATATCAAAGGGGAAAGGCTGTTGGTGAATCGTAAGGTTGTAAGTTAATTTTGGGTGGCAGATATTATCAGGCACAGTATTGGAGCTCAAGTGGTTTTACTTATATCACATGAACCATGAGGTAAGTTACAGCCATTTTATACCACAGAAATCCAATCTGTTGTGAGTGGATTGGGTCCTGGCAATTTGTCTCTCAAAGTCCAGGCAACCCAGTCCTATTTATACTTATATTCCTTATTCACTAGTTTACACTGATTGAATTTTGTGGGCTAGGGGATTTGAAAAGGACTGTTCCCTTATTGGTGAATAACTCCTACATCAGCTAACAGATTTGTTAGTCTAATCAACATATTGGCAGCTGTGCCTTCAGCTGTTTCGATCCTAAATTTTGGAATTCCTTTCCTCAACCTTTCCAACTCTCTCCTCTTTATAAGATTCTCCCCAAAGCCTACCTCTTTTACCAAGCTTTTGGTCATCTGTCCTAATATCTCTTTACTTGGTTCAGTGTTGAATTTTGACACTCCTGCAAAGTACCTTGAGATGTTTTCCCACATTAAAGGCACTTGGACCAGGTGCTGGAAGGTGGAATTAGATTGGGCGGCTAATTTTTTCTGCCAGCATGGACACAATGGGCTGATTGGCCTCCTTCTGTGCCGTAATTTTTCTACGGTTTCTATATGTTGTTCTATGTTGTTGTTGATATATATTCAAATCAATGAATTTAGATGTTATATGTGGCCATGAGAAGCTGTCTTACATGCCAATGAGTGTAGACACATCTGCTCTTTATTCTCTCTCAATTGTTTCTAATATACACATTAGTTGGCATCCTTCCATCTACAAAAGATGAAGGGCACGCAGTGAACAATTGATTTAGGTGCGGTGTCTTCTCTTTGTGCACCTTTGTTGATGGCTGTGAAGGCCGATCCTTGAGAGGAAGGTTCTATCACAAGTGCTGCACATGAAGTTAGCAAGTGACGCTGTGAGTTGTTGCTTTTGGCATTGGCGTCTGTTGCCAAGCTGTTCTAGCAACTGGTCATCGTGGTAGTTCACACCAGTCCACAGGATATGTCACCATTTCCCTCTTTCGCCAGCTAGTGAATCCCAAGTGCGATAGTTGACATTTAGGGCCTTCATGTCACGTTTACAAGCATCCTTTGGGTGCCCCACTGTCGTCTGGCCCTGGCTACCTCACCGTACTGAAGATCCTTGGGTGTGTGACCATCTTCCATCCTACAGACATGTCCGATCCACCGAAGCTGCCTCTGTTTGATTAGTGCCAACACCATTGGGAGCTCTGTCTTTGAGAGGACTGCTGCATTTGTGATTTTGTCCTGTCAGACAGTGAAGATGGAAGTTATTGAGCTTCTTTTCCTGGTAGCTATAAGTCACCCATGTTTCACAGCCATACAACAAGGTGCTGAGAACACAGTCCTTATAACCCATCAGCTTGGTTCTAAGTGTCCGCTTGGTGTTATCCCATTTTGCAAGTCAACCAAAGATGGTAGCTGCTTTCCATATGTGTGTATCGAGCCCTGCAACAAGGGACAGATGGCCAGCCACCATGGACCCAAGGTATCAGAATTTGCTAACCAATTCCAGTAGGGTGATATTTAGTGTGATCTGGACTACACTAGTTATAACGTAAGACGCAACTTTGTCTCTGAATTACTGCTCTGTAATGATATTTAAAATAACTTTGATCAGTTTATAATATAGACAACTTCAAAAACATGAGGCAATGCCAAAGACAGGTAATCTGTGGCACTTCATATAGGAGCTCAATCATCATTGGACAGATTTATCTACACCCTTGTTGCTTAACATGGAATGACACATGGAATGTATGACCTTTAATGCAACCTGCAGTGAAGAGAAGTCTATCTTGAGGTCTTCTTTTTGCTTTTTGGCTGATTGAAAAGCTTTTTTGGCCGGTTGAATAGCAAATTCTTTCCCCAACATTACTCTGGTTTCCAAAATGGACAGAAGGTGCAGGGAGCAATGAAAGGGAAAAGTAATCAAAAGCTTTAGACTTTGAGAAAATAGAAAATAATTTTTATCAGGCCCAAGAGCTCAGTGTGCTTTATAGTGCAAGGCCACAGGGGAAGAATATGATGTGTTGCACATCTCTATCATGGTGACATTTGGGTTTGAATTCAGCTTTGACACAGCATGAAGGACCTCAATGACCATCCCCCCCCACCGCACCCCATCAAGGGCGGCTGTTATGGGTAATGTCACAGGTAAATAGCATTGTGATCTGCCTCAATATACAACACAAAGCCAACCTGAATGAACTAATTGGGTGAAGCCTACTTCAGTGACTCTACTGAAGTCTTGATTGTGAAGGAACTAAATAGTCTGAGATAACAGAGAGGATTGTTTTGAAGCTGGCATTGAAATCTTTGTTGGATGTGACCGACGTCGTATCAGAACTATGTTCTTAGATGCTGTTGCTGGGTGCAATTTGGAAAACACTAAGTAGTTTTAGTCGCTGACATTGTCATCTCACACCATGATAGGAACACAGCAACAGCTATTAAAATTAATAAGAAGAGAGGCCTATATGATCCACTTTGTCAAACCAAAGTCTTCCGGTCCTAGTTGGTTAGGGTTATTTGGCATTTTCAATAGGACACTCTCAATACCACTATGCCTATTGCCTATTTTTGTTTCTCCAGAAACCATATGAGGATGCAAAATTGATTCTCAGGGACACCAGGAGCTGTAATCCAGCTACAAGTCCTCCTGATTAAATGTAAGGTCATAGCTTTTCAACCCGTCGAACTTTTATCTGGTCAGATTGCATTATCAGCCAAATAAATTAAATCCTTGTGGTCTAATTTGATAGTAAAGATTACTAAAATGGACCTCTCACTGAAGAATGCATTTATTCAGATTTCTGCAACAGATTTTGTTACCTCATTCTTGATTTCTCACAAAATACTCTCTTTGTCTAAGTGTCTTAAAAGCAGTTTAATCTTGCTTCAGTGAAAGCTGCATAAAGGCCTAGACTTAATGAAAGCACTCCATTATTGTTGTCAAGACAAATGTTGGGTTCAGAACATTTCCCTTTTCTTTAACCAACATTTGCGATTTAATGTCATTACATGAATTCTGCAGGAACGATGTTTGTATCTGTGCATTGCACTTTGGAATTGAGCCCAAAAAGCTCAGTGACCGTTCTTGTAATTTGAAGGCTTCAATTATATCACTGGTACATCTTTCCATTTTATGATTTAAATCTGTGTTAATGTTTGTCCGTAATGGATTAACTAAATGGACCGAGCAGCAGTTTCACAGCTATATGTTACCTTAACCTGAGCCAATGAATGAAGAAAAGGATTTGTCCAGATTTTAATATGATATGGTAGATGGAGAGAAACAATTTCCTCTGATGGGTGGAGTCCAGAACAGAGAGTATAACCTTAAAGTTAGAGCTAGGCCTTTCATTATTATTTCTAAACTGAAATTGATAGAATTTTGTTAGGAAAGGGTATTGAGGGTGACAGAACCAAGGTGGGTAAATAGAGTTAAGATCAGCCATTATCTAATTGAGTGGCGGAGCAGGCTTGAGATGCTCAATGACCCAAATGTGTTGCCATGTTCCTACAAAATCTTAAATATGGTTGGGTTGAGGTTTATGTCGGAGAAGAACTCAGATTTATGCAATTATATGTAAAAATGTTTGGATTTAATCTTCAGTCATCAGTATTATCAGCCCCGATATTAACTCAGAGGGGGAGAGGGAGGCTAGAGGGCATGGAGTGGGGGGTGGTGGTGGGTGGTTGCAGTTTAGTCATTGGGAAACCCAGAGGATCTTCGGAGTCTGATTCCTAGCCACAGACAGCCAGATTGAGAGGCTGCCTGGCTGTTAAGCAGGTAAACCTTCAGCATCATGCTGCAGCCAGGGAGTGGAGAGGAGGGAGGGAAGGGTTTGGAGTTGAGGTGGGAGTTGGTCATTGTGAAAGGGGGCTGAGAGAGATTGGAGGTTGGGGTGATATTGATAGGGGAGAGAGACTGGAGGAGGAGGAGTGAAGATTGTGGGTGGCTTATGAAAGGACATGTGGTGGTGTGGGGCAGGTGGGCGGAGATTGCGGGCCACGGAGGACATCAGGAGGGCTTGGATCGTGGGGCAGGGGTGGGCTGTCTGATCACTGGTTAATAGGTTTGTTTGTGGGGGGAGCACGGAGGGAATGCACTCCTCCTACTCCTGGCCCTCAAGCAGTGCTGGAAAAAGTACTTACCTGTTCCATGCAGCAGTCCTTACCTCCCTTTAGTTGCTGGGTTTCTGAGGCCTGGGAACCCCAGCTGGCCCTCATCAAAGTTGGAACAGAGAAACTATCTGAGGTACGCTCCCTCAATAAAATATTTAAATGAGCAACCCGCCTCTTGGGAGTGGGTTGGTTGCCTGTATTCCCCCACCCCCTGTCCCGCCTCCATTAAAACTGGAAGTGGGAGGGTTCGAGATGGACGGATCCACTTTTAAGCTTTTTCACGTTTTTACTTCCCACCCGAGCTGAACCGCCTGTTTTTGTGGATTAAAATTCCCCGCATTCAGTGAGAATCACTTTTAATTGCTATAAAGAAGAGATGTTTCTGACAAGGTCAGAGCTCCTGTTGCAAAGCTGTGCTCCTTATGAAAGCAAAACACACTTATGGAATACTTAAGCTATTTTTTTTAAGCATTGTATGTGATTTTTATAACTTCACATTCAGGATCATTTTTGTGACTCAGACTTTTGCCATACACCCGCTATTTTCTGTTTTCGTTTAATTTAGAAATGTTATCTCTTGGGTTGGAAAGCACTTGTATCATCTATATTCAGGCATCGGATATAATAAAATCACTAGTCCCTGGTCCCCATTTGTGCTGCATTCATGACAAATCTATTCTGCCAATTTATACCCAGTGAAAATAATGCCACAAGGCCCAGTGGTATCATTCTTGTTGCGTTTGTTGAGGACAGTCCTCCGCCATTCTGCCTAGTTCAATAGTTAATGCAAGACCTGTGCGGACTGCTCAGAAAAATGCATAATAGTACACTACCAACACGCAATGATTCCACTGATGATATAATGGAGAAAAAGGAAAGGCAAAAGGAGAAAATTTTAGTGCTCTGGGAAAAAGCAGGGGAGTGAGATTAACTGATAGCTCTTTCCAAGAGCCGGCAGAAACACAATGGGTTGAATGGCCTCCTTCTGTGCTGTATGATTCTATGACATTGATTTTGCACAATTTTTTTTTAACATGCACGATTCACTGGGGGGTAGAAGTGGTTTGGGGGATTGCTTGGGAGAGATGGAGAACTTGTGTGATGCTGTCTCTTGTATTTCAACACCAACACCAACTTGCCTTTACATAGCATCTTTAACATAAATCATCCCATGACACTGCGCAGGAGCATTAGCACACAGAATTTGACATATAAGGAGATATTAGGACAAGTGACCAAAAGCTTTCCACATCCACCCTGTCAAGATCCCTCAGGATCTTATAAGTTTCAGTCAAGTCACCTCTTACTCTCCTAAACTCCAGCAGGTACAAGCATTGCCTGTCCAACCTTTCCTCATAAGACAACCCTCCCATTCCAGGTATTAGTCTAGTTTTGTGAACTACCCAATGCTTATTTTGTTGTTGAGGTGAAATTGGAACCCTACATTAAAGATAATACACGTATATAATCAATAGATTAGAAATGTGAAATACATTTGGTTAAAAATATAAACTGGACCAATGATTCTGAAATATCATATAGCGCCACTTTTAATTCTGAATTGTGAATTTATTTTGCCTTTAAGTTTAAATGCCTCAGTAACTGAATGTGTGGATTTGGTTTAGCGGCAGTGTTTTGAGTAGGTCTTGAAGTTGCTGTCGGTGTGATAGTCTAACTTTAAACTAAACTGCTCAGGAAAATGGCATATGTAAAATTATCAATGTTTTAAATTTCTGGTTGACTGTTAAGATCCTTCTTAGCAAATAGAAACAGTCTCACCAAGGATAACCATAAACCACTTAATCATTCTGCTTTATCTTTGTTCCTTGAACTGCACTAGGTGCCAGTACATAAGAAATGCATGGTTTCAGCACATCTCGTTTAACCTTTTAAAGTTGAGGTATTGCTTTTTGCTGCATAGTTGCATGAATTGGCATTAAATTTGTGTAAATATAAAAGTACTGCATATTGTTGGCTGAAATTCTACACTTATTTCATCCATACCATTTTCCATTTAAAAAACATTTAAAATTTTATTGCAGTAATTTATTTATGAAAAGCACTGCTCCTGACTTATGCAGCATACACACAGACCATCTGTTACCCATTTTGACTCTATGAATCAACTTAAATTGGTAACGTGACTGTTGGAAAACAGATATAGTACTGTAGTTCATAAAAATAAATCTGCATCTTCTTTTTCCAACTTCATTATGAGCTTCTTTTAATGCTATACTTGTTTTCCTATAAATGTTGCTTCATGACATAGTATTACTGTCAGAGGTAATATAAACAAATAAAATAATTAGAAGACTTGACAGGGTGAGAGGCTGTTTCCTCTGGCTGGAGAGTCTAGAACCAGGGGGTCTTAGTCTTGGCCATTTAGGACTGAGATGAGGAGAAATTTCTTCACTCAGAGAGTTGTGAATCTTTGGAAATCTCTACCCAAGTGGGCTGAGGATTGTTATGATTCCCGAGGGCTACCAACGAACGAAAAGAAGCAAATTCACCAAATGACCCCAATTTAGGAAATCAAAACCGAAACGGACAAGATTTCACTTTTGTAAAATTTTACTTTAACACTCAAGGCAAAACCAAGATAAATTATCATTAACTGTTAAATTACAATCGATGTATACATCCTAAAGGTTACACAGTAATTAGCAGATGCACCAAGGCAAGTTCTTACAGTCTGCTGATTAGACTCACAGCACAACAAAACCAGGACCTTCCTCAGGTCTGGTCCTCCAGGTTACGGATGTAGAAGTAATGATGTCCTGTCGATAGTGAGCGTTGCAATCTTTCCTTCAACGGGTCGGTCTTGTCACCACTTGAACCACTGTGGCCTTACTACCATCCTGATGGCATGGCTCTGCTGATAACTTTTCAATCGCCAAAGACAACAGTAGCAACTCTTATTCTCCAAAGGTCAGCTACTAGGAAACAGGTTCCAATTAAAAGAGCCTGTCCTTTTAAAATCAACAGCTCTCAGCTTTTTCCAGTTCAGCAGCCCTGGAAGACTCTTTGAAAATCAACAACATCTAGCTCCGCCACTTGGCTTCTTGTGAAAATCACACAGCCTTTTTCTGGCTCACCACACTCTCTAGCGTTTTCTTGAAATGCTCGCACAGCTTTTCCTTTGCTGGCTTACCACCTGGTAGAGCTTCTTGACAAACTGAAACTAACAACTGTCAGTCACATGAATCTGGTTAAAAAAAGCTGCTTTTTCTTCAGTCACAAGAGTGTTTGTTTTTTTAACCTGGGTTTAACTTGGGAATCTCCAGCTTCAAATCAGGTACAGTCTCTCAAACACAAAGACAAGCTATACAGCTACACTATCCAAGGCCCCAAACACACCTTTCATGTGAAGCAGCGATTTACTTTTACTTCTTTCAATTTAGTATGTTATATTCGCTGCTTACAATGTGGTCTCCTCTACACTGGGGAGACGACCAAAAGCAGATTGGGTGACCACTTTGCGGAACACCTCCGCTCAGTCCGAAAGCATCACCCCGAGCTTCCGGTTGCTGGCCATTTTAACACTCCCCCCTGCTTACATCTCTGTCTTGGGATTGCTGCAGTGTTCCAGTGAACATCAACACAAGCTCATGTACTGATTAGGCATGCTACAGCCTGCCGCACTGAACATTGTGTTCAATAATTTCAGAGCATGACGGGCCCCCCTTTTTATTTTTAATTTTAGTTCTTTTTTCTTTTTTCTTTTTTATGTGTTTATTTTACTTTAGTTTGTTTCGACTGTGCCTACCCACTGTTTTTTTCATGTTTGTGCTTGGGGCCAGGGCTGCTCAATTTTCTGTCCTTTAACACCCTCTTTGTTTTAATGCTTTGTCTTTCAGCACACCATTAACATACCATTTGCCTTTGCTCCATGACCTTCTGGTCAGTTATTCTCTGTGACCTTGTCCCTAAAAACACCTTCTCTTTTGTTATCTCTTGCCCCACCCCCGCTTTACTTGCTTAAAACCTTTTACATTTCTAATATCTGCCAGTTCTGATGAACGGTCACTGACCTGAAACGTTAACTCTGCTTCTTGCTCCACAGATGCTGCCAGACCTGCTGAGTATTTCCAGCATTTCTTGTTTGTGTTTCAAGCTGTACAGAACTCAGTTTACACATGAAGACTCCAAAACAGGATGCTCAGTTGTTCAGTATATTCAAGAATAAAATCAATTAATTTTTGGACATTAAAGGAATCAAGGGATAGGGTGATAGGGCTGAAAAGTGAAGTCGAAGTTCAAAGATCAGCATGATCTTACAGAATAGCAGAGTAGGCTCGAGGGGCCATATGGCCTACTCGAGCTTATGTGCTTATTAAAGTAATGCAATAGGGAATCTTAAGTGACTGATTGCACAGAAACACTGGGGTACATTTCTGACTTTTATCTCCTGGGCATTAGGCATCACCAGGGTTGTGTTTGGAGACGAAACTCTAGCAAGGTGGATTGCATTAAGATTAATTAATGGATAGAAAATTCAGCAGGTTTCATAAGGGGTGTGACCTCATTCTGTATATACTATGAATATGAATCCAGATGAGATGAAATGACTTACTGTAAATTTCCTTTTTTTCTATTGGATCTTATTTTATGCCGAATTAAACACATTCCTGTAAGTGTGATTTAGGCTTCAATACACTACCCCTCGAGCCTGCTCCACCATTCAATACGACATTGGCTGATCTGCCTCAACTCCACCTTCCTGCCTATTCCCCATATCCCTTGATTCCTTGAGGGACCAAAGATCTGTCTATCCCAGCCTTAAATATATTCAATGATGGAGCATCCACAGCCCTCTGGGGTAGAGAATTCCAAACATTTACATCCCTTTGAGTAAAGAAATTTCTCCTCATCTGAGTCCTAAATGATCGGCCCCTTATCCTGAGGCTGTGCACCCGTGTTTTAGATTCCCCAGCTAGGGAAAAGAAACTCTCAGTGCTTTTTCAGAACCTTGTAAGTTTCAATGAGATCACTTCTCATTCTTCTAAACTCCAATGAGTAATGAATTTACTGTCTTCCATCATAGGACAACCCTCTCATCCCAAGAACCAGTCTGGCGAACACTGCCTCCAAGACAAGTTTATCCTTCCTTAGATATGGAGACCAAAACTGCGCACAGTACTCCAGTTGTGGTCTCACCAAAGCCCTCTACAATTGTAGCAAGACTTCCTTATTCTTGTACTCCAATCCCCTTGCAATAAAGGCCAACATGCCATTTGTCTTCCTAATTGCTTGCTGTACCTGCATGCTAACTTTCTGAGTTCCTTGTACAACTACACCCAAGTCAGCCTGAACATCAACATTTGTAAGTTTCATGCCTTTTAAAAAATATTCTGCTTTTCTATTTATACTAACAAAGTGAATAACTTCCCACTTTCCCACATTATACTCCATCTGTCACCTTGTTGGCCACTCACTTAACCTGTCTATAAATACATTACTCTTGGTCTCTTCGTTTACGTCATTAATATAAATTTTAAAAAGCTGAGGCCCCAGCACTGATCCTTGTAACACTCCAACTTGAAAATGCCCCATTTATCCCTACTCTTTGCTTTCTGTCCATTAACTAATTCTCTATCCATGCTAATATATTCCCCCCAATGCCATGAGCTCTCATCTTGCATATTAACCTTTTGTGTGGCACCTTATCGAATGCCTTTTGGAAATCCAAAGGCTCTTGAAAACATGAAATGCATGTTGTGGTTGGTTGTTAGGAGGAGACTTTTATGTGGTGAACACAGTTTATGCACTGCCTAGGCATACAAAACATTCGCAAAAGTTCACCAGCTATGTATGCAAATGATTTCTGGCACCTTCAGAAATTCACATTGGGGTGTTGGTTCCTGCTGAAATTACAGTTGGTAAAACTTTGAACTTTTTTTAGGGCTATAAGTAATTCCATTGTTAGATATTGGAAAAACATGTAGCTAGAGCATTTCTCATGAAGTAAGTACGCAACAGGACCAATTCCTAGTAGGGAGATCCAAAAAAGTTTTCGGTTTTGTGCAGGTAGTGCATAGAGTGTCCACGTAACTCATTATTTCTCTTAATTTGATTTAAATCATATTTAAATAGTTTTCACGATGAATTGCATCAATTTTCTGGCCTTTTCACTCCTGTAGCACTCATTATCCAGGCTTCTCTGCCGTTGCCTTGAGGACTTGAATTCTGAAGGTGTCTCGGACAGATTTTTTTCGGTGTTTGAACTTAATTTATTGTTTTCTGCAGTTTTGGTGTTCTTGTTTCTATTTTCTTCTGTTCTTTGCAAAACACGTTCTGCATCCCAGGACTCTGTTGCAAAATGCTTCCAATGGAGCTAAGCCGTTGAGGTACAAATCAGCCATGATCTAATTGAATGGGGGAGCCACGGAGGAATGGAGAAACTTCTGTTCCTATGATTGAAGCCACTAGAGGTGACATCGGCCAGATTAGACAGACTTCAGTTCACTGATGCATCAGTCAGGTGTTTTCCATAGAAAAGAGTCAACAGCAGGAGAGGGCAAAGCACCTTTATCAGGTGGCATATTTCCCTAAAGTGCAGGGTCTCATTGACAGCACACAGGTAGCTATCAGGTAGCTATCAGGGCCCCTAACAACAGCTACCACTGCAAATTCTGGTGGAACATACAATTGGCATGCCTGTACTGCGCTGTAATGTTCTATTGTAGGACCTGGACCTGGACAGACCAGGTGAGGTGCTGTTCTACAGCCCTGGAAAGGTGTCTAAAGTACTCAGTGTCTGCTATATCCTGCACCATGGGGACTTGGCTGAAGAGGAGGATGAAAAACTGGAGAAGAATGATAAAGAGGAGGAAGTCAAATGGAGAAAGCTGATCTGTAATCAGGAGGACGTATGCATTAATCAGATGTTCACCTAAATGGCCCTACATGAAGATTTCTATTGTCCTCTGCATTGCACACTGGCCCCATGGCCATTACACTCTGTGTCATCAGTGCCTCGACTACTAATACCAACTGACAGTGTTTCACTTTGACAGTCAAGTGGCTGCACCAATGTTCCCTCTAAACTGGGCAGTCGCACAGCAACCTGAAAGTTCCTGTGCAAGCCACGCACAAATCAGCCCCTTTAAGTTACCACGTGTGCATGGCCACACAAAAAAATTAAAGGGTCCACGCACTTGAGCCGTTTGCCCACCCAATACAAAAAAAATTAGAGTGACTGTTGGTCTGCACTGAGTTTTGTCAGTATACTTTAGGAGGAAACTCTCATGAGAATGGGAGTTCCCACCTATAGTCTACAAAAGCTGTAATCCCAATCATTAAAACAAAGTGTGCATTAGGATGGTCTTCACCTGAACCAGAGGGGTACCAATATCCTGGGGGGGGAGATTTGCTAGTGCTCTTCGGGAGGGTTTAAACTAATTCAGCAGGGGAATGGGAACCTAAATTGCAGTTCCAGTGTACAGGATGTTGAGAGTAGTGAGGTCAGGGATAAGGTTACAAGGACGCATGAGGGCACTGGCAAGCAAGAACTTGGTTTAAAGTGTGTCTACTTCAACGCCAAGAGCTTGCAGCATGGGTTGGTACCTGGGATCTCGATGTTGTGGCCATTTCGGAGACATGGGTAGAGCAGGGGCAGGAATGGATGTTGCAGGTTCCAGGATTTAGATGTTTCAGTAAGAACAGAGAAGATGGTAAAAGGGGGGGGGGGGTGTGGCATTGTTAATCAAGGAGAGTATTACAGCGGCAGAAAGGACGTTTGAGGACTCGTCTACTGAGGTAGTATGGGCCGAGGTTAGAAACAGGAGAGGAGAGGTCACCCTGTTGGGAGTCTTCTATAGACCTCCGAATAGTTCCAGAGGTGTAGAGGAAAGGATAGCGAAGATGATTCTCGACAGGACCGAGAGTAACAGGGTAGTTGTTATGGGGGAATTTAACTTTCCAAATATTGACTGGAAATACTATAGTTCGAGTACTTTAGATGGGTCAATTTTTGTCCAGTGTGTGCAGGAGGGTTTTCTGACACAGTATGTAGACAGGCCAACCAGGGCGATGCCACATTGGATTTGGTACTGGGTAATGAACCCGGCCAGGTGTTAGATTTAGATGTAGGTGAGCACTTTGGTGATAGTGATCACAATTCGGTTAGGTTTACCTTAGTGATGGGCAGGGACAGGTATATACCGCAGGGCAAGAATTATAGCTGGGGGAAAGGAAATTATGATGCGATTAGGCAAGATTTAGGATGCGTAGGATGGGGAAGGAAACTGCAGGGGATGGGCACAATCGAAATGTGGAGCTTATTCAAGGAGCAGCTACTGCGTGTCCTTGATAAGTATGTACCTGTCAGGCAGGGAGGAAGTTGTCGAGCGAGGGAGCCGTGGTTTACTAAAGAAGTTGAAGCGCTTGTCAAGAGGAAGAAGAAGGCTTATGTTAGGATGAGACATGAAGGCTCAGTAAGGGCGCTTGAGAGTTACAAGCTAGCCAGGAAGGATCTAAAAGGAGAGCTAAGAAGAGCAAGGAGAGGACACGAGAAGTCATTGGCGGATAGGATCAAGGAAAACCCTAAGGCTTTCTATAGGTATATCAGGAATAAAAGAATGACTAGAGTTAGATTAGGGCCAATCAAGGATAGTAGTGGGAAGTTGTGTGTGGAATCAGAGGAGATAGGGGAAGCGTTAAATGAATATTTTTCGTCAGTATTTACAGTAGAGAAAGAAAATGTTGTCGAGGAGAATACTGAGATTCAGACTACTAGGCTAGATGAGATTGAGGTTCACAAGGAGGAGGTGTTAGCAATTTTGGAAAGTGTGAAAATAGATAAGTTCCCTGGGCCAGATGGGATTTATCCTAGGATTCTCTGGGAAGCCAGGGAGGAGATTGCAGAGCCTTTGTCCTTGATCTATATGTTGTCATTGTCGACAGGAATAGTGCCGGAAGACTGGAGGATAGCAAATGTTGTCCCCTTGTTCAAGAAGGGGAGTAGAGACAGCCCTGGTAATTATAGACCTGTGAGCCTTACTTCGGTTGTGGGTAAAATGTTGGAAAAGGTTATAAGAGATAGGATTTATAATCATCTTGAAAAGAATAAGTTCATTAGCGATAGTCAGCACGGTTTTGTGAAGGATAGGTCGTGCCTCACAAACCTTATTGAGTTTTTCGAGAAGGTGACCAAACAGGTGGATGAGGGTAAAGCAGTGGATGTGGTGTATATGGATTTCAGTAAGGCATTTGATAAGGTTCCCCACGGTAGGCTATTGCAGAAAATACGGAAGTATGGGGTTGAAGGTGATTTAGAGCTTTGGATCAGAAATTGGCTAGCTGAAAGAAGACAGAGGGTGGTGGTTGATGGCAAATGTTCATCCTGGAGTTTAGTTACTAGTGGTGTACCGCAAGGATCTGTTTTGGGGCCACTGCTGTTTGTCATTTTTATAAATGACCTGGAAGAGGGTGTAGAAGGGTGGGTTAGTAAATTTGCGGATGACACGAAGGTCGGTGGAGTTGTGGATAGTGCCGAAGGATGTTGTAGGGTACAGAGGGACATAGATAGGCTGCAGAGCTGGGCTGAGAGACGGCAAATGGAGTTTAATGCGGAAAAGTGTGAGGTGATTCATTTTGGAAGGAGTAACAGGAATGCAGAGTACTGGGCTAATGGGAAGATTCTTGGTAGTGTAGATGAACAGAGAGATCTTGGTGTCCAGGTACATAAATCCCTGAAAGTTGCTACCCAGGTTAATAGGGCTGTTAAGAAGGCATATGGTGTGTTAGCTTTTATTAGTAGGGGGATCGAGTTTCGGAGCCACGAGGTCATGCTGCAGCTGTACAAAACTCTGGTGAGGCCGCACCTTGAGTATTGCGTGCAGTTCTGGTCACCACATTATAGGAAGGATGTGGAAGCTTTGGAAAGGGTGCAGAGGATATTTACTAGGATGTTGCCTGGTATGGAGGGAAGGTCTTATGAGGAAAGGCTGAGGGACTTGAGGTTGTTTTCGTTGGAGAGAAGGAGGAGGAGAGGTGACTTAATAGAGACATATAAGATAATCAGAGGGTTAGATAGGGTGGATAGTGAGAGTCTTTTTCCTCGGATGGTGATGGCAAACACGAGGGGACATAGCTTTAAGTTGAGGGGTGATAGATATAGGACAGATGTTAGAGGTAGTTTCTTTACTCAGAGAGTAGTAGGGGCTTGGAATGCCCTGCCTGCAACAGTAGTAGACTCGCCAACTTTAAGGGCATTTAAGTGGTCATTGGATAGACATATGGATGAAAATGGAATAGTGTAGGTCAGATGGTTTCACAGGTCGGCGCAACATCGAGGGCCGAAGGGCCTGTACTGCGCTGTAATGTTCTAAAAAAAAAGAGGAGAGAGTGACCTATTACAGTCTGTCAACCTTTGGTTTCAGCTAGGAGTGTGGCTGATCAGGTGGGAGGCAAATGGGTGACAGTACAAGAAGGGGGAATGGACTGCAGTGAGAGAGAGAGAAAATGAAATGGGACTGAAAGAGGGAACAGTGGATGACTGTACAAGAAGAGGAGTGATGTAAGGGATGGGAGTAGATGACAATGAAGGGAGAGAATGGACCACAGTGAAAGAGGGGGAAGTGGATGGTAGAGAAGGGGATGGATTAGATGGCAGCAAAATTGGCCAATGGATGGTAACAAAGGGCAGAGAAAAGAAAGCAAAAACTGGGAGTATCATGGTGTGAGTTGAGAACTTGATTGCGATTGGTTTCAGGGCTATCTGGTAAAGAGCAGACAAAAGTTGCACTTCTATGCCCAGGACTATTCTTGCCATTTTTTTGCCCTCCTGGAGATGGAATAGTCCAGTGAATGGTCCAGCCAAGAGCTGGTGAAGTTTGTTAAATGGGACTATGTTACCTGAGAAAACAGTCGATGCTGGAATTTAAATCACAACCCTAATTAATAAACAACTGTTTCCAGTTTGATAATCATTCCTCTATTTATCTACTGTTTCATTTCCTAAAAATGTTTTTGGTGAATATCTTTGAGGTCATTAAGCCAAAGAATGTTTCATTCAGGATTGGACTCCTGCCCTATTTCAATGATGCAGTGTCAGCATCAAGCTCTCCCAGGTCAGGTGTAGCACGGTTAGCTGCAGAGTAAGCCACTGTAGTCTTTCCCAACAATGTGCCTTTACCCCAGTCTCATGAGTTATCCACTGTGCTCCAGGGTGAAGCTTTCCAATTCCCACATTAAACATGACTGTCTGAATGAAGCTTCCTGTGTGGTGCCATTTTGGTGGTGCAAGGGCATGGATTTAGCCTGCCCAATGACATTTCATATAGGATGGCTCTGGTTAGAAGGATTGCATGCTAAACCACCACTCCACCAACCGAGAGTCCCTCCTGCCTTACTCCATCAAACTATTTAACACTGCCACTTGGAGTTTTTTATCTTGTATGGCTTCCCACACCTTCCCCAAAACCTCCCCCATGAATCGGCATGAGTGTGCTGGAAAGGAAAGGTTGACTATTAGGTCTTTCCCTTACATAGAGAATATTTAATTTTACCATCTATATTTTGAACTCCACCAAGATGATTTTATTTCTCGGTTCAAGATTAGCTAATTAATTTGCTTAATTAGCACACGCTGTAGTCTGGGCCATTGGTGTTGGTGGTATTTGTTAGGTGATACAATGAGAAACTCAAGGTTTCAGTTAACTTTTGGTGGTTTGGGATGTGTGTACATATTTAACAGTAGCTTCCAACAGACTTCAGTTTTTATTTTCTCCCCATTTGAACATGGAGAAGTATAGTAACTACAAGGGTTACTTGCCTATCAACTTGCTGTCAGTGTGCGACTATGCACAGTACATCATGTCAGTGAATTTTTTTTTTATTCATTCATGGGATGTGGGTGACACTGGCCAGGCCAGCATTTATTGCCCATCCCGAATTGCCCCTTGAGAAGGTGGCGGTGAGCTGCCTTCTTTAACTGCTGCAGTCCATGTGGGGTAGGTACACCCACAGTGCTAGCGGTTAGATACAACTGAATGGCTTGCTAGGCCATTTCAGAGGGCATGTAAGAGTTAACCACATTGCTGTGGGTCTGGAATCACATGTAGGCCAGACCAGGTAAGGACAGCAGATTTCCTTCCCTAAAGGACATTAGTGAACCAGATGGGTTTTTACAACAATTGACAATGGTTTCATGGCCATCATTAGACTAGCTTTTTAATTCCAGATTTATTAATTAAATTCAAATTCCACCTTCTGCTGTGGTGGGATTTGAACCCATGTCCCAGAGCAATACCCTGGGTCTCTGGGTTACTAGTCCAGTGACAATACCACTACGCCACCGCCTCACTATTTTGACAGCAGCCACGATGGCTGCATTCTGAGGAAGTCCACCATGCTGCTGCCTTTGTGCCTCCATGAAGGACCAGACAGTGGCTTCTTGGAGACAAGGGATACCTCTTCTAAACTCTCCACCCCCTAACCACATGAACTCAGTATGTAGACTGCCCGACCAGAGGGGAGGCAATATTGGATTTGGTACTAGGTAATGAACCAGGGCAAGTGATAGAGCTGTTGGTGGGCGAGCACTTTGGAGATAGTGATCACAATTCTGTAGCATTCACTGTGGTAATGGAGAGGGATAGGTATGTGCAACAGGGCAAGGTTTACAATTGGGGGAAGGGTAGATATGATGCTGTCAGGCAGGAACTGAGGAGCATAAGTTGGGAGCATATGCTGGCAGGGAAGGGCACGGTCGAAATGTGGAACTTTTTCAAGGAGCAGATAGTAGGGGCCATTGATAAGCATGTCCCTGTCAGACAGGGAAGGGATGGTCATGTGAGGGAACCGTGGTTGACAAGAGAGGTTGAGAGTCTTGTTAGGAAGAAGAAGGATGCGTATATAAAGTTGAGGAAAAAGGGCACAGGCATAGCTCTGGAGGGATACAAGATGGCCAGGAAGGATCTGAAGAAAGGGATTAGGAGAGCTAAGAGAGGGCATGAAAAATGCTTGGCGGGTAGGATAAAAGAAAACCCCAAGGCCTTTTACGCGTATGTCAGAAATATGAGGATGACTAAGGGGACCGTAGGTCCGGTCAAGGACAATAGCGGGAGACTGTGTGTTGAGCCGGAAGAGATAAGTGAGGTTTTGAATGAGTACTTCTCTTCGGTATTTACGAATGAGAAGGGGTGTATTACTGAAGAGGACGGTGGGAAGCAGACTGGTAAGCTCGAGGAAGTGCTCGTTAGGAGGGAAGATGTGTTGGGGTTTTTGAATAACTTGAAGATAGACAAGTCTCCCGGGCCTGACGGGGTATATCCAAGGATGTTATGGGAAGCAAGGGATGAAATTGCAGAGCCGCTGGCAATGATCTTTTCATCTTCTCTGCTGACGGGGGTGGTACCAGGTGATTGGAGGGTGGCAAATGTTGTGCCCCTGTTCAAGAAAGGGAATAGGAACAACCCTGGGAATTACAGGCCAGTTAGTCTTACTTCGGTGGTAGGCAAGTTGATGGAAAAGGTGCTGAGGGATAGGATTTCTGAGCATCTGGAAAGACACTGCTTGATTCGGGACAGTCAGCACGGTTTTGTGAGGGGTAGGTCTTGCCTCACAAGCCTGATTGAATTCTTTGAGCAGGTGACCAAGCAAGTGGATGAGGGTAAACCAGTGGATGTGGTGTACATGGATTTTAGTAAGGCATTTGATAAGGTCCCCCATGGTAGACTTATGGAGAAAGTCAGGAGGCATGGGATAGTGGGGAATGTGGCCAGTTGGATTAAGAATTGGCTAACTGATAGAAGGCAGAGAGTGGTCTTAGATGGTAAATACTCAGCCTGGAGCCCAGTTACCAGTGGCGTGCCGCAGGGATCAGTTCTGGGTCCTCTCCTGTTTGTGATTTTTATTAACGACTTGGATGAGGAAGTCGAAGGGTGGGTCAGTAAATTTGCAGATGATACAAAGGTTGGTGGAGTTGTGGATACCGAGGAGGGCTATTGTCGTCTGCAAAGGGACTTGGATAGGTTGCAGTGCTGGGCTGAAAAGTGGCAGATGGAGTTTAACCCTGAAAAGTGTGAGGTCGTCCATTTTGGAAGGACAAACATGAATGCAAAATACTGGGTTAACGGTAGGGTTCTTGGGCATGTGGAGGAGCAGAGAGACCTTGGGGTCTATGTGCATAGATCATTGAAAGTTGCAACTCAAGTGGATAGGGCTGTGAAGAAGGCATATGGGGTGTTAGCGTTCATTAGCAGAGGGATTGAATTTAAGAGCCGTGAGGTGATGATGCAGCTGTACAGGACCTTGGTAAGGCCTCATTTGGAGTACTGTGTGCAGTTCTGGTCGCCTCATTTTAGGAAGGATGTGGAAGCCTTGGAGAGGGTGCAGAGGAGATTTACCAGGATGTTGCCTGGAATGGAGAATAAGTCTTACGAGGAAAGGCTGAACATTCTAGGCCTCTTCTCATTAGAAAGGAGAAGGATGAGGGGTGACATGATAGAGGTTTATAAGATGATCAGGGGAATAGATAGGGTAGACAGTCAGAAACTTTTTCCCCGGGTGGAGCAAAGCGTTACAAGGGGTCATAAATTTAAGGTGAAGGGTGGGAGATATAAGGGGGATGTCAGGGGAAGGTTCTTTACCCAGAGAGTGGTCGAGGCATGGAATGCCTTGCCCGGGGAAGTTGTTGAGTCAGAAACTTTAGGGACTTTCAAAAGGCTTTTGGATAGGTATATGGATAAAGGAGAATGATGGGGTATAGATTAAATTGTCCTTGACAGAGGACAAAGGATCGGCACAACATTGTGGGCCGAAGGGCCTGTTCTGTGCTGTATGTTCTATGTTCTATGTTAACATCGGGGAGTAGACCATTGGCATGGAAAAGCAATGCTTCCAATGCCCGGAGCGCTCGGGGGAGTCGTTTAGTACGAGCCAGAGTGGATGTCCAAGTTCATGGTGTTCTGCTGCATCCTTCATAACAACATCATCAGGAAGGTGCAGCCATTGTCACCAGGCATCCAGAAGGGGAGCACGAAGAGGAGGAAGCCATGGCATTGTGGTAATGTCACTGAACTAGTAGTCCAGAGGCCCAGGCTAATGCCCTGGGGAAATGGGTTCAAATCACACCATGGTAGATAGTGGAATTTAAATTAAATTAATTCATAAAATCTGGAATTGAAAGCTCGTCTCAGTAATGGTGTCATGAAACTATCATTGATTGTTGTAAAATCCCACCTAATGTCCTTGAAGGAAGGAAGTCTGCCATCCTTACCTGGATGGGCCTACATGTGACTCCAGACCCACAGCAATGTTGTTGACTCTTAACTGTCTTCTGAAATGACTTTGTGAGACATTCAGTTGTCAAGGGCCTTGCCAGCGATGCCCACATCCCATGAAAATTTTTTTTAAAAGGCAGGGTGTCTGCCCGTGGGACTCCTTCGCTCCAGATGAGCTGCCCAAGAGTGCCCACTTAAAATAGGACAACCTCCCTTCAGCACCATGGCTGCACCATTTCCCACCTTACCATCTATTTGAGATGCCTCATCATAGCATCCCCTTAGCCAAGATCTATCGATAAAAGACACCAACAATAACATCCCTTTCTTTAAAAATAGATCCACTTATACAAACTGAAATGAACTATTCACCCTCTGGAGAGAGAAGCAGAGTTAACGGTTCAGGTCAGTGACCCTTCTTCAGGTCACTGACCTGAAACGTTAACTCTGCTTCTCTCTCCACAGATGCTGCCAGACCTGCTGAGTATTTCCAGCATTTCTTGTTTGTGTTTCAGATTTCCAGCATCCACAGTATTTTGCTTTTAATTTTATTCACCCTCTGGTTTCCCTTAGTGCCTGTCTTGCAGGTACCTTTGTCTGTCCTCGTGCTGCTATGCAGTGCTACCCCAGTGGCTGCAGTATGGCTGGTGGATGGCCTCTGACTTTCACTGAGTGAGACTGCAGATGGCATTGCAGGATGCCCTTGGACAGCCCTGAGCATTGAGAGCCTGGCTTTGGACTGCCCCATCTTGCCATAGGCAGCAGCAGTCTGGGCTGGCTGGCTGATAGGTAACAGCAAGGGCACTGGCAGAGTGGCATTAATGCTGTCACCCAGATAGAGGTCAGCTGGTTTTTGCTTCATAATTCCACTGACTCCCATGAGGCAGCACCTCAGCAATGCTAGTAATCTGCTGGCATTGCTGGACTACTGCAAAGACCCTTTGAGAAGTGAGATCTGCAGTCATGAGTTCCATGGTCACACCATCTACTGCTTGCACTTCAAGCCAGATAGCAGGATGAGGGTGAGGTGGGAGTTGAGAAGGGACATAAGGCAGTGACACACCATTATTCTGAATGCTCTTGGCGATACTGGATGCTATGGGCTCTGTCACAGCTAGACCCATAATGTGAAGCACCATCTCGTCCATCAAGTCAGGAGATAAAGGCGTGCCTGCCCCCCTCACCAGTTCAGCTGTGCTCCCTTATATTGTGGGCCACCTTGTCATGCAAATAGGGGGCAGAATGTCTGACTGTGCACCATTGTGTTTGGGTGATGTTCCTGCCATAGCTGGAGACAGCGAGAGCTGGATGTGAGGCTGTCAGCATTGGAAGGTGTGTGAGGGTGAGGTAGAGTATCTGAATGTTAGGTGTAAGTCCTGAGTGCCAGGGAATGCTGATGGGTAAGTTACGTGGATGTGGTGCATTGAGCATTGTGAGAGGTTAGAGGTACGGTGGGTCGGAGATGTCCTTTGAAGATGCTTTCACTGACCTTGACCACCTGCATGAGGTCATTGAATTTCTGCTGCCAGGTCCTCAAGGCCAGACTCCTTGCATTGACCTCTTTGGTCACCTGCTCTCCTTCCCTTCGGAGGGTGTTCTGTGAGGGCATCCTGGTTCCCTGCAGATCATTGGCTTCTCTCCTCCTGTCAACCTCCATTTCTAAGGCTTCCAGTATGTGAACCACAAAGCTTTCTCTCTATCGTGGTGCTCCATTCCCCTTGTCTCCAACTGCATCACAGGCAGTGAGCAGCAACCTCCTTTCATTCAATGCAGCTCGTGTTTAAGAAGGCCAGGCGGCATTTAAGAGCTGGAGGCTAGCTGGAACATGTGTTAGCCTTGCAATGCGTTTAGAACTCCTGTTGACTGTGCAGCCAGCCAGCAGCACGGGTCATGCTGGGCTGCTCACAGCAATCATGGAAATGAGGCAGCACAAAGTTTGCAGAGCCTCAACAAGAACGGGGCGCAGGCAGATTGCAAATCACAACCCTCATGCCCGAAAATGAGTGTGCGTGACTTTTTCACCCCTACTTAGATACCGCAAATATAAAATGGCCTGGCAGGTACTCCAATAGGTTAATTATTGCCTCTTTGCTCAAGTCTGTAGCTTTGCAAGGCTGAAAGGTATTTTTAAGCTCAGCTGATTGCATTGAAATATTTAATAACATGCAATAACATTTTCCCCTCAGCATTCCTCTTTTATTATTTTCCACAAGTCTGCCCAGGAATTAGAACAGATCAAAAATGGTAACTTTAATCTGTGTGGCTGGGAATTTAGAAATTCAAAATGGACATTTATGATGATGATGTTTCACAATGCCTTTTTAATGAAAACATCATGTGCCGTTTTCAACAAACATGAATACTCAGAGGTATTAACCTACTTATCAGACAAGAGCACTAATCACCACATACAATGCAACATTTGTCCATCTTGCTGAGTGAAGCCATCCAATATTAACTCCAAGTTGACCACCAAACCACCTACAAGGTGCACGAATACATTAGAATAGTCTCAGGAAGCAGACTTAATATTAAACTGCCAGTTTCTAATCAGCACAGTTAACTAGCTTTTATTAATCTTTCACTGGGATGCAGTTTGTCAGCAGCTTGCACAGAACACTAATGTTAACAAGATCACTTAACAAACATGACTAGTTAATCAATGAGAATTTAACACTACCAAAAAGAAAGATTGGTTGTCAGGCATCGTTGTCGTAATTACAATAAATGTAACTTAGTTAAAAATTAAAAGGTATCCATTAGCGCTGTCATTATAGATTATCCTCCTCATTCTAGTTATTGCTTTTAAATAAAGCACAGTTTCTAAAAGGCTTTCAAGATTTGTAATAAAAAGTACATTATTGCATTTTTGCTAATACATCTTCCAACCCGAGGTCTGTAGATTAATCAGCATACTGAAAAGTAAATTCTACGTGTCAGGAGAACTTATGTTAAACTTACTCGTACATACACTAAAAGTGGGACTATTTATAGCTGAAGAAAATACAATTAATAAGTAAGTGCAATGCACAGTTCCTACTTTCCAAAATGTCAGTTCATATTGAACCTTCATTGCAGATATCCTACAATTACTTTGTCAACGGAACTAGGGAGTAGTGATGGATGATGCATCAGTTCATGAAACCAAACTTTCTGTGAGTTACTTAAGCTGAAACTAAGTGCTTTTACATTCAAGGGTTTATTGATAACAGTGGGTTTATATTTATCACCCTGTCACTTTAGTTGACTGTATCAGCCTCCTCTCTTCTAGAATGTGGACACTAATGGAGGTGTGTCCCTATTGCTCTAAAGGGGTCATGAATTCATTCAGCTAGCACTTCCATGGAGTAACTGCAAGCCTATAAACTATGTTTTCAACATTTTATCAAACAAAAACTACCAGCAACTGTTGTTATTAGGCTGTAAGAATTCAGTCTCTGATTGGCTTCCACAACTAAGTGACCCTCGCAACCCCTAGCTCAAAGCTCTCGCCTCAAACTAATATACTACTTCCATCTTGCAATCTTGCAGTTAGTTAGTGAAGTTGTATTAGACTCAGAAAACCCTGTGTTGTGATTGCAGGACTTCAGTTATGAGAAATTCTGTCCAAGATCAATAATAGTCTTCCTTTTTAATAAGAGCTTGATATGATTTGTCACAGGCTGGTCCATAGGATCTCACAATTTTTATTGTCTTGCTCACAGTGTTGTACCTCTTCCTTGAGATATGAGTTCAGCTAGGGAAAACCTTTTAAAAGCTGTATTTTGTATGGTTCAGTTATTGCACAAGTTCGCAGCTTCAATTGTATTTTCCAAAGGGTGTACAGTCACGTTCTCATATTGATGTTTAACTTTGTTGTGTAAATGGGTGGAGGTACAACACTGAATGGCTGGAGGCTATTTTTCACAGCAATAACATCGGTTTATGGATGGATGGTCAGGAAATTTTGATGGACCGCTCGGTCTGTCAGCTGAGATTTCCAAATTCTTTTCGCAGAATCCTAGAATGATACAGTACAGAAGGTGGCCATTCAGTCCATCATGCCTATGCCAGTGCTTTGGTAGAGCTATTCAACTAATCCCACTCCCTGACTCTTTCCCCATAGCTCTGTATTTTTTCCCTTGCAATCCTCTTCAGAATGATACTTTGAATCTGTTTCCACCACATTTTCAGGCAGCGCACTATAGGCGACAACAACTCATTGTGCAAAAAAGTTTCCTCGTGTCACCTCTGGTTCTTTTGCCAATCATCTTAAATCTGTATCCTCTGGTTACTGACTCTTCTGCCACTGGAAACATAGAGTCACAGAGTTATACAGCATAGAAACAGGCCCATCAGCCCATTGTGTCTGTGCCGGCCATCAAGCACCTAACTATTCTATTCCCATTTTCCAGCATTTGGCCCATAGTCTTGTATGCTATGGCGTTTCAAGTGCTCCTCTAAATACTTCTTAAATGTTGTGAGGGTTCTTGCCTCTACCACCCCTTCAGGCAATGCGTTCCAGATTCCAACCACCCTCTGAGTGAAAAAATGTTTGCTCAAATCCCCTCTAAACCTCCTGCCCTTTACCTTAAATCTATGCCCCCCTGGTTATTGATCCCTCCGCTAAGGGAAAAAGTTTCTTCCTATCTAACCTATCAATGCCCCTCATAATTTTGTATACCTCAATCCTGTCCCCCCTCAGTCTTCTCTGCTCCAAGGAAAACAACCCTAGCCTTTTCAGTCTCTCCATAGCTGAAATGCTCCAGCCCAAGGCAACATCCTGGTGAATCTCCTCTGCACCCTCTCCAGTGCAATCACATCCTTCCTATAGTGCGGTGACCAGAACTGTACACAGTACTCCAGCTGTGGCCTAACTAGCATTTTATACAGCTCCATCATAACCTCCCTGTTCTTATATTCTATGCCTTGGCTAATAAAGGCAAGTATCCCATATGCCTTCCTAACCACCTTATCTACCTGTGCTGCTGCCTTCAGTAATCTATGGACAAGTACACCAAGGTCCCTCTGACCTTCTGTACTTCCTAGGGTTCTACCATCCATTGTATATTCCCTTGCCTTGTTAGTCCTCCCAAAATGCATCACCTCACACTTCTTAGGATTAAATTCCATTTGCCACTGCTCCGCCCATCTTAGCAGCCCATCTATATCGTCCTGTAATCTAAGGCTTTCCTCCTTACTATTTACAACACCACCAATATTCGTGTCATCTGCGAACTTACTGATCATATTTCCTATATTCACATCTAAATCATTAATGTACACTACAAACAACAAGGGTTCCAGCACCGATTCCTGTGGTACACCACTGGTCACAGGCTTCTGCTCGCAAAAGCAACCATCGACCATCACCCTCTGCCTCCTGTCACTAAGCCAATTTTGGATCCAATTTGCCAAATTGCCCTGGATCCCATGGTCTCTTACCTTCTTAACCAATCTCCCATGTGGGACCTTATCAAAAGCCTTACTGAAGTCCACGTAGACTACATCAACTGATTTACCCTCATCTACACATCTAGTCACCGCCTCGAAAAATTCAATCAAGTTAGTTGGACACGATCTCCCCCTGACAAAGCCATTCTGACTATCCCTGATTAATCCCTGCTTCTCCAAGTGGAGATTAATCCTACCCCTCAGAATTTTTTCCAATAGTTTCCCAACCACTGATGTTAGACTCACCAGCCTGTAATTACCTGATTTATCCTTGATACCCTTCTTGAATAATGGTGCCACATTCACTGTCCTCCAACCCTCTGGTACCTCTCCTGTGGCCAGAAGGATTTGAAAATTAGTGCCAGAGCCCCTGCATCTCCTCCCTTGCCTCACATAACAGCCTGGGATACATCTCATCTGGGCCTGGGGATGGATTCACTTTTAAGCCCACTAAAACAGCTAATATTTCCTCCCTTTCAATGCTAATATGTTCAGTCCATCTCCTTGATTGCTACACCTACATCGGCCTTCTCCATAGTGAACACAGATGAAAAGTAATCATTTAAAACCTCACCTATATGCTCCAGCTCCACACACAGATTGCCACTTGGTTCCTAATGGGCCCAACTCTTTCCCTGATTATCCTCTTGCCCTTAATATACTTATAAAATGCCTTAGGATTTTCCTTTATCTTGCCCACCAATGCTTTTTCATGTCCCCGCTTCGCTGTCCTAATTACTTTTTTAAGTAACCCCCTACACTTCCTATACTCCTCTAGGGCCTCCGCTGTTTTCAGCGATCTGAATCTGCCATAAGCCTCCTTTTTTTTCCTGATCCAATCCTCTATATCCCTTGACATCCAGAGTTCCCTGGACTTGTTGGTCCTACCCTTCACCTTAATGAGTACATGTTGGCTCTGAACTCTCACTATTTCCTCTTTGAATGACTCCCACTGATCTGATGTAGACTTTCCTACAAGTAGCTGCTCCCAGTCCACTTTGGCCAGATCCTGTTTTATCATATTGAAATCGGCCTTCCCCCAATTCAGTACCTTTATTTCCGTTCCATCTTTGTCCTTTTCCATAACTACCTTAAATCATACAGAATTATGGTCACTATCCCCGAAATGCTCCCCCACTGACACTTCTACCACATGTCCCGCTTCATTCCCAAGGATTAGGCCCAGTACTGCACCTTCTCTTGTAAGACTTTCTACGTACTGGCTCAAAAAGCTCTTCTGTATGCATTTTAAGAATTCTGCCCCCTTTAAGCCTTTTGCACTAAGACTCTCCTAGTTGATATTAGGGAAGTTGAAATCCACGACCACTATTACCCTATTATTTTTACACCTCTCTGAGATTTGCTTACATAACTGCTCCTCTATCTCACCCTGACTGTTTGGAGGCCTGTAGTACACTCCCAGGCAAGTGATTGTCCCTTTTTTGTTTTTAAGGTCCACCCATATAACCTCATTTGAGGAACCTTCTAAGATATCATCCCTCCTTACTGCAGTAGTTGACTCCTTGCTCTACAGTGCAATGCCACCTCCTCTTTTACCCCTCCCCTATCTCGCCTGAAGATTCTATACCCTGGAATATTGAGCTGCCAGTCCTGCCCCTCTCTCAACCATGTCTCTGTGATAGCAATAATATCATAATCCCACGTGTTAATCAACACCCTCAATTCATCTGCCTTACTAGTAAGACTCTTTGCATTTGTATATATTTGCTCTGCCTTCGAGACTGACTCATTTTCTCTTCTATATTTGACTGTGCATCACTATCTACTGTACCTCCACTCTGTATCCCACCCCCCTGCCAAATTAGTTTAAACCCCCAGCAACAGCACTAGCAAACCTCCCAGCAAGGATGTTGGTCCTGTTTCGGTTCAGGTGCAACCTGTCCAATTTGTACAGGTCCCACCTTTGCCAGAAACAGACCCAGTGATCCAGGAAACTGGATCTCTTCATCTGCCATGCATTCATCTGCTCTATCCTCCTATTCCTATACTCACTGGCACGTGGCACAGGGAGTAATCCAGAGATTACAACCTTTGAGGTCCTGCTTTTTAATCTGCTACCTAGCTCCCTAAATTCATGTTGCAGGACCTCATCCCTCTTTCTACCTATGTCGTTGGTACCAATGTGAACCAAGACTTCTGACTGTTCACCCTCCCCCTTCAGAATGTCCTGTAGCCGCTCTGTGACATCCTTAACCCTAGCACCAGGGAGGCAACATACCATCCTGGAGTCATGTTTGCGGCCACAGAAACACCTATCTGTGCCCCTTATGATAGAATCCCCTATCACTATAGCTCTCCCACTCTTTTTCCCCCCCTCCTGTGCTGCTGAGCCACCCGTGGTGCCACAGACTTGGCTTTTGCTGCATCCTGAAAAGCTATCTCCCCCAACGGTATCCAAAGTGGAAAATCTGTTAGAAAGGGAAATGGACCCAGGGGACTCCTGCTTACCTGCCTAGTTCTTCTACTCTGCCTGGTCGTCACCCATTCCCTTTCTGCCTGAGCAGTCTTTCCCTGCAGTGTGACCACCTCCCTGTACGTGCTATCCAAGATGTTCTCAGCCTCGCGGATGCTCCACGGTGTCTCCAGCCGTTGCTCCAGATCCGAAACATAGATTTTGAGTATCTGTAGCTGGAGACACTTCCTGCACATGTGTTCGCCCTGGACACTGGAAATGTCCCTGACTTCCCACATTGCACAGGAGGAACACTTCATGCTGCCGAGCTGCCCTGCCATGAGTTACCCTTAATTTATCCCCTTAAATTCCCCAAAAATTAGATTATTTACACTCGGGACCTTGATTCCGTAAAAAAAATAAACACTGCCTACCATATTAAAAAAAACTGCAGACCTGTCCCTTTACTTTTAGTTACTTACCCAGCTATTTAGAGTTATTCCCTAACAGCAGATACTCACCAACCAATCACCTTGCAGATTTCCTGTGACGTCACTGCTCATTTTGTTTTCAAACTCTGGCGCGCCTGGACTGTTCTCTGCTCCACTCCCTGAAGGTAATTGACTGGGCCTCAATCCTTGGGCTCAATTTATCAGCTCCGCTCTCGGCGTTCTCCCCACAGGTCCGCTTCTCTCTGCTCCGTTCCTGGAAGGTAAGCGACTGGGCTTCGATCCTCGGGCTCAATTTATCGGCTCCGCTCTCGGCGTTCTCTCCACAGGTCCGCTCCTCTCCTCTCCCAGAAGGTAAGTGATCAGTTTCTCTTTATTTATTTTATCAAAACCATTCATGATTTTGAACACCATTATCAAATCTCTGCTCTGAGGAGAACAACCCCAGCTTCTCCAGTCTCTCCACATCACTGAAGTCCTTAATCCCCGGTATCATTTTTAACTCTATGAAATGTTTCCTACATTGCTAAGAGCACATTTACTGATCAGTTACCTTATAGCTATTTGTGGGATCTTGCTGTGTGCAAATGGCTGTTATGTCTCTCCACATCACAACAGTCATTGGAATTTGTTGTATGTGAAGCATTTTGATTGGTTTCTGAGAGTCAGCTTATGAATGCAAATCTTTGTTTCTTTTAAGGTTTAAAGATGATTAAGTTCCAAAGTGATATTACTTCATTTCACTTCAGATAAAAAGAACAATACAATATTTTGCGTGTGGTTTTACTAAACTCTGTGGGTTTCCTTAATTCTTAACTAAAACTAATATTATCATAATCATTGACATTATTTTCATAGGTTGTCTTGTAGTTTTGCACCTTTGTCAATTATCACCTTTAGTGTATTTTGGTTCTGCATTCATGAAAACATTTTCCGAATGTAGCAGACAGATGTTTAGGTAACTCTGGTCTGGCTCAAGCTGAGATATGGCCTGTATTTATCACCACCATGCTCAGCATCATACAGGTATTAAGGTGCATAAGACTTGTCGTAATCAATCAGATAGAATTATAGAATAAAAGAGCACAGAAGGAGACCATTTGGTCCGTCATGCTTATGCCAGGTCTTTGAAAGAGTTATCCAATTATTCCCCTTCCCCTTCTCTTTCCCCGTAGCCCTGCACATTTCTCCTTTTCAAGTATATATCCATTTCTCTTTTGAAAGATACTATTGGATCCATTTCCAGCACTCTTTCAGACAGTACATTCCAGATCATAACAACTCCCTGTATAAAAATATTTCTCCTCATCTGCCCCTGATTCTTTTGCATTCACCTTAAATTTGTGTCCTCTGGTTACTGACTCTCCTACCACTGGAAACAGTTTCTCTCTATCTACGCTATCAAAACCCCTCATAATTTTAAACCAACCATATTCCAAGTGCTTAGTGTTGGCATTTATTTAGAGGGCTCTGGCATACTGTTACATTGAGCATCTGAAATGCTGGTTTTGTTAACAAACATCAAAGCAAAATAAAATGGCAATATTTCAAAAGTCCTAGAAATCAATTCAGCCAAGTTCATAAATTAATAAGGGAGTCTACATAAAGTGTAGATTATGGAGGAAATCCAAACTGAGTCTTGGAAGAGCAAGAAAAAAGGACATTAGGTACACCAGAAGCTTCATTGTGAACTTCATCAAACCTCCTCCACTTCCTGTCAGAGGCAGCAACCACACGAAACCTCCAGCATTTGCAACAGACCTTACATGCAAGGCAAGGACTTGAAGTGCTTTCCATTGAGGAGGAAAAGAAGGTGGGTACTAAGCAGGACACTGGACAGAAAACCAGAGCTGGCTCGAATAGAGGGACCAAAGATACGGTCGAAGACAAGGGTTTGAGAACAGTTTTGAAACCAGGGAAAAGTGGCAAGCTAAAGGGAACCAGGCAAAGGACCAGTGTCAGGTGATTGAACAAGTGGTGGGGTGGTAAGCTAGGGAGCTCAGTGCCAGAGGAGTATCTGTGTGCAGAGATATAAGGCTGAAAGCAGTCACTTGAGGCAGGGTGTGACCACACCATGGAAATACTTGAAAGTCAGTCTGGGAATTCTCAAGGCATTGGCACATTGGGAGAGAGGAGAACAAGGAAGTGCTGGACTTTGTGTGGGTGAGGACACAGACTGTGGTATTTTAGGATGAACTTGTGGTCAGCTCAGAGCACACTAGAGAGTTATGGCAGAAGTGAACTTCATGGCACAGGCAGAAGAATAAGGCTGTTGTGAGACAAAGAGCAGAAGTTGGAGTGAAGCAGTAGCCCAAATTTGCAAACCTTCTGACCTAGCCTAAATCTGCAGAATAGTGGAAGCTTGTAAATTGTATTTCTAATTCTGACTATTTGCAATGCACAAATTTGTCTGAGATCCCAGCAAAAAGAAAGAAAAGAAAGACCTGCTTCAAGAGCTCATGACATCCCAAAGCACTTTACAGCCAATGAAATACTTTTGAAGTGCAGTCACTGTTGTAATGTAGGAAACGCAACAGCCAATTTGTGTACAGCAAGATCTACAAACAGCAATGTGACAATGACTGGATATTCTGTCTTTAGTGATGTTGGTTCAGGGATAAATGCTCGCCAAGGAGAACTCCCCTCCCCTTCTCTACTTTGTATAGCACAATGGGATCTTTGACATTTACCTGAGAGTATGGATGGGGCTGCGGTTTAAGGTCTGATATGAAAGATAGCACCTCCAACTGTGCAGCACTCCCTCAATGTTGCACTGACGTGTTGGATGCAGATCAGGAATGATAATGAGAATGTGAGAGAGCCTGTTTATTGTTGCTGTTACAATCTACAAGCCCATTTTCAAACATCTCCCACTCTTTTCAAATGAGATAATCAATGTAGAAATGAAATACTGTGAATCTGTTCCACACAGTCTATGGGAGAAACATTCTTCTATTCCCCAGACTTGATGTAGGTTTGCTAATTTTGTGCTTTGTCACTGTACCTATGGAACTCCTAGAAACACCAACCACTCTGTCACCTTTTTCCTAGCTTGGTGGATTCAAGAACATATCCCTTAGGAATTAACTGAACCAGACCAATTTAAAATCAAGTAAAACATGCCCTCCAGAAAAGTGCATTTGTTTTTGTTTCCAGTTTCTAGAAAATGTCATCTTCTTGGAATTTCTGTCATCTAAACATGTCATAGGATCATAGAATACAGCCTACAAGAAGACCATTTGGCCTACCATGCATGTGCCAGCTCTCTGAAAGAGCTGTGCAATTACAGTCATAAAGTCATAGAGTTATACAGCACAGAAACAGGCCCTTCAGCCCATTGTGTCTGTGCTGGCCATCAAGCACCTAACTATTCTAATCCCATTTTCCAGCATTTGGCCCATAGCCTTGTATGCTATGGCATTTCAAGTGCTCATCTAAATACTTCTTAAATGTTGGGAGGGTTCCTGCATCTACCATCTCTTCAGGTAGTGCGTTCCAGATTCCAACCACCCTCTGAGTGAAAAAATGTTTACTCAAATCCCCTCTAAATCCCCTGTCCCTTACCTCAAATCTATGCCCCCCTGGTCATTGACCCCTCCGCTAAGGGAAAAAGTTTCTTCCTATCTAACCTATCAATGCCCCTCATAATTTTGCATACTTCAATCATGTCCCCCCTCAGCCTTCTCTGCTCTAAGGAATTAGTCCCACTCCCCGGTTCTTTCCCCATAGACCTGCAAATCTTTCCATTTCAAATGATTGATCCAATTCTCTTTTGGAAGTTAGTATTGAATCTGCTTGCATCATGTCAATGAAGATAAGCATCCGTTCCAATATCTATCCATCTCACAGACATGCATTATTCCAAAAACATTACATTTGACTCCAGAAGTGACCTATCTCACACTTTCTGTCAAATCAGCCTTGTATAGATTTAGGTTTCCTCATCCTGTTTAACAAATAGGATCAGATTTATCAAATTTGCTATGGTGTAATTCTTCAAATGTGGCTGGCTCGTGCAGAGGGGGAGGCAATGAAGAGTACAGGATTCAGATATTAATGAATGCAATGATTTTAGCAAAGGGACTGTTTGTGTACTGAAAACCCAGGGGAAATCTGCTATCTCACTGTCATTTCTGGAAATTCCAGGGTTTCTCTCTTATAGCGGGAAAGCATCCAGCCACTTCTTATGCATCAAATTTGCTCGGGGAGGAAATCTGTATACTGGGAATTCCCTGCTGGCCTCAGTCAATCGGGAACTGCTGTATCTCTGCAGCGTGATACACCAAGTAAGGGGGAGGTGTACTGGCCTTCAGGTAGATGAAAATGGATCTCAGTGACGGCAGTGGGGGCAGACAGTCCAGGTTAGGGAAGCAGACTGAGAAGAAAGAAAAGTTAGCTTTTTTTGGATATTTGTCCGATTGACATCCTTTAATGGGCAGTGGGGAAGAGGGGCTGGGGGTTTGGGGAGGTGCAGGGCACTAACACCCTAATGACAAGACAAGTGCCAGAGTTTCTGGCAGCATGGGAGACATGGAAAACTAACTAGCTGGGCACGCACTGTAACCACTCGGCTTTCATCCGAAAGAATTCTGCTCCCTGCTTAACATTATCTAGAGTTTCTATTGGAGTATTTAAAATTGCAAAAATGCAACAGGAGGATTGTGTAACATTGCTGCCTTTGTATCTATTTTAGAAATGGCTCTGACTGGGCCATATCTGTTAAACATGCTTCCACTATTTGCTAGAACTTTCTTGTCAGAAAAGTTAACAGAGAAACATTGGGAGTTTAACTAGCACTCTTGCAGGCTTGGTGCTAAATTCACTTTGTCCTTGAGTGGAAGTTTGTTATTTTGTAGTTGTTTGTAGTTGTTTGCCATGATGGTGAGCAGTACCATATTGATATGTAAATAAGCATAAATTGCGACCTCAGATTCAGTAGCACTCCCATTCAAGCTGAGAGATCCTCTGGCACTGTGGCGAAGCGATGCTTACCGAGATTATTGGTGAGTCCAACGAACATTCTCTTTTTTCTTCCTGTTATTCGTTTGATTACCAAAAAAAAAGAACAATTGCCTGTTTGTGTCTTGTCTGCAGGACTAGAAAGGCTGGCCTTATTGTACCGTTCAACAAGAATTTTTTTCGGATGTCCTAATAAAAGCTCATAACAATTACTGCCTGCTGAAGAAAGCAAAGGCGGTAGGGGTCCTGCTGCTGGGCTGAGAGCAGGGTGGCGGGGGGGGTGGGGTAGTGGGGGAGCCCCGTTTCGGTGGGTGGTGGGCCCTGAGGCCGCATTTTGTCAGCGGCAGCCGATTAACTGGCTACCATTGGTGCTACCATCCCTATGAAGGATGACGGCTGCTGCATTCTGATGCTGATTAGTCTTAGAATAGAATATCTGAGAGATTGACAGTTACAGGAACAGGAGTTTATTTACATGCATCTGAATTCTATGGCTTCCAGTTTCACTCTACACGAGGTTCTATATAACTTCTGTTACATAGAAAAATAGGAGCAGGAGTAGGCCATTTGCCCCTTCGAGCCTGCACCACCATTCAATACGATCATGGCTGATCATCCAAACTCAGTAACCTGTTCCCGCTTTCTCCCCGTATTCCTTGATCCCTAACTCTTTCTTGAATATATTTAATGATTTGGCCTCAACAGCTTTCTGTGGTAGCGAATTCCACAGGTTCACCACTCTCTGGGTGAAGAAATCCCTCCTCATCTCATTTCTAAATGGCTGACTCCTTATCTTTAGACTGTGACCCCTGGTCCTGGACTCCCCCGCCATCGGGAACATCCTTCCTGCATCTAGTCTGTCCAGTCCTGTTGGAATTTTGTAGGTTTCTATGAGATCCCCTCTCATTCTTCTAAACTCTAGCAAATACAAACCTAATTGACCCAATCTCTCTTTATACGTCAGTCCTGCCATCCCAGGAGTCAGTCTGGTGAACCTTCGCTGCATCCCTCCATAGCAAGAACATCCTTCCTCAGATAAGGAGACCAAAACTGCACACAATATTCCAGATGTGGTCTCACCAAGGCCCAGTATTATTGCAGCAAGACATCCCTGCTCCTATACTCGAAACTTCTCGCTATGAAGGCCAACATACCATTTGCCTTCTTAACTGCCTGCTGCACCTACATGCTTACTTTCAATGACTGGTGCACAAGGACCTCTCGCGGCACCTCCCCCCTTTCCCAATCTATCGTGGTTCAGATAACAATCTGTCTTTCTGTTTTTGCCATCAAAGTGGATAACCTCACATTTATCCACATTATACTGCATCTGCCATGTATTTGCCCACTCACTCAACCTGCCCAAATCACACTGGAGCTTCTCTGCATCCTCCTCATAGCTCACCCTCCCACCCAGCTTTGTGTCGTCTGCAAACTTGGATATATTACATTTAATTCCCTCATCTATATCATTAATATATATTGTGAATAGCTGGGGTCCTAGCACTGATCCCTGCGGTACCCCACTAGTCACTGTCTGCCAGTTGGAAAAAGGCTCGTTTATTCCTGTTCTTTATTTCCTGTCTGCCAACCAGTTCTCTATCCATGTCAGTATCATACCCCCAATCCCATGTGCTTTAATTTTGCACGCTAATCTCTTATGTGGGACCTTATCAAAAGTCTTCTGAAAGTCCAAATACACCACATCCACTGGTTCTCCCTTATCTATTCTACTAGCTACATCCTCAAAAAATTCCAGTAGATTTGCCAAGCATGATTTCCCTTTCATAAATCCATGTTGACTTTGTCCGATCCTGTCATTGTTTTCCAATTGCTCTGCTATTACATCTTTTATAATGAACTGTAGCATTTTCCCCACTACTAATGTCAGGCTAACCAGTCTGTAATTCCTTGTTTTCTCTCTACCTCCATTCTTAAATAGTGAGGTTACATTGGCTACCCTCCAATCCGTTAGAACTGTTCCAGAGACTATAGAATTTTGAAAAATGACCGTCTACTATTTCTGGGGTCACTTCCTTAAGTACTCTGGGATGTAGATTATCAGGCCCTGGGGATTTATCGGCCTTCAATCCCATCAATTTCCCTAACACCCTTCCCCTACTAATACTGATTTCATACAGTTCCTCCTTCTCACTAGACCTTATGTTCCCCAACATTTCTGGGAGGTAATTTGTGTCCTCCTTTGTGAAGACAGAACCAAAGTATGTATTTAATTGGTCTTCCATTTCTTTGTTCCCCATTATAAATTCCCCCGTTTCTGACTGTAAGGGACCCATATTTGTCTTCACTAATCTTTTTCTCTTCACATATCTATAGAAGCTTTTACTGTCAGTTTTTATGTTCTCTGCAGCTTACTTTCATACTCTATTTTCCCCTTCTTAATCAATCCCTTTGTCCTCCTTTGCTGAGTTCTAAACTGCTCCTAATCCTCAGGTTTGCTGTTTGTTCTGGCCATTTTATATTTCTCCTCCTTGGATCTAATACTATCCCTAATTTATTTTGTAAGCCACGGTTGAGCCACCCTTCCTGTTTTATTTTTGTGCCAGACAGGAAGGAGCAATTATTGTAATTCATCCATGAGGTCTTTAAATGCTAGCCATTACCTGTCCACTGTCAACCCTTTAAGTAACGTTCCCCAATCTATCATAACCAACTCACATTTCAGACCTTCATAGTTTCCTTTATTTAGATTCAGGGCCCTAGTCTCGGAACCAACTCTCTCACTCTCCATCTTAATGAAGAATTCTATCATGTTATGGTCGCTGTTCCCCAAGGGATCCCTCCCAACAAGATTAAACATAGAACATAGAACATAGAACAGTACAGCACAGTACAGGCCCTTCGGCCCACGATGTTGTGCCGAACCTTTAACCCACTCTAAGATCAAACTAACTACCTACCCTTCATTCTACTATCATCCACGTACCTATCCAAGAGTCGCTTAAATGCCCCTAATGTATCTGCTTCTACTACCACCGCTGGCAGAGCATTCCACGCACCCACCACTCTTTGTGTAAAGAACCTACCTCTGACATCTCCCCGAAACCTTCCTCCAATCACCTTAAAATTATGCCCCCTGGTGATAGCCCTTTCCACCCTGGGAAAAAGTCTCTGACTATCCACTCTATCTATGCCGCTCATCATCTTGTACCCCTCTATCACGTCACCTCTCATCCTTCTTCGCTCCAATGAGAAAAGCCCTAGCACCCTCAACCTTTCTTCGTAGGACATGCCCTCCAGTCCAGGCAGCATCCTGGTAAATCTCCTCTGCACCCTCTCTAAAGCTTCCACATCCTTCCTATACTGAGGCGACCAGAACTGAACACAATATTCCAAGTGTGGTCGAACCAGGGCCTTATAGAGCTGCAGCATAACCTCGCGGCTCTTAAACTCAATCCCCCTGTTAATGAAAGCCAACACACCATACGCCTTCTTAACAACCCTATCAACTTGGGTGGCAACTTTGAGCGATCTATGGACATGGACCCCAAGATCCCTCTGTTCCTCCACACTACCAAGAATCCTGTCTTTAAGCCTGTATTCCGCATTCAAATTCGACCTTCCAAAATGAATCACTTCACACTTTTCCAGGTTGAACTCCATCTGCCACTTCTCAGCCCAGCTCTGCATCCTGTCAATGTCCCGTTGCAACCTACAACAGCCTTCCACACTATCCACAACTCCAGCAACCTTCGTGTCATTGGCAAACTTGCTAACCCAGCCATCCACTTCCTCATCCAAGTCATTTATAAAAATCACAAAGAGCAGAGGTCCCAGAACAGATCCTTGTGCAACACCACTGGTCACCGAGCTCCATGCTGAATACTTTCCATCTACTACCACCCTCTGACTTCTATGGGCCAGCCAATTTTGTATCCAGACAGCCAACTTTCCCTGAATCCCATGCCTCCTTACTTTCTGAATGAGCCTACCATGGGTCACTTTATCAAACGCCTTGCTAAAATCCATATACACCACATCCACTGCTCTTTCTTCATCAATGGGTTTTGTCACATCTTCAAAGAATTCAATAAGGCTTGTGAGGCATGACCTGCCCCTCACAAAGCCATGCTGACTGTCTCTAATCAAACCATGCTTTTCCAAATAATCATAAACCCTGTCTCTCATAATCCTCTCCAATAATTTGCCCACTACCGACGTAAGAGTGACTGGTCTATAATTCCCAGGGTTATCCCTATTCCCTTTCTTGAACAAGGGAACATTTGCTTCCCTCCAATCATCCAGTACTACTCCAGTGGACAGTGAAGACGCAAAGATCATCGCCAAAGGCGCAGCAATCTCTTCCCTCGCTTCCCGTAATATCCTTGGGTATATCCCGTCTGGCCCCGGGGACTTATCTGTCCTCATATCATTCAAAATTTCCAGCACATCCTCCCTCTTAACCTCAACCTGTTGGAGCATATCAGCCTGTTCCACGCTGTCCTCACAAACGACCAGGTCCCTCTCACTAGTGAATACTGAAGCAAAGTATTCATTTAGGACCTCCCCTACCTCCTCCGACTCCAGGCACAAGTTCCCTCCACTATCCCTGATTGGCCCTACCCTCACTCTGGCCATCCTCTTGTTCCTCACATAAGTGTAGAACGCCTTGGGATTTTCCTTAATCCTATCCTCCAAGACTTTTTCATGTCCCCTTCTAGCTCTCCTAAGTCCATTCTTCAGTTCCTTCCTGGCTACCTTGTAACCCTCTAGAGCCCTGTCTGATCCTTGCTTCCTCAACCTTAAGTAAGCTTCCTTCTTCCTCTTGACTAGTTGTTCCACATCTCTTGTCATCCAAGGTTCCTTCACCCTACCATCCCTTCCCTGCCTCATCAGGACAAACCTATCCAGCAGTCGCAGCAAGTGCTCCCTAAACAACCTCCACATTTCTGTCGTGCATTTCCCTGAGAACATCTGTTCCCAATTTATGCTCCCCAGTTCCTGCCTAATAGCATTGTAATTCCCCCTCCCCCAATTAAATATTTTCCCATCCCGTCTGCTCCTGTCCCTCTCCATGACTATAGTAAAGGTCAGGGAGTTGTGATCACTATCACCAAAATGCTCTCCCACCGAGAGATCTGCCACCTGGCCTGGTTCGTTGCCAAGCACCAAGTCCAACATAGTCTCCCCTCTAGTCGGCCTATCTACATATTGAGTCAGGAAACCTTCCTGGACACACCTGAGAAAAACTGCTCCATCCAAACTATTTGCACTAAGGAGGTTCCAATCAATATTAGGGAAGTTGAAGTCACCCATGACAACAACCCTGTTACTTCTGCATCTTTCCAAAATCTGCCTCCCAATCTGTTCCTCCATGTCTCTGTTGCTATTGGGGGGTCTATAGAAAACTCCCAAAAAAGTGACTGCTCCTTTCCTGTTTCTGACTTCCACCCATAATGACTCAGTAGACAAACCCTCCTCGACGAGCTCCCTTTCTGCAGCTGTGATACTATCCCTGATTAACAATGCCACTCCCCCACCTCTTTTACCTCCCTCCCTATTCCTTTTGAAACATCTAAACCCCGGAACATCCAACATCCATTCCTGCCCCTGTGATATCCATGTCTCCGTAATGGCCACAACATCGTAGCTCCAAGTACTGATCCATGCTCTAAGTTCATCACCCTTATTCCTGACACTTCTTGTATTACAATAGACACACTTCAACCCATCATACTGGCTGCAACTTTGCCCTGTCAACTGTCTAACCTTCCTCACAGACTCTCTGCACGGTATCTGCCTGTTCAATAGTTACCCCATCCACTGATCCCTAAGATTGTTCACTAATCTTTTCTTATTACACAATAACCAGTCTAGGATGGCCTGTTCTCTAGTTCCTCAACGTATTGGTCCAAAAAACCATAACATATGTACTCCAGGAATTCCTCCTCTATAGTATTATTGCTAATTTGGTTTTCCCAATCTATATGTAGATTAACGTCACCCATAATTACAGTTGCACCCTTTTTGCATGCGTCTCTAATTTCCTGTTTAATGCCATCCTCTCCATCACCACTGCTGTTTGGGGGTCTATATACAACCCCCACCAACATTTTCTGCCCCTTGGTGTTTCTTAGCTCCACCCATACAGATTCCACATCAGGATTCTCTGAGTTAATATCCTTCCTCACTATTGTATTGATTTCCTCTTTTACTAACAATGCTATTCCACCTCCTTTCCCTTTTTGTCTGTCCTTCCTAAATATTGAATACCCCTGGATGTTCAGTTCCCATCCTTGGTCACCCTGCAACCATGTCTCCGCAATCGCAACTATACCGTATCCATTTACATCTATTTGCATGGTCAATTCGCCTGCCTAAGTGTGAATACTCTGTGAGTTGAGACACAATGCCTTTAGGCTTGTCTTTTTAACATTCTTAGTCATCTTAGAATTATTTCACACTATGGCCCTGTTTGTTTCTTGCCCTTGATTTCTATGCCATCCACTTTTGCCTTTTTGTTTCCTGTCTTTCGTTTCTATCCTTGTTTCCTCCTCCTCAGTCTCTCTGCTCAGGTTCCCATCCCCCTGCCATTCTAGTTTAAATCCTCTCCAACAGCACTAGCAAATGCCTCCGTGAGGACATTGGTTCCAGTCCTGTCTGGGTGTAACCCATCCCGCTTGTACAGGTCCCATCTTCCCCAGAACCGGTCCCGATATCCCAGGAATCTAAATCCTTCTCTCCTGCACCATTTCTCCAGCCACGCATTCATCTGGTCTATTCTCCTGTTCCTGTACTCACTAACACATGGCACAGGAAGTAATCCTGAGATTACTACCTTTGAGGTCCTGCTTTTTAATTTAGCTCCTAACTCCTTAAATTTATCTTGCAGGACTTCATTCCTTTTTCTACCTATGTCATTGGTACCGACATGTACCACGACCACTGGCTGTTCACCTTCCCCCTTCAGAATGTCCTGCAGCCACTCCGAGATATCCTTGACCCTAACACCAGGGAGGCAACATACCATCCTGGAATGTCATTTGCGGCCACCTGTCTGTTCCCCTTACAATTGAATCTCCTATGGCTCTCCCAGTCTTTTTCTCCACCTGCTGTGCAGCAGAGCCATCCATGGTGCCACGAACTTGGCTGTTGCTGCTTTCCCCTGGGAGGCCATCCACCCCAATAGTATCGAAAACGGTATATCTGTTTGAGAGGGGGATGGTCACAGGGGACTCCTGCACTACCTGCCTGCACCTATTACACTGCCTGGTGGTCACCCATCCCTTTTCTGCCTATTCAGCCATTACCTGCGGTGTGACCACCTCTCTAAACGTGCTATCCACGACGTCCTCAGCATCGCGGATGCTCCACAGTGAATCCACCCCCAGCTTCAGCTCCGTAATGTGAGTAGCCAGTAGCTGCAGATAGATACACTTCCTGCACACATGGTTGTCAGGGACACTGGAAGCGTCCCTGATTTCCCATATAGCGCAGGAGGAGCATATCACGGGAGCGAGCTCTCCTGCCATGACTTACCTTTAGATGAATTAGTTATTCCCTATAAAAAATACTAATTACAGTAGGGGCCTTGTTCTATTCCTAACACTACCCACTACAATCTAAAATTCTTAATAAATTACACTAATTTAAAAAAACACACTTAGTAGTACTCACCTTATCACTTATACGGTAGGTTTAGAGGTTTTTTCCAAAAAAACACTTTCCCCTGATTTTTTTAAGTTAAGTTAAATGCACTAACAGCTGTTATTTACCCAACCAATCACCTCGCAGATTTCCCGTGATGTCACTAAGTTTTTTCCCCCCTCTTTTGAATCTCAGCGCACACCGGCTCAGAGAGAGAGAGAAAGAGCCTGCTGCCACTCCAGTCACCAGGGTAAGTGAGGGCCTCGAGCTCCGCGCTCTCTTTGTCAGGTCCCGCTCCGGATCAGCCTCCTCCCAGGTCTGCCAGCCATTGCTCCGGTCACCAGGTTTTTTGACATATTCTGCCCAGTAACACATATTACATTATACTACAGTGGAGGATGCTGAGGGTGGAAGTGAGGTCCGAAAGCCTAAGTGTTCCCATTGCCATAAGGTGGGACACCTTTGTGCAGAATGCTGGAAGTTATGGGGTAAACCCATGGGGCTTATAGGGTACACAAGACAATACAGAGAAAGGGGTCCCTGACTGAGAGTACGACAGAGCAAGCTGTAGCTCTGACTGCAGCTGTAAGGCCAAGTACAAAAACTGCTGTGAGTGCGGAGGACATGAACAAGATACCTGAGAGCTATAGGGAATTCCTGTCCAAAGGAAAAGTAACTCCTTATTCCTCAAGTGAGGCAGGTAAACCTATAGTTATACTTAGGGATACAGGAGCCACACAAACTCTTTTGCTGGGGAAAGGCATAACTTTTCCACCAGAGAATGCACTGAATGCCAAGGTTTTAGTGAATGGTATCGGCAGGGAGTATATACCCGTACCTTTGTATTGGGTGCGCTTGGGGTGTGATCTAATGTCTGGAACGGTAACTGTAGGAGTTGTCCATAGTTTTCCAGTGGACGAAGTTGACCTACTCCTGGGGAATGATTTGACCGGAGTGAAGGTAGTAGCTTTTCCAGCAGCTACAGAAATACCAAATGAAGTCAAGAGTCAGATCAGTTGCAGGAAAAAGTTCCAGGAATATTTCCTCCATTTGTAATGACCCGAGCAATGGCTAAACAAGTTCCATTGTCGGAGGTCAGATTGGCATCACAGACAGATAGCCGAATATCTGAAACTTTCTTTGGGGATTTGGATAATCTGAAAGAAAGGTTCAGTAAGTCTTCTCTGATGCAGGCTCAGCAAGCCGATCCAGAGTTAAGTAAAGTGGCACAATCGGCTCTAACTGAACCTAAGGCAAAGGCAGTTCCAGAAGGCTACTATATTACAAATGGGATTCTGATGAGGAAGTGGAGACCTCCTCACAGACCTGCGGACGAAGAATGGATGGTGGTTCACCAGATAGCCGAAGTGTTGCTGGGAAATATTAATGATAGCCCTTGAAATTCCGATGGCGGGACATGTAAGGATCTGGAAGACCCAATCACCTATAAGTCGACATTTTTACTGGCCAGGTCTTTGCAAGGAGGTGGTACAGTAAAATGTGCTATACGTGCCAGATTGTGGGAAAACTGCAACCTGCCGTAAAACCGGCACCTCTATTTAGCTTACCAGCTTTTAGGGAACCATTTAGTAGTGTTCTTCAAGAATTAACAAGTTTTTTTTTGTCTTTTTTTGTAAAAGAACTCTACAGAGAAAATTTATTTATTTTTATTTATCTAACTGGTGTGTGTGTGTGTTGGGTATCTAAAAGGGAATATCTATTTTCATTCATATTCAAACTGTGTGTTACTGCTTTGCATCTTTACTGGATAAGTCTTGTTTGATAATAAACTGATAATTTTGTTGGTTATTAAAGAAACCTGGTTGGTGTATTTTATTCCAGGATAAAGAGTAGAATATATGATTGACTGTATTGGTAACTGAGTAAACATTTAAATATATGTTGTGACCTGTGGAGAAGTGGAACTAGAAAAGACAGTGCACTCCTCCCACCTCGGTCATAACATTCCTCAAATTCTCCTTGTCACTTTCACTGCTGTTTATTGTTGTTTTACCATTGCCACCATGCTGCATAGAAAGATAGAAACATTGAAAATAGGAGCAGGAGTAGGCCATTCGGCCCTTCGAGCCTGCTCTGCCATTCATTATGATCATGGCTAATCATCCAACTCAGTAGCCTGTTCCCACTTTCGCCCCGTACCCTTTGATCCCTTTCACCCCAAGAGCTATATCTAACTCCTTCTTGAAAACATACAATGTTTTGGCCTCAACTGCTTTCTGTGGTAGCGAATTCCACAGGCTCACCACTCTCTGGGTGAAGAAATTTCTCCTCGTCTCAGTTTTGAAAGGTTTACCCTGTATCCTTAGACTATGACGATGGTTCTGGACTCCCCCACCATCCTTCCTGCATCTACCCTGTCAAGTCCTTTTAGAATTTTATAGGTTTCTATCAGATCCCCCTCACTCTTCTGAACTCCAGCGAATATAATCCTAACCGACTCAATCTCTCCTCATTCGTCAGTCCCACAGTGCTTGGGTGGCACAGTGGTGCAGTGGTTAGCACCGCAGCCTCACAGCTCCAACGACCTGGGTTCAGTTCTGGGTACTGCCTGTGCAGAGTGTGCAAGTTCTCCCTGTGACTGTGTGGGTTTCCGCTGGGTACTCCGGTTTCCTCCCACAGCCAAAGACTTGCAGGTTGTTAGGTAAATTGGCCATTATAAATTGCCCCTAGTGTAGGTAGATGGTGGGATGTGGTAGGGAATATGGGATTAGTATAAATGGGTGGCTGTTGGTTGGCACAGATGTGGTGGGCTGAAGGGCCTGCTTCAGTGCTGTATCTCTCTATGACCATCCCAGGAATCAGTCTGGTAAACCTTTGCTGCACTCCCTCTATAGCAAGAATATCCTTCCTCAGATAAGGAGACCAAAACTGCACAAACATTCCAGGTGTGGCCTCACCAAGGCCCTGCATAATTACAGCAAGACATCCCTGCTCCTGTACTCGAATCCTCTCGCTATGAAGGCCAACATGCCATTTGCCTTTTTTACCGCCTGTTGCACCTTCATGCTTACCTTCAGTGACCGGTGTACGAGAACACCCAGGTCTCGCTGCATATGCCCCTCTCTCAGTTTATAGCCATTCAGATAATAATCTGCCTTCCTGTTTTTGCTATCAAAGTGGATAACCTCACATTTATCCACATTATACTGCATCTGCCATGCATTAGCCCACTCACTCAACTTGTCCAAATCACCCTGAAGCCTCTCTGCATCCTCCTCACAACTCACCCTCCCACCCAGTTTTGTGTCATCTGCAAATTTGGAGATATTACATTTAGTTCCCTCATCTAAATCATTAATGTATATTGTGAATAGCTGGGGTCCCAGCACTAGTATCGCACAAGTCACTGCCTGCCATTCGGAAAAAGACCCATTTATCCCTACTCTTTGTTTCCTGTCCGCCAACCAATTTTCTATCCATCACAATACACTAACCCCAATCCCATGCCCTTTAATTTTACACGCTAATCTCTTATGTGGGACTTTGTCGAAAGCCTTCTGAAAATCCAAATAAACTCCATCCACTGGCTCCCCCTCATCAACTCGACTAGATACATCCTCGACTCTACTAGTTACATCCTCGTTGCCTTGTTGGATTTGTATTAGTAGCATTGTAGGGCATTCTAGAGAAACTCTTAGAATCTAGTAAAGGTTAACTAACAACTCTTTATTATTTTCAGTTACTATATACACTCTCCACAAGCCAACTAAGCTAGCATCCTTCGTGCTGCTATACCTTCTTCTTCCCCAGCCTATCTCATGTGACTGTTATATCTTTGCTCACACAGAGGGAGGGGTCTCTCTCACTGTCTTCAGTATTAACCATTTACATCCGTATACTACAAATGATTCCAACATAACAGTTGTGGTTCCCTAGAAGCCTTTCAGTGAATGTCAGTCAAAGTAGAAGCAGTTAAATGTAAATAATTATTCTGTACAAACAGAAATAATGGAGAGCAGAGAAAACCTAGTGGAATAAAAGAGAGGTTGACTTGCGTGTTGTTGAGGAACTGTGACAGGGAAATGAGTGCAAGTGGTGTTCATTCAATATCTAAAATAAACCACTTAGCAGCATTGTACTGTCAGCTAGGGTTTCCCTGCAGCTGTGGACATGCCTTTACCTCTGACTATCCTCTCTATCACACCATACCTTTGCTACCCTGCTGATGCCAGTACTTGAATTCCTTCATGAGGTTGGCCTCATATCCTGACTCTGGCTCTCCCCAATCCTCACCCACACTACCACTATTATTATTTTCTTTCATTTCCACCGTATTGCCTGCCTCAGCTCCTACCCCTCTTCCCTGACCTACAGATGATCCATGATCTAATTAAATGGTGTAAAACAAGCTTGAGGGGCTGAATGGCCTACTCCTGGTCCTATATTCCTCCTGCTCAAGCCATGGTCCATTTATCATTGTTGGACTCCATTTATCTGATACTTTCTCAGCCTGCCTCAGATCATTCATACAAAGCCCTGCACTTCCAGTGTCCTGTCTTCTTTGAATTAACTCAAAACCTCACATTCTTCCATTGCCATGTCCCACTCAGTGATCTCTCTTCTCTGACACTGGGTTTCTCCTTGTCCCCCTGCCCCTCCCCCCCCCCCCCCCCCCCGCCCCCAACCACATTGTCATCCACTCCCGGCACTGGTAGCCACTCATTCAGCCACTAAACTCCTGCCCTCTGAAACTCTTTATCCTGCTTTCAAAAACTCTTTTCTCTGGCCATGCTTTTAGTCCCCTTGTCTTTTTCCTCCTACTCAGTGTCTGCTGTTTATTTTCTTCCTCAATATAATTTGGGATGTCTCCCTGCAAGGCAGTGGTGCAGTTTGTTATATCTTCCATGCCTTTAATTTTTTGTCCACTCCATGTCCTCTGAGTCTGCTGCCTGCTCTTCTCCCACCCTTTCTCTCTCCCAATATGTTTTGGAGGCTCCCCCTCTCTACTGATGTCTTTTGTGGGTTTAGTGCTATAAGATAGGCTGGTGTTCTGCATTTTCATTTTTCTGGCTAGTTCTGGTAAATTTCTTGAGCTTTCATTTTTTTTTTGTGGGGGGGTGGTTCTTCATTTCTTTATTGCATGAAATTAGCAAGTGTCTTGCTTCGTGCTTGCTAAATGATTAAACAGTTGGATAGAATGCAATTTACATTTATGCCACATTTGTCACTGTGCCTTTAAGTAAACTATGTAATATAATGTAATCATAAAATCAAACATTGCTTAAATGTTGTAAATCTCCTCTCTGACTGCATTTTAATCAAAAATAATGAATCCCAATGGTTCTATAAATCACAGAGGTTTCATATGCTGCAGAACATTGATTACAGATTTTGAGACTGAGCATTTGTCTAACCGAGAGGACATATTGGTGATAATATGCTGCTCCACTGACTCAGTGGTTAAATGCACCATCCTGTGTGATACAGAGCCATACAGACTAGGAGAGTCCCAGGTTTGATACCTAATCTAGGCTGAGTTAGCTAAGCTCATCCAGAATGCTAGTGCAAAAGTGAAAAAGTCAGCTAGGGGATCCCGCTTCCGATTCTAATCTTTTGCCATCTCCTGGAGAGCGTAAGCAGATTTCTGGAGGGAATAGGATCTGGTGCTGCGGTCATTCTCCACCTTCTTTTTCTTCTTAGGCCGTCCCTCAGGATCGACGATGACTTGTTTCCATTCCAGTTCAGTGCATTCTAAGATGGCTAATGAGTCCTATACGTGAACCGCAGACTCTACCACATGTGAGGCAGGTGGTGTTTGAAGAGTTGGATGGGCGAGTTACATGGGAGGCTGTGTGCTCTTTCCGCTGCCTGGACTTGGCCTTTGCCTGCTTCCGTCGAAATCTCACGAGGTGCTCGGTACCTTCCCCAATGCACCTTCTCCACTTTGAGCAGTCGAGGGGCAGGGACTCCCATGTTGGATTTCTTCAGGGATGCTTTAAGAACATTCCTAAAGCATCTCCTCCGTCCTCCTGGGAGGCTGTTGCCGCGGCGAAGCTCAGAGTAGAGTAGTTGTTTCAGGAGCCTGGTGTCAGACATGTGAGTGACGTGGCCTGCCCAGCGAAGCTGGTTTTGAGTGATTAGCACCTCGATTCTGGGAATGTTGGCTTGGGAGAGGACGTTAACATCAGACCACCTATCCTGTCAACAAATGTGAAGGATTTTGAAGAGATAGCATTGGTGGTATTTCTCCAGTGCCTTGGGGTGGTTGCTGTAGATTGTTCAAGTCTCCAAAGCATATTGGAGTGCAGGGATCACTGCTGACTGGTAAACTATCACCTTAGCCCCAGGTTTGAGATGCTGGTTCCCGAATACTCTATTCCTCAGTTAGCCGAAGGCAGAGCTGGCACATTGAAGGTGGTGGTGGATTTCGTCACCTTTGTTGAGAGGAGACTCACCACCAACTATTGAACAGCCGACCAACACTGACCTATTGAGGTTTGCACATGATGAAGGGTCACTTAGGTGAAAGACTGAAGTAGTTCAGTGGAATCATAACTCGTGGTGAATTACTTACTTTGGGGGAAGAGGGGAGAAAAATTCCAACTCAAATACACATAATAGTGCACACGTTGATTACTTAACAAAAAACATTGCAGGTAATTACAGGTGAACTTACTTTAGTCTTGTCTGCTTTCAATAACTGGTTTAATTGATATTTTGGTTATCTCTGTGATTCATAGTGAGAAGTGTGGATTGGCAATAAATTTGTCAAAGTGGATTAAAGACCAGTTATAACCACACTGCTATAAATGTTAAACAGGTGCTACCATTGATGTATATAAGACAGTCACATTCTGGTAATTGTATTGGGCATTGTTCATTCTGTGCTCAGCTTTTCTAGGCTATAAACAATGGCCCTGGAATTTAGCTGTGGGATAACAGCAGAGAAAGAAATTTTGAAATAAAATAGCACGAAAAGTACTTCAGACCTAAGTGCTAAATGCTTGTACCGTTAAATTCAAGGTTGCTGTGAATCTAACAATTAGGCATTGTTTATTATTGTTTATTACCTGCCTCCAGAGAATCCTTGGCATCAGGTGGCAGGACCGTATCTCCAACACAAAAGTCCTCGAGGCGGCCAACATCCCCAGCATATACACCCTACTGAGCCAGCAGTGCTTGAGATGGCTTGGCCATGTGAGCCGCATGGAAGATGGCAGAATCCCCAAGGACGCATTGTTCAGCGAGCTCGTCACTGGTATCAGACACACCGGCTGTCCATGTCTCCGCTTTAAAGACGTCTGCAAATGCGACATGAAGTCCTGTGACATTGACCACAAGTCGTGGGAGTCAGTTGCCAGTAATCGCCAGAGCTGGTGGACAGCCATAAAGGCGGGACTAAAGAGTGGCGAGTCGAAGAGACTTAGCAGTTGGCAGGAAAAAAGACAGAAGTGCAAGGAGAGAGCCAACTGTGTAACAGCCCCGACAACCAATTTTATCTGCAGTACCTGTGGAAGAGTCTGTCACTCTAGAATTGGCCTTTATAGCCACTCCAGGCGCTGCTTCACAAACCACTGACCACATCTAGGTGCTTATAATGGCTTGGCCTTGTCTGTAGGGTCACCAGGTGGGCAAAGTGAGCCATTCACCTCCCACCCATTAAGGAGAAAATCTACTGAGAGTTTCTAATGATATAGATTGGAGTATGTGCCATTGAAGTTCCCAGGTAAGTATATGAATTGAATTTCCAGGGGTAATTTCTGACATTATAACAGTGATAACAGCCGGGATTTTATGCTTGCGAAGGGGGTCTCAATGTCCGGAAGAAGCAACGCCGAGAACCCCGCATCTCCTCTTCTCCGCCGAATCGAGCATAAATCAGGCAGGGATGGAAGACCCTGTTGCCGAAAGTCCTGCCCTTGGAGAGCTGCCAGCCAATCACAGGCAGGCAGCTCTCCCACTGAGCAGCGCCACCAGGAGGCAGTGGCTGCTGCCAGTGAAGTATCCACCAGAGGCCCAGCAGCGTTGCTGCCCAGACCACAGGTAGGTCAAGGTGGGAGGGATCTCGTGGGGTGGGGTGTGTAGGGGGGTTGGCAGCTAGGGTAGGGGGATGGCTACAGCAGGCCCGCCCCCTTCCCGATGCCGGGTCCATCGTTCAGGCACTAATTGCCTTTTAACGAGGGAACCCCACCTCCTGGGGCCAGGAAGCAGCCCACATGGTTTCTTGTGCCGTGCTTCCCGTGTGGCGACAGGGCTGCCCGCCGCACGACTAATTGTGGCGGCGGTAGGATGAGGCCCCTAAATGGGGATTCATTGGCCAGTTAAAGGCCTCAATTGATGGCAGGGTGGGAAGGCCATTCACAGGCCTTTCCACTCCGGAGTAAATTTTGGTGGAGGCAAGATTGTGGCAGGAACCCCCTCCGCCACCATCCCACCTGATTTTATGCTCTCCCTGCCTCCAAAAGTTGCCGCGGGGGGAAAGCATAAAATTCCCCCCTACATGACAAAAGTACTTCATTGGCTTTGCGGCATCCTTTTTTTAAAAATTCTTTCATGGGATGTGGCCTTGAGAGGCCTTCATGAAACTCTACAGTCCATGTGAGGTAGGTACACCCAGAGTGCTGTTAGGAAGGGAGTTCCAGGATTTTGATCCAGTGACAGTGAAGGAATGGCGATATAGTTCCAAGTCAGGATGGTGTGTGACTTGGAGGGGAACTTGCAGGTGGTGGTGTTCCCATGCATCTGCTGCCCTTGTGGTAGAGGTCGCGGGTTTGGAAGATGCTGTTCAAGAAACCTTGGAAAGTTACTGCAGTGCATCTTATAGATGACACACACTGCAGCCATGGTGCGCCAATGTGGAGGGAGTGAATGTTTAAGATGGTGGATGGGGTGCCAATCAAGTGGGCTGCTTTATCCTGGATGGTGTTCAGCTTCTTCGGTGTTGTTGGAGCTGCAATATCCAGGCAAATTTGGAGTATTCCATCATACTCCTGCCTTGTAGATGATGGGCTGGCACTGGGGAGTCAGGAAATGAGTTGTTCACTCCAGAATTCCCAGCCTCTGATCTGCTCTTGTAGCCACAGTATTTATGTGACTAGTCCAGTTAAGCTACTGGTCAAAGGTAACCCCCCAGGGTGTTGATTGTGGGGGCATTGGGGGGGGGGGGGGGGGGGGGAATCAGTGCTTATATAAATACAGGTCTTTTTAATTTCTTTCAAAAGCATATAGTCAATTTCAGAACTGAGGTAGGTGCAGTTGAGGTGTCAGTTGTGCACACAGTTCAGCAGATGCTGAGCAGATTATATGATTGATGGTGATGAAACTTAGATGAGCTTGCATTTCGAAAACATGTATTATGAAAAAGAGGATGAGTGAAGATCATAACAGAGCTGTAGACACTGAGGAGAAATAACATAAGTTTATTGAGCACCTGAACAGAAGTAAGGAAAACAAAGGCACAATGAAAGCTGACTTAAAACCGTATGCTAATTTGCAATACATGGGACATTGATTTGTGTTTAAATTCCTCCATGGCCTTTCACCCTCTCTATCTCTGTAACCTCCTCCAGTCCTGCAACCCTACGCGATCTCTGCACTGCTCTAATTCTGTCCATTTGCGCACCCTGATTTCCTTTGCTCCACCATAGGCGGCCGTGCCTTCAGCTGCCTAGGCCCTAAGCTTTGGAATTCCCTCCCTAAACTTCTGCTATATGTCCATGGTATAGAAGGTATAGAACAATATTTCTGGCCTTTCCGTTGCCCTAAAGTCTCCATCGGCCTTCGTTTTTTCATGTGAATCTTTCACAAATACCAATTAATTTGAACATAAAGGATAACAAAATAAAAGCAAAATAATATGAATACTGGAAATCTGAAATAAAAACAGAAAGTGCTGGAAATACTCAGCAGGTCTGGCAGCATCTATGGAGATAGAAACAGAGTTAACGTTACAGGTCTGTGACCTTCCATCAGAACTGGCAAAGGTTAGAAATGTAATAGGTTTTGAGCAAGTGAAAGGTTGAGGTGGAGTGGGGAGGGGGGAGCAGTACAAAAGGGAAAGTGTGTGCAAGGGCAGAGGGCAGGAGAGACTAAATGACAAAGATGTCATGGAATAAAAGGCAAAGTGAGTAGTAATAGCTGTAGTAAAAGACAAAGCATTGCAAAATCCTGTTCTACATTGATCATTGTTTCATATCTGTCATCACCTCTATCAACCCCGACAAAAGAGGCACAATCCTCTACTATTGCAGTTCACTGGCAGCAAATTCTGCTTATTTTAGGTAAATAAGATTATGGATTTTTGCCCTCAAGGATGCTCCTCCTTGGCCCTGAGGTATTTAAGAGGGAAAACCTGAATGAACAGGGATCAGGCTTCCCAGTTAAGGTGGACCCAAGTGGGATCCCACTGGGATGGCCAACCTTCCTGCTTCCACCAATACCACCATCAAACCCGGAATAACTGCTTGTTCGTGTCATCACCATTTTTTGGGATCTTGCTGCATACAAAATGACTTCTACTCTTGACTACACAAGGACAGCTACATTCAAGTTAAATCATTTTATTTGAAGTGCTTCAGGAAGATTTCTGAGAAAGATGTGCAAGCAGAGTGAGAGACGTTCCAAGGAAATCTCCAGCCATGATAAGGTGCTGTAACTGCAAATCCCTTTTGCTCAAGTACTCCGTTGCTCATTGCACATCTTACTTCCTTAAGGTAATTATTACAATTACACAGATTTGTGTGTCCTTGCCTTCTATCTCCTGAGTCTCAGGAGAATGTTGCATTTAAAACTCATTTTCTGATTTAAAAAAATAAAGACTTGCATTTATATAGCACCTGTCATGACCTGAGGATGTCCCAAAGGGCTTTACGATTAACGATGTATATGCAGAAGGAATCACTTTTAATGGGAAAACTGCCCACTATGAAATGAGTTGATATTATGGAGAAAAGGAAAATATTCCAAATATTGCAGGATAACAAGGTGAATTTCTTCATCGGAGAACAGGCATAGGGGAATGAGGATCAACAGCAAAGAACTACGCTGGTTAATGAGCTATTTAAATGTATAATTAGCAGGGTTTGCCTTCTCTGCTTGTAACCCTACTAAATCTTTATTTGAAATTCAAAAGCTATTACATGTTTATGTGTAAGCTCAATATTTTATGTTGTTCCCTTTTGTAAGGTTACAGAGATGAATTTATAATAATTTGTGGGGAGGCAGCTATTTTACAGAAGTATTGCGTAAAGGGCTAGAACTATTAAGAATCTGTGCTAAAATCCTTTAATCTGGCTTTGCACTATAAATGTAGATTTTAAAAAAAAATTCTTGGGACATGGATGATGTTGAGAAAGCTGCATTAATTGCCCAATTCTCATTGTGCTGAGAAGGTTGTTGGACTTCTCCTTGAACCACTACAGTCCTTGTAATGAAGGTGCTCCCACAGTGGGGTTAGGTAAGGGATTCCAGGATAGTGACCTAGTGACAATGGAGAAACAATGATTTGGAGGGGAACTTAAAGGTGTTGGTGCTCCCATCACATTTCTGCCCTTGTCCTTTCCAGTGGTCAAGATCACAGGGGAGGAACTGTCAATGTAATCTTGGTGAGTTGCTGCAGTGTATCCTATAGATTGTACATACTGCAGCCACAGTGGACCAGAGATCTAAGAGGTGGACATTGAATCCAATGGCAGGGGCACCAATCTAGTGAACTGCTCTCAACATTTAGGAAGGATGGGAAAAAAAGGAAAAGGAGGTGGTGTTGTGCTGATAATAAGGGATGGGATCAGTACATTCGTAAGGGTGGATCTCAGATCGGAAGAACAAAATGTGGAATTTGTTTGGGTGGAGCTAAGAAACAGCAATAGCAGCAAACATTGGTAGGAGTTGTTTATAGGCCACCAACTCCCTATTGGAGTGGAAGTGTATGGTATTAATCAGCAGATTCGAGAAACATGTAGCATGGGTAATACAGTAATTATGGGTGATCTCAATCTGCACATAGACTGGGTAAACCTAATGAGCACTAATGCTGTGGAGGATGAGTTTCTGGAATGTGTTAGGGGTGGTTTTCTAGAGCAGTATGTTGAGGAACTGACTAGAGAACAGGCTATTTTAGATTTAGTATTCTGTAATGAGAAAGGGCTAATTAATAATCTTGTTGTAAAGGAGCCTTTAGGGATGAGTGACCATAATATGATAGAATTTTGCATTATGTTTGAAAGTGAGGTAGTTCAATCTGAAGCCAGGGTGTTACATTTGAACAAAGGAAATTATGAAGATATGAGGGGCAAATTGGCTGAGGTGGATTGGGAAAATACATTAAAAGGTATGACAGCGCATAGACAATGGATAGTCTTCAAAGAATTATTACATAATTTACAGTAACTATACATGCCTTCAAGGCACAAAAAACCCCAAAGTAAAGGCAATCAACCGTGGCTAACAAAGGAAGTTAAGGATTGTATAAGATTAAAAGAAAAGGCCTATAAAGTTGCCAGAAATAGTAGTAAACCTGAGGATTGGGAGGATTTTAGAATACAGCAAAGGAGGACCAAGAAACTGATAAATAAAGGGAGAATAAATTATGAATATAAACTAGCAAAGAACATATAAACAGACTATAAAAGCTTCTATAGGTACGTAAAAAGGAAATGTTTGGCTAAAACAAATGTGGGTCCATTACAGGCAGAGTCAGGGGAACTTATAACGGGGAATAGAGAAATGGCAGAGAAACTAAATGATTACTTTGTGTCTGTCTTCACTGAGGAAGATACAAGAAATCTCCCAGAATTAGAGATCCAAGGGACCAGGGAGAATGAGGAATTGAAGGAAATTAGTATTAGTAAGAAGTTGTATTGGAGAAATTAATGGGCTGAAATCCCCAGGACCTGATATTCTACACACCAGAGTGTTGAAAGAGGTAGTTATGGAGATAGTGGATGCATTGGTGTTAATCTTCCAAAATTCTGTAAATTCTGGAACAGTTCCTGCAGATTGGAAGGTAGCAAATGCCACCCCACTATTTAAGAAGGGAGGGAGAGTGAAAACAGGGAACTACAGACCTGTTCACCTTACATCAGTAGTAGGGAAAATGTTAGATTCTATTCTAAAGAATGTAATAAATGGATACTTGGATAATAATGATATGATTGGGCATAGTCAACATGGATTTATGAATGGAAAATTATGTATGACGAACCTGTCGGAGTTTTTTGAGGATGTTACTAACAGAATTGATAAAGGGGTGTCAGTGGACATAGTATACTTGGATTTTCGGAAGGCTTTGGATAAAGTCCCCCACAGGAAGTTGGTTAGCAAAATTAAAGCACATGGGATAGGTGGTAATATACTGGCATGGATTAAGGATTGGTTAACAGGCAGAAAACAGAGAGTAGGAATAAACGGGTCATTCTTGCGTTGGCAGGCTGTGACTAGTGGGGTACTGCAAGGATCAATACTTGCGCCCCAGCTGTTTACAGTATATGTCAATGATTTGGATGGGGGCACCAAATATAATATTTCCAAGTTCAAGGATGACCCAAAACTAGGTGGGAATGTGTGTTGTGAGGAATATGCAAAGTGGCTTTAATGGGATTTGGACAGACTTAGTGAGTGGGCAAGAACGTGACAGATGGAATATAATGTGGAAAAATGTGAGGTTATCCATTTTGGTAGGAGGAATAGATGTGCAGAGTATTTCTTTAATAGTAAGAGATCAGAAAGTGTAAATGTATAAAGGGACCTGGGTGTCCTCATCAATAAGTCACTGAAAGCTAACATGCAGGTGCAGCAAGCAATTAGGAAGGCTAATGGTATGTTAGCCTTTATCACAAGAGGATTTGAGTACAGGAGTAGTGAGGTCTCGCTTCAATTGTATAGAACCTGGGTTAGACCACACCTGGAGTATTGTGTGCAGTTTTGGTCCTGTTACCTTAGAAAGGATATTATTGCCATAGAGAGAGTACAACAAAGGCTCACCAGACTTGTTTTTGGGATGGCGAGACAGTCCTATGAAGAGAGATTGAGGAAACTGGGCCTGTATTCTCTAGAGTTTTGAAGAATGAGAGGTGATCTCATTCAAACCTACAAAATACTTAAAGGGATAGACAGGGTAGATGCAGGTAAGATGTTTCCCCTGATTGGGGAGTTTAGAACCAGGGGACACAATTAAAAGCCACTTAGGACAGAGATGAGGAGAAATTTCTTTACTCAGAGGGTTGTGAATCTTTGGAATTCTCTACCCCAGAGGGCTATGGAAGCTCAGTCATTGAGTATGTTTAAAGTAGAGATTGACAGATTTCTAAATACCAATGACATAAAGGGATATGGGATAGTGTGGGAAAAAGGCATTGAAGTGGATGATCAGCCATGATCGTATTGAATTGAACATTGAATTCCGATGTTCTTGGATGGTGCTGAGCTTCTATAGTGTTGTAACGGCTGCACCCTTCCAGGAAAATAGTGTGCATTCCATCATACCTTTGGTTTGAAACCTTGTAGATGGTGGAGAGGTTTGTTCGGGGTCAGGAGCTTTTGTCGCCCAGAAGGTGGTGGGAGTCTGGAACTCACTGCTCGATAGGATGGTAGAGGCAGAAATGCTTATAGAATTTAAAAACTACTTGGATATGCACCTGAAGTGCCATAAGCTACGGTCCAAGAGCTGGAAAGTGGGAATAGGGCCAGAACACTCTGTTGGCTGACACAGCCATGATGGGCAGAATGACCTCCTTCTGTGCCATGAATATAGAGTCATAGAGAGATGCAGTACTGAAACAGGCCCTTCAGCTCACCAAGTCTGTGCCAACCAACAACCACCCATTTATACTAATCCTACATTAATCCCATATTCCCTACCATTCTCCTACCACCTACCTACAACTAGGGGCAATTTACCTATCAACCTGCAAGTCTTTGGCTGTGGGAGGAAACCAGAGCACCCAGCAGAAACCCACGCAGTCACAGGGAGAACTTGTAAACTCCACACAGGCAATACCTAGAACCAAACCCAGGTCACTGGAGCTGTGAGGCTGCAGTGCTAACCACTGCGCCACTGTGCCATCCATATGCTATGCTTCTTTGTTTCTAGGAGGTGAGGCACTCACCCTAGAGCACATAGCCTCTACCCTGCGCTTGCAGCTATGATGTTGATGTGGCTGATCTGTTTCAACTGCTTCTGGTCAATGATGTTAATGGTGAGGAACTCGCAAAATTAGCACCATTAAAGACCAAGGGGAGAAGACGGGGCTCTCTCCTACTCTAGGTAGTCATTACCTGCCACTTATGTGGTGCAAATGTTACCTTGTTGCAATTTGATTTTGTTTTGCACTGCAGTTCCAGTGTAAATACAGCTTAAATCAGTATTTCGGAGCAGGGAGTCTCACTCCAATTTACTCCAGAATCAGTTTGGGTCTGAACTAAAGGTTTATCATACACATGAATGGTGTTGGTAAGTAGTGAAAATTGCTTCATCTTGATGCTAGAGTGCATCATTTAATGGAAAGAAAACCCATAGTAGGGGCTCGTGGAATTCTGATCTTGCTTTCTGGTCATTCTATAGAAAGGCTGCACAATGCATTAATTCTGCTCCTATTTCTTGTGTTCCTGTGCTTCACCTGACACAGGATGTTGAAATTGGATCTGGAATTTGTAAAACAATTCCGGTTCAATCACACAACACTGACATTCATCACCAACACAAAGCCTGCAACCGCTACCACCTAGAAGGACAAGGGCAGCAGACACATGGGAACACCAACACCTGCAAGTTCCCCTCCAAGCCACACACCATCCTGACTTGAAACTATATCGCCGTTCCTTCACTGTCGCTGGGTCAAAATCCTGGAACTCCCTTGCTAACAGCACTGTGGGTGCACCCACCCCACATGGACTGCAGCGGTTCAAGAAGGCAGCTCACCACCACCTTCTCAAGGGAAATTAGGGATGGGCAATAAATGCTGGCCTGGCCAGCGTCGCCCACATCCCATGAAAGAATAAAAAAAGTCAGCAAAAATGTCAATGTAATTTTAAAACGATACACTGTAAAATAACTTAGAAGCATCAATGTAATGGTTTAAACTACAACTGTAACTCTTAGGGGAAAATCTGCATTTATCTCAAGTTTTCCTTAAGGAATGACTGTGGGTATATCAATGAAAAGTTCCATGTTCCAAGTGGAAAAGCTAAACTCGAACATGCAGAGACAGAGCTCAGCAAAAAAAAGAATGGATTGTTAAAATGGTCTCCAATTGAACAAAATTACACAAAAAGCAATAGGGCTAGCCAACGATCTTTTATCCTGGTTCAAAAGGTGCTCTCCGACTTTTCAATCAGGAAAGCTGCGTGAGAATGTATAAACTAGGGTAAACTCTAACAATCCACACTTCAAAGCTTTGCACTGCAGAATATGAGGGTTGGGAAATCGGGCCTAGTGTTTCAACAGTTCTCACGATTGGATTTACTGATGCCTCCAAGCCTGCACCATAGGGATGCTATCAGTGCTCACTGGACTATTCCATCCTCCTCCTGCCTGGGAGACAGAAATAAACAAGAGACAGCTAAAGCGAATCATAATTCTGTAATGGTTTGAGCATTAAGAAGTTTCGTGATGGTGACAGTAGCTTTGTAATTAAAACACTTGGCTTTTGTCCATACCTAGCAGAGAGAGAGCCAGGACCCACTGAGACAGCTGCACCTCCCTCTAATCTTGACTTCAGTATTTCATCTCACCAACTGCAATCACATCTGGAATAGGTCCAGCTCTGACCTCATCATGAATATCACTTTCCCACCACATTAAATCGTTTCTATGGTTTTGAGCCAAAAAAAAAAAGGAAAACATTAGAAGTTCACTTTCAAAAAAAAAATGTTATGAATAGGATAGTAATGGGGTTTTTCAATATGATTAGATATTATCTGGATAGCCTCTCTGATTGAAATGAGTAAAAATGCATCCAGTGTAAAGCAGAGTGTGAACATATTACAAGCACAAGAACGGTAGAGCAGAACTGCCCACTAAAGTGTTCAGAATAGACTTGACAAGATTCTGTTGTTACAATAGGGTGAACTTGACTTAGCACAGGAACCCAAACTGACTGCTGACAAAATTAGTGGAGAAACACTTAACCTATTGGTAGGACATTACTTTGGATGCAGTCAAGAACACATTTCCACAGTGAAGTCGGATTATAGAGCTCCAGATTGGCCAGGCTGCAATTAGAATATTGTGTCCAGTTTTGAATACTCACTTTTGGAACAATGTCAAGGTTATAGTAAAAGTACAGAAGAGATTTACGGGCATGATAACAGGGTTTAGTTATGGGCTGAAATGAAATAAACCGAGATAAGAACAGAAAATGCTGGAAAAATTCAGCAGATGGAAAGTCATCCTTTCATCAAGGAGCCTTGTTTAAGATCTAAAGTTGTTAAACTCAAATGGTAAGATGGCAAGGTTGTTAAATGCCCAGTAGAGGTGCCATTCCCTAAGCGTGTGCTGAGTTTCATTGGAACAGTGTAGGACCACAAGGGCAGAGACATGGGAGTAGGATTGAGAATTAAAGTGGCACTGGAGGAGGCTGGACCAGAGCCACCGGGAATGGAGGACATGTGTGCTGAATTGTTTCTGGAATTAGCCTGGAAATGCAACTGTTACTTAGGGAATACTGCACTCGACAGAGGTGTCATCCTTCAGATGAACTGTTAAACTGAAAACTTCATCCGCTTGTTCGGTTGGACAGGAAAGATTCCATGATCCATTTGGAAGGGGGGAGTTGTCCTTCCCAATAATCACTCAAACAGCACCACCAAAAAGAGAGTATCTGGAGATTCATCTTATTGATGTTTGTGGGACCTTGCTGGGTGCAATTTAACTGATGTGTTCCCCTACAAAATATAGGTGATAACGCTTGAAGAATAATTCATTGGCTGTGAACTCTTTGGGACATCCTGAGGATGTAAGAGGTGCCATGTAAATGAAATTTCTTTAAAGTTAATGGTTGAGATTAGCAAAGTGGCAGACAAAAGAATTTGACAGGCATGATGAAGCCTTCGGCACATCGGAATTCTGAGGTGATAAGCCAACGTTTGGTCTGGTTGAAATTGGATTTTTTTTAAAAACTGAAGGGCTTTAAAGATAAGATTCTCTAAGGATTTGGAGAAGGGAAACTAACTGTGTTGGTGTTGCTAAAAAGAAACTGATTATGAACCAAGCACACTGACACACTTTAAAGCACATTTATTGCTGCAATTGTTATTCTACAATGTGCAGTGACAATAGCTGAGACTCAAGTAACAGGACATGGACTAGATGTTGGTGCCCTGGCATCGGAAGAGGTGGTAGGTCCATGTGCCACAGGGTGAACTTACTCCTTATTTTGCCCACATTAGGGCAGCAAAATTCATCTCTGTAGCACTGCTTGTGCCAGTGAGAGGTGGGCAGCATTGGTAACCCCGTGTGAGGGTGAGGGGGGAGCATCTGCATGTTAGGCATGAGTCCTGATTACTGATGGGTGAGCAATGGGGCTGTTTTGCATTGAGAGCATGAGAGGTTGATGGTGCAGTGGGCAGAAGATGTCATGTGACGATGCATTCACTGACCTTGACCACCTGTGTGTGGTCATTGAACTTTTTACGGCTCTGCAGCCAGGTCCTCAGGCCAAGACTCCAGGAATTGACCTCCATATCCACCTGCTCCCATTCACATAAGAGAAAATGCCTTGAAGGCCTCCTGGCCCCCTGTGGAAATATTACCTCTCTCCTTCTCTTGACTCCCAGCACTAAGGCCTCCAGAGCCACATCAGAGAACCTGAGAGCCCTCTCTCTGGCCTGTGGCACCATTTGCAGTCTTCTTCCGCCCCTCAAAGATTTTCTGACACAGTTCAAGCAGCTGCAATTAGCATGAGTGTACCTCCCTTTCAAGAGGGGCAGGATGCCTTTAAGAAGTGCAGGCTAGCTGTACGTCATGTCTAGCCACACATGCTCCTGGTTCCTCTGCTGAGTGTGCAGCCAGTCAGTTTTGCGTGTTGCCTGCCTCAACTCAACTGGGTGTGGGGTAACCATGCATGATCCCCATGCCCACTAAGGGGTCTAATCAAATGTTTGGCCCTAGGCCTTTCCCTTGGCAAATGAATTACTTTCAACACTCCTTGTGCATGTTCAAGTGACTTAACTTGGCTGACCTTGGTGGCCGTGATAACAAGGGGCACTGGTGGGCATTTTGATTTTGTGTTTCCCAAGTATGAAACTAAGTTTGGGGATTCAGGTTCCACCCACAGATTGTCATAGACTCTGTTGGAGTGGGATATCTCATGGCGTGTTCCATTAGTTAGACTTTTCCCCCTCACTATTGCGCTCAAAAGTCTTTTGCGGTGCAAGTTGCTGGAAGTGCGAGCTGATAATGGGGGCATCTGGGACCTTAGCAAACAGGCTCTTTAATCAATGAGATATAAGGACTGAGAAAGAAACAGAGGAAGAATGGAGAAGGAAATGGCTTGAATTGGAGCCAAAATAGGTACAAACAAAAATAAAGAGGGAAGAATGATTGGACTAAGAGGGAGAAAACAATATGATAGAAAGGTAGAGCGAGAAAAAATGTTTAAAAATCGGAATTTAAAATTTTAAAAATGTCTAAGAAGAATTTACTACACATTGGGAATGAGACTCAACAATTGTTCCCTTTCTGGGTCAGAGGGGCTGATTGGCATTCCATTTATTGCTTTGTTAAAAGGTCGGAACGCTGTTAAGGACAAGTCCTAACTTCCTGTGGTGAGTTTAATTTGAGGTTAATATGCAAAACTAGCAAGTTCCTAACAGCAACAGGGAGGTTGAGGGTGAGCCACCGTTTTCACGAAGCGAGTGGCAGAGCTGCACAAATCAACCAATGACTTGAGGCGATTTGCAGTTTGTCGGGGAATCTCTTCCTCGTCACAAGTTACCGATCAATTTTCATGTTAAGAACAGCGAGCGCCATTGAACTCAGTTATTTTGTCAGCAACTTTTGGGCCATTAACTCATGCAAGCATTAAGCTCCATTAAAATAGTGGGACACTGGAACTCATTAAGAATTACTACAGTGACACCATATATTTTAACCAAGAATGCTGCCCAGACTTTTACAGACATAACTTAATTGTTCATGAACCAAGGTCTGGACTTTATAAGATTGTCGCCGCATGCCAAAGAGCCGCCGCAATCTCAAGTGCGGTGGCTCATTTCACACCCCCCCCCACCCCCCCCCCCCCCCAGATCATGTGGAGGGGGGCGAACTGTCTGTCCCCAGCAATGGCGTCAGCTGCCTATGCACACAGGTACTGACACATTTTTAAAGGACTGTTGGCCCTACCGGCTTATTTAAATATTTAAAGATAGATTGAATTAAATTTTAAAAATACATTTCTTTTGCCCCTCTCAATAACAATTAAATTAATTATTTGCCCTTTCCCACAAAAAACGCTTACCTTTACCACCTGACCTTTCCCTCCTGCAAACTGTACAAACTTTAAACTACAACCCTTCCCACCCTCCCCTACAGCCGTGACGTTAATTTGACCCCATTCGCCCCCGCTCCCCCAGTCCCACTATCACCTCCCGCACCAAGAAACGTACCTCCTCACCCCTCCCACCAGTGTTGCGCCTCGTTTGCCCAGACATGGTTCCGAAGGCGCGGGAGTGCCGGCCGCCGAGCCGAAAATCGCGGCGGACCATCAAGAGGAGGCGTGAGTATATTTAAATCAGTTATTATAATTGGTTTGGCTATTCAAATTGTGGTCCCGTCACCCAGCTGCCACAGTGCCTCACTGCCGCCGGGAGGATCGAGGTCTGTGGTGAGCCTCATCCGGGACCATCTTCAGGAACCCCCCCCACCCAACACAGATCCCAATGTCAAGGGCTCTTTAAAATCCAGCTGCAAAGGGACAATAAGATGGAAGACGAGGGTGAATCTTTGGTTAGAAGTGAATACTGTGGTATTAAGTGGACACTTATAGCACAAAAATAACAAGAAAATGGTTGAAAGAAACGTGCAATAACATTCAGAATGATAAGGAGGGCTGAAAGGACACAGCTGCAGTCATGTCGTGTACAGTCTGTACTTCTTGTTCCTGCATGCACAGCAGGTTTCTGCTTCTGAAAATTATCCATTACAATTGTATCAATATTTTTATATTTTGTGAGACAGGATGTGGAGATGCCATCAGAAAATTAGATTTGACTCTGACATTAGGGGGTCCGGTCAACAATCCAATTCCATGTTTTTCTATTGAGACGCAAAGATTTGATATAATTTTGGTCAGAAAACATTTTAAAATTAAACAATTGAATTTCTGGCTGGTCTCATGGAGCACTTAGCTTAAGAGAATACACTCCCAAATCAAAGCTTTTCAATCATCTTAAATATTATTTTGATGTTATGTGCCTTAAGTATAGAACCTCTTAAATTGTATTGAACGTCTGACTGACTCATAGGTGATGTATAAAGGTATTACATTTATATTTTTACAGTATTTGGATTGTGAGTGGCATATGGCTGACAGGACTTGGAAAGATATACGATATGAAGTGAATCCCACTGCAGTCGTGAACAAGATTGTTCGTATTTATCAAGATGTATTAGGCTGATCTATTTTTCAAAATTATGGCCACTGCACAGAAAGCAAAGAAGAGTACTGTGTCCATAATAATAGATGTATAATGGTTTCAGTCCTCAGCCTATGACTCATTGATGGTAAAGAGAATTATCTTGTTGTAAGTCTCCCCTTTTGAAAGGCACAGACCAGTTAAAAGTTACCATTTACAATCACTTTAAATATGTGCTCATCTGCAAATAAATGCTAATTGATTATGTCCCATATAATAGCTGCCCTGGTACCAATCTATCGAGTCCAGTTTGCTTGCTTTATTAATTATAATTAACTCCCCCTCTGTTTTCAAGGTGTTATAAAATCTTTCCTTTAAAATGCCCTGTGAGCATTAACACTTTGATTTCATCTTACACTCCTGCGATGCTCCTCTTATTATTTGTTAGTGTGATGGTTATCCAAAACCCTGCTCGCACCAAGTCCCGTTCACCCATCACCCCTCTGCTTCCTGACCTGCATTGGATCCTGGTCCGGTGCCATCTCGATTTAAATGATCAGCTTTATTTTCAAATCCCTCCATTTGCTCGCCCCTCCCTATCTCTGTAATCTCCTCTAGGCCTACAACCCTCTGAAATATCTGCACTCCTCCAGTTCTGGCCTCTTGCACATCCCCAATTTTCATCCACTGTGGCTGCACTGTTGGCAACCAGGTTTTCAGCTGCTTAGGCCCTAAGATCAGGTACTCACAGCAGCTCTCTAACTCTCTCTCTCTCTCTCTTCTCCTTTAAGATGCTCCTAAAAACCTATCTCTTCAACAAAACTTTTGGTCATCTGTCCTAATATCTCCTTGGGCTGGATTTTGTTCCCCTTCAGGCACCAGGTTCTGTGGCGCGGGGGTGGGTGGGCCTGAAGATGGCTCCATATGAGGCCCGCCATGGACCTCGACGCCAGGATGGGCCGGCCCAATCCTCCCAGCGGCGGCGAGGCTCTGTCGCGGCCCTCCTACCACGGGACCACAATTTAAATATTCAAATGAATGAAATTAATAAATTTAAATATACTTACCTGAAATCTTGAGGGCCCTCCGCGATCTACAGCATGGCAGCCGGCACTTCCACGCCTTCGGATCCTCGTCGGGGGAAACGCGGTGCTGTGGTGGGGAGGGGGGCGCGGGGAACGGGGTCAAATAAACATAATGGGTGTCGGGGATGGTGACGAGAGTTGAACCTTAAACTTTGTGCAGTTTAGTGTGGGGAAGGTCAGATGTAAAAGGTGTTTTGGAGAGGGAAAGGGCACATAGGTAATTTAATTGTTATTGGGGGAGTGTTATAAATTTATTTAATATTGTGTCGACAGGGTTGGCTGCTCTTTAAAAATGGTGTCAGCATCTGCACACAAGCAGCTGACGCGTTGCCGGGGACGGATGACCCACTCCCTCCACGTGATTGGGGGACGGCGGGCCGCCACGGCTATTTATATGAGCCGCCGCGTGGGAGATTGTGGTGGCTCTTTAAGCTCGTCACTGAGCTCGGCGGCAGGCTCTTAAAATCCAGCCTCCTATGTGGCTCGGAGTCAAATATTGTCTGAAAACACTCCTGTGAAGCACCATGGGATGTTTTACTATGTTAACGGTGCTATACAAATGCAAGTTGTTGTTAGTTAGCAGTGACAAGTCCCAGTTCAGTGCCATGGCATTGTGCCATATTCATTCCATCCCATTGCTATCAGCATTAGCACCATGATTACCACGTTATATGCCAGATATGAGGTAACTGTCTCAGTTCCACACCACAGGGTGATTATTATCAGCCCTCTAAGGACAGGCAGGGACTGGGGGGCTGGTGGCAGGCCTATAAAGTTATGAGGCGAGGCTATGGGTGGAGTGCCTCTCACCTTCCCTATGCCATTCAATTTAGTAAGGGGCAGAGAAGGCGGAGGATGGCCTTCCCTCCCAGAGGCCAATTGAGGCCCTTTAGTGGCTAATTAATGGCCTTGTCCTGCCTCTGTTGGCTTCCCTTGTGCGTCATTTAAATGCCTCGATTGTCTTAATGTCTACTAACTTCCTTGCAATTATCTATTGGTTCACATACAGAAGATGTGAGAAGTGAAACTATATCTTACATGTCCGATGGTTCATGGTCCATGGAGGACCACCACCCCCCTCATCTCTGGTGGCGATGGCCACCCCCAAGGCACGACCCACCCCCAACCTCCTTGCCTGCCTGATGGTCCCAGTGAACCAAGCCCCACTTATCTTGGTGCCAGGGCCTCCTCCACCTTCGCTGCTCCGAGCCTCCTGCATTACTAGAAGTGGCCACTTCTCCCAGTGGTGCAACTGGCACTGCTGAGCTGCCAGCCCTCTGGTTGACTGGCAGCTCTTGGGGTGGGATCTTGTCCCTTAAAGGGAACGGCATCCCTGACGGCGGGTAGGTAATTACCTGCCCGCCACTGAATTCGGCTGGTGGTCTGATAGGGGTCCGAAGAGGGATTTGTCCGCACCTTTAGGCCCATCGCCGGGACCCCTGTCGCCAAAATAAAATTCAGCCAGTATATCAACACCATTAGGCCTAGTGACGGAAAAATTAACAATTTAGCTTCAGGTTCCTTTTTAAGTCAAAGTCCACTTTAAATATTTTAATTAACTTTGATCTAACTCCTTCCTAACTGCAAGATGTGCATATCCCAGCACTTTGTTAGTTAATCTCAGATATCTTGCAATGCAATGATAACCGTGCATCGGTTGGTTCCTTGCAGTGCTACCACCTCTTTGATAAGTGTGCAAATTAAAGATGCTGTAAACCAATAAGAGTGCAGCTTTGTTTAAATATATATATATATATATATATATATATTTTAAAATCTGCTGATGAGCAGCAGAATGCAGAATGGGTATCTTACCCAAATGCTCTTCACTTACTCACAGCACTCGAATAATGGATGAAGATTAGCATATGACATGACAGATTACATTAAGTCATGTCTTTCTAGTACTTTATGATGGCAGAATAACATGAGCTTCTTACCACTGGCACACCGTGACATGCAAATCACAGTCCCTGTTACTTAAATTACCAGCTGACATGGCAGCCTGATGTGATTATTTGTCATCTTACTGGCTTTGTAGTCATCAAATAGGATATTCTTATGAAAGGTTCGTGAGAGCTATCTGTGTGCTCTCGCATGGACCTGCAAAGGTCCAGGAAGTCTTTAAAAGGCTCTCTTGGGCGAAGGACAAATGAGTTTTAACATCCCAAAGAGTACACAATGAAGGACACTTATTGGGCTGGATTTTAAAGCATCTCCGACGCTGGGAACGGTGGCGGGTGGATTGAAGATAGCAATGGAGGAAGCCCGCCACCGATCCCGAAGCCGGCAGGCCCCGTACCGATCTTGCCGGCAGCTACGAGGCCTCATGGCGGCCGCCCCACCACTCGGCGAGGGGACCACGATTTCCAAATTTAAATTAATTTACATACTTGATTTAATGAGGGTCCCGTCGCCTCCTTAGTCGCCACATTGATCTTCATTCGGGCAGCTGGCAATGCTGCGCCTTCAAATCCCCATTCGGGGAAACAAGGTGCGACACCTGTAGGGAGGGGGGAAGAGGTGATTTTCTCTGTACGGGTGGGGGGGTGGGGGGGGGGGGAATGGGGTGAAAATGCTTCAGATTGGTCGGGATGGGTGACGGGAAGGGATAAAGAACAAAGGTTCTGAACCTTAGCAGGGGAAAGGTCAATTTTTCAAGCTAAGTATTCCGGGGGGTAAAAGGGCAGGACTGATGTGTAATGCCACAGTAGGGGGCGAGGGGGTGGAGGGGTGAGGGTGGGAGAGGGCACGGAAAGCTTATTTTATTCATTTTTACAAACTTAAAAGTCACTGTACCGTTAAAATTTAAATGCTCATTGAGGACTGCAAGCCATTTAAAAATGGCACAGGTGCCCGCGCATTGGCACTGGAAGCTGTTGCCAGCGATGGCTCACCTGTCCACTCCATGTCGACGTGGGTTGGGGGGGGGCAGCTGCCCCGGACATGGTAATGAAATGCCGCGTTTGGAATTGCGGCCGCTCTGCGACGTGGGCCCTGTGCATGCGGGCCGCAAATTTTTACGCCCTCCACCTACTTCGGTAGCGGGTTCTTAAAATGCAGCCCATTGACTTTATACAGGGATGAGAACTTTTGTGGTTTCTATGCATAGTAAATATGTTCACGAAGATTCTTCTGCGTTCGCCTACCTCTCTACTACCTCCCTCAACCCTCCACTGACTCTGTGTTGTCAGCTTGTCTGACATCCAGTCTTGGATGAGCTGAAATTTCCCTCCTTTAAACATTGAGGAGACTGAAGTCATCAGCTTTTGCCACTGCGATAAACTCTGTACCCATGCCATGATTTTATCTCCCTCCCCAGCCACTGTCTCAAGTTGAAGCTGACTATTCACAACTTCAGTGTCCTTTGATCTCAAGCTGAATTTCTGACACCCTTATAATCCTACATCACAAAGACCAACTTCCACCTCCATAAGATCACCCATCTCCTCAAGGCCTCAGCCTATCTGCAGCTTAAACCCTCATCCCTGCCTTTGTCACCTCTAGACTTGATTATTCCAATGCTCCCCTGGCCAGCCTCCCATCCTCCCTGCATTTCAGCTCCTCCAAAATTCTGCTGTTTATATCCTAATCCACACTAAGCCCCATTCACCCATCTTTGTGCTCATTGACCTACATTGGCTCCCAGTCCCCCAGTGCCTCCAATTAAAAATTCTCATCCTGTGTTCAAATCTCTGCATGGCCCTTTTGTCTGTAATTTTCTCCAACAGCCTGAGAACTCTGTGTTCCTCCAACTCTGGACTCTTTTGCATCCCTGACTTCTTTCACTTCAGCTGTCTAGGCCCTAAACTCAGGAGCTCCCTCCATAAACCTCTGAGCCTCTGTACCTCATTCTCCCCCTTTAAGAACCTCCTACCTATGATTAAGCATTTAGTCACCCCATATAATATGCCTTTGTCTGATTAAGCTCCTGTGAAGCATATAAAAGCAAGTTGTTACTATTCTTGCTGATTTAAGCCTAAATATTTTTTATGGGTGAAAGTGGCTCCATTGTTTCGTGCTGATGGTTTATGGTAGTGTTGCTAACTACATTAATTCAGCATATTATCATTGACTCAATCTGTTCAGTAGCAACATTAGAAGCACGGGAAAATCAGAGACCATGAAAACATTTGGAAATGCTGAGGTGGACTTTCTCAGAGCCTCAGTTCAAAACCTCTGTTGCTGAACATGCAGCAGCTTAGAAAACAAGTCCCTTTCCAGTACTCCCTTAGTTAGAAGTGGATGGCTCAGGAACACTAGAAGGGGAGAAAAGTGGAGCAGAATGAGATAATAAAAAAGAAACTAATTGACATTCATACCAGATCTATCTTGGAGGCAGTAACTGTTGGCACTTTACAAGTTATTCCTGTATTGTATCCCTTAGAGGCTCTTTCCTCTCATGAGCATTCATACAATTGGATGAACTGAAGACAATAAGGCCAGCAGCAGATTGAATGGACTGATTTCAGCAAGTCAGATTTAGGAGAATAATATTGGTGGTTAGACTGGATTCCAGGGTATAGAAAAATAGCACCTTTCCTGACTTCGGGACTTCGCCAAAGCTGTATGTGGCCAATGAGATGCTTTTGAACTGTAGCCACTGTTGTAATGTAGGAAAAGCTGCTGGTAATTTGTGCATGGTGTCAGACAAACCCCCCACCTGCCAAGACTGAGGCACACATGATTTCGCCACGTGAACATTGAACCTTAAAATTGCAAGCCCCTGACTGGAAGGACATTTGCATAGTAACAGACAGTGTTGGAACAAAAGGGACCCAGTCGTTGCTTCTCCAATACACAGAAGAAGTGGTCAGACCAGTTTTAGTCACATGACTAGCTGGCTGTTGAGATTTGAACTTCCAACAAAGGATTCGAACTCAGAAAGCTCCTAGCTCCTGGTTTGATAAGACCTCTGTCCTGTCTGCGCTCATCTCACTCTCAACAGTTTCGGAAACCATTGAAGATACGTAAACTCAAAGAAAGAAAAAGTCTCCTATGTGAACAAGGTTTAAAAGGAACGCTGGGCCCCAACGAAACACAAGACCATATCTTCAGGCAAGGACTACAGCGAGCTCGAAGCACAGAAACAAGAGATTGCCTCAAACTGTTCTACTTATCTTTTCTTCTGCTCTTTCCTGTCCCGAGATGCATGTGTGTATCGCATGTGCACGCTAGCATGGGCGCGTCATATATCCGTAGGCGCTAACCGTATTAGAGTTTAAGTTTAAGGTTTAATAAATTACATCTTTCTTCTTTAAACCAAAGAAAGCCTTTTTGTGCTCATTTCTTTGCCTTATAATTAGAAAGTTGTGAACAAGGATCCACAAAGGGGGAGCTCAAAACACAGTGTGTTTAAAAATTAACCCCTGTTACAATAAAACCAAGGGAAGATAGTAATAGACCCCTAGGCACCTTTCGCACCAGGTCATAACAATGCAAGATCCTGCAAATAACAATGAAATGATGACAAGATAATCTGTTTTAGTGGTGTTGATTGAGGGATAAATGTAGGCCAGGATGCCAGGAAGAATTCCCCTGCTTTCCTTCGAAATAGTGCTACGGGAGATTTTATGTCCAACTGAGAGGGCAGATGGGTCCTTGGTTTAATGTCTCATGCAGAAGATGGTTTCTCCAACAGTACAGCAGTCCCTCAGTACTGCACTGGAATGTCTGGCTAGATAACGTTGATTCAGAGCACATTCTTCATTTTGATAAATGCGAATGCCCAGTGAAGATGCGATGCTCTTCTACAATCCACAGTCACTCTCAAAACACCCGCTTAAATAAGGTCCATTCAGAGATGAACCAAAGCACAATTGCTGCCTCACATAAGTACACCAGTGAGGGTCTCAACACCTTCTGAAGAGAGGGGGGGGAGAAAAACGCAAGAAACAATCAAAGGAATTATTGTGCCAAACTGACCTGTTAGCTGAATGTAGCAATTCAACCGTTAACAACTTGTAAAACTAAGCCATATATAAAAAATAAAACCTATTACAATCACAAAGAGTCAAGAATTACTCTTTTATCATCTGCCAGGCTTTCGACTTGTGATCTGCTTTGGCACTGTGAAGTGCAGCTGCACAATGCGATCCAGCTGCAGAGCAAATGTAGCTCTGTGGCGATGTGTGGTCAAGGACAGATATTAGAAGGCTCACATCTACACCTGGCCTTACAAAATGGGTATTTGTGAAGAACAGCAGGCCAGGGTAAATTAAGGGTAGACAGTCTGAAAATAGAGTTACTTTAAATGGGATAAAAATTATTTTAAATGTTTACATTTAGCTATTTTCAAATTTACTACCAGTATGTAAATGCTATCACATTAAGTACCAGTATCTCACAAACTAAATTTTCCCTAAATATGGAAGCAACCTTGACTTGCAAAAAATTATTATTTGTACTAATTTTTCTCAATTTGCACCATGTCAGTTGCTCGCACAACACTCGAAGATGGACACCATCCAGGACAAAGCAGCCCGCTTGATCGCCACTCCATCCACCATCTTAAACATTCACTCCCTCCACCACCGACGTACAATGGCAGCAGTGTGGACCATCTACAAGATGCACTGCAGCAACTTGCTAAGGCTCCTTCAACAGCACCTCTCAAACCTGCTAACTCTACCGCTTAGAAGAACAAGGGCAGCAAGTATAAGGGAACACCACCACCTCCAAGTTTTCCTCCAAGTCACACGTAGACTCGGAACTATATCGCCATTCTGTCACCATCATTGAGTCAAAATCCTGCAGCTCCCTCCCTAACAGCACTGTGGGCGTCCCGACACCACATGGACTGCAGCGGTTCAAGAAGGCAGCTCATCACCACCTTCTCGAGGGCAATTCGGGTGGGCAATAAATGCAATGTCCACATCTCATGAACAAATTAAAAAATATATTTGGAGTTATGGTCAGGAAGTGTGAAGTCTGTTGAATAGTGTAAATTTTTCTAGTTAATTGGTACAAGAAAGAAAGAACTTGCATTTATAAAGCACTTCATTATATTTCGCAAAAACATCCAAAAGTACTTGAATTAATAAATTGCATTTGTACCTTTCACTATCACCATTTTGAACAGAGCAAGACTTCATTAACAGTAATGAGATGAATGACCAGTCAATCTGTATTTGGCAGTATTGGTTAAGGGAGGAACGTGGCCCAGGACATTGGGAGAACTCTCTGTGTTCCTTGAAATCATACCAAGAGATTTTGATCATCCAACTGATCCACTGGGAACAGACAGACTAAGTCTCAGTTTAAGGACACCTGCATGACAGTCTGACAGCTGAACCTTCCCAGTCAAACGTCCCATCTCTGAATGCTGGAAATCTGAAATAAAAACAGAAAATTCTGGAAACACTCAGCAGGTCTGGCAGTATCTGTGCAGAGAGAAACTGAGTTAATGTTTCAGGTCCGTGACCTTTCATCAGTTCTCAGTTTAAAATCTTAGTTGAAGGTTGGTACCCTCAGTCTCGATCAGGTCCTGGATTTGCTGCTTTAAGCCCTCAGCCTGCAACTTCAGGAACAAAGAGTGAGTCAAGCTGACATACAAAAATGTTATCAACCATACAGGAAAAAAAATGAATTGACACTTAGGAAAATTATTGTCAAATAAATGAAAGTCAGCCTGGATTTGTTAAAAGAAAATTGTGTTTGACGAACTCAAAAGCATTCTTTCATGATGTAATGGAGATGGTTGAAGAGGGTAGTGCGGTTGATCTTGTGTATAATGTCATGGTTCTGTAGTTTGTTTTTTGGAATATGCGGTTTGCCTTCAAGGCTTGCAAGGGATCAAAGAACAGTACAGCACAGGAACAGGCCATTCGGCCCTCCAAGCCTGCGCCGATCTTGATGCCTGCCTAAACTAAAACCTTCTGCACTTCCGGGGACCGTATCCCTCTATTCCCATCCTATTCATGTATTTGTCAAGATGCCTCTTAAACGTCGCTATCGTACCTGCTTCCACCACCTCCCCCGGCAGCAAGTTCCAGGCACTCACCACCCTCTGTGTCAAGAACTTGCCTCGCACATCCCCTCTAAACTTTGCCCCTCTCACCTTAAACCTATGTCCCCTAGTAACTGACTCTTCCACCCTGGGAAAAAGTTTCTGACTATCCACTCTATCCATGCCACTCATAACTTTGTAAACCTCTATCATGTCGCCCCTCCACCTCCGTCGTTCCAGTGAAAACAATCCGAGTTTATTCAACCTCTCCTCATAGCTAATGCCCTCCAGACCAGGCAACATCCTGGTAAACCTCTTCTGTACCCTTTCCAAAGCCTCCACGTCCTTCTGGTAGTGTGGCGACCAGAACTGCATGCAATATTCTAAGTGTGGCCTAACTAAAGTTCTGTACAGCTGCAGCATGACTTGCCAATTTTCATACTCTATGCCCTGACCGATGAAGGCAAGCATGCCGTATGCCTTCTTGACTACCTTATCCAACTGCGTTGCCATTTTCAGTGACCTGTGGACCTGTACGCCCAGATCTCTCCTAAGGGTTCTGCCATTTACTGTATACCTCCCACCTGCATTAGACCTTCCAAAATGCATTACCTCACATTTGTCTGGATTAAACTCCATCTGCCATTTCTCCGCCCAAGTCTCCAACCGATCTATATCCTGCTGTATCCTCTGACAATCCTCAACACTATCCGCAACTCCACCAACCTTTGTGTCATCTGCAAACTTACTAATCAGACCAGCTACATTTTCCTCCAGATCATTTATATATACTACAAACAGCAAAGGTCCCAGCACTGATCCCTGCGGAACACCACTAGTCACATCCCTCCATTCAGAAAAGCACCCTTCCACTGCTACCCTCTGTCTTCTATGACCGAGCCAGTTCTGTATCCATCTTGCCAGCTCACCTCTGATCCCATGTGACTTCACCTTTTGTACCAGTCTGCCATGAGGGACCTTGTCAAAGGCTTTACTGAAGTCCATATAGATAACATCCACTGCCCTTCCTTCATCAATCATCTTCGTCACTTCCTCAAAAAACTCAATCAAATTAGTGAGACACGACCTCCCCTTCATAAAACCATGCTGCCTCTCGCTAATACGTTTGTTTGTTTCCAAATGGGAGTAAATCCTGTTCCGAAGAATCCTCTCTAATAATTTTCCTACCACTGACGTAAGGCTCACTGGCCTATAATTTCCTGGATTATCCTTGCCACCCTTCTTAAACAAAGGAACAACATTGGCTATTCTCCAGTCCTCTGGGACCTCACCTGTAGCCAATGAGGATGCAAAGATTTCTGTCAAGGCCCCAGTAATTTCTTCCCTTGCCTCCCTCAGTATTCTGGGGTAGATCCCATCAGGCCCTGGGGACTTATCTACCTTAATGCTTTGCAAGACACCCAACACCTGCTCCTTTTTGATAATGAGATGACTGAGACTATCTATACTCCCTTCCCTAGGCTCATCATCCACCAAGTCCTTCTCCTTGGTGAATACTGATGCAAAGTACTCATTTAGTACCTCGCCCATTTCCTCTGGCTCCACACATAGATTCCCTTCTCTGTCCTTGAGTGGGCCAACCCTTTCCCTGGTTACCCTCTTGCTCTTTATATACGTATAAAAAGCCTTGGGATTTTCCTTAATCCTGTTTGCCAATGACTTTTCATGACCCCTTTTAGCCCTCCTGACTCCTTGCTTAAGTTCCTTCCTACTGTCTTTACATTCCTCAAGGGATTCGTCTGTTCCTAGCCTTCCAGCCCTTACGAATGCTTCCTTTTTCTTTTTGACTAGGCTCACAATATCCCGCGTTATCCAAGGTTCCCAAAACTTGCCAAACTTATCCTTCTTCCTCACAGGAACATGCTGGTCCTGGATTCTAATCAACTGACGTTTGAAAGACTCCTACATGTCAGATGTTGATTTACCCTCAAACAGCCGCCCCCAATCTAAATTCTTCAGTTCCTGCCTAATATTGTTATAATTAGCCTTCCCCCAATTTAGCACCTTCACTCGAGGACTACTCTTATCCTTATCCACAAGTACCTTAAAACTTATGGAATTCTGGTCACTGTTCCCAAAATGCTCCCCTACTAAAACTTCGACCACCTGGCCGGGCTCATTTCCCAATACCAGGTCCAGTACAGCCCCATCCCTAGTTGGACTATCTACATATTATTTCAAGAAGCCCTCCTGGATGCTCCTTACAAATTCAGCCCCATCCAAGCCCCGAGCACTAAGTGAGTCCCAGTCAATATAGGGGAAGTTAAAATCACCCACCACGACAACCCTGTTACCTTTACATCTTTCCAAAATCTGTCTACATATCTGCTCCTCTACCTCCCGCTGGCTGTTGGGAGGCCTGTAGTAAACCCCCAACATCGTGACTGCACCCTTCCTATTCCTGAGCTCCACCCCTATTGCCTCGCTGCATGACTCCTCCGAGGTGTCCTCCCGCAGTACGGCTGTGATATTCTCCTTAACCAGTAATGCAACTCACCCACCCCTTTTACATCCCCCTCTATCCCACCTGAAACTTCCAAATCCTGGAACATTTAGCTGTCCTTCCCTCAACCAAGTTTCTGTAATAGCAGCAACATCATAGTTCCAAGTACTAATCCAAGCTCTAAGTTCATCTGCCTTACCTGTTATACTTCTCGCATTGAAACAAATGCACTCCAGACCACCAGTCCCACTGTGCTCCGCAACATCTCCCTGCCTGCTCTTCCTCTTAGTCTTACTGGCCTTATTTACTTGTTCCCCCTCATTTATTTCTCTTGCTGTCCTACTGCTCTGGTTCCCACCCCCCTGCCACACTAATTTAAACCTTCCCGAGTGACGCTAGCAAACCTCGCAGCCAGGATGTTTGTGCCCCTCCAGTTTAGATGCAACCCGTCCTTCTTGTACAGGTCCCATCTGTCCCTGAAGAGATCCCAATGATCCAGATATCTGAAACCCTCCCTTCTACACCAGCTGTTCAGCCACGTGTTTAGCTGCACTATCTTCCTATTTCTAGCCTCACTGGCGCGTGGCACAGGGAGTAATCCCGAGATTACAACCCTAGAGGTCCTGTCTTTTAACTTTCTACCTAAGTCCCTAAACTCCCCCTGCAGGACCTCGTCACTCTTCCTGCCTATGTCGTTGGTACCAATGTGTACCACAACCTCTGGCTGTTTACCCTCCCCCTCCAGAATGCCCCCTGTCCATTCAGAGACATCCTTGACCCTGGCACCAGGGAGGCAACATACCATCCTGGAGTCTCTTTCACATCCACAGAAGCACCTATCTGTGCCCCTGACTATACAGTCCCCCTATAACTATTGCTCTTCTGGGTTTTGTCCCTCCCTGTTGAACAACAGTGCCAGCCATGGTGCCACTGCTCTGGCTGCTGCTGCTGTTTTCCCCTGATAGGCCATCCCCCCCAACAGTATCCAAAACGGTATACTTGTTAGAGAGGGGGATCGCCACAGGGGATTCCTGCACTGACTGCCTGCCCCTTCTCGCGGTCACCCATCTATCTGCCTGCACCTTTGGTGTAACCACTTCTGTAAAACTCCTGTCTATGACGTTTTCTGCCACCTGCTTGCTCCTAAGTGCATCCAGTTGCCGCTCCAACCGATCCATGCGGTCTGTGAGGAGCTGCAACTGGATGCACTTCCTGCAGATGTAGTCATCCGGAACGCTGGAAGCGTCACAGACCTCCCACCTCTCACAGGTGAAGCACTTTACCCCTCTAACTGACATTTATAGCACTAATTAATAAATTAATTTAAAATAAATAATTACTTATTAAATCCTTACTAAATTGTTATAATTAACTATATGGTCCCTAGTGCTAGATTCCTCCTATAAATATTAAATGCTAACTACATACAGTAATCTCCTCCCTCTGGTTTAGTTACTCTACTTATTAATTAATTCGTTAATTAGGGTTTTAATCAATTTTTATCAATGTTTTATTTTCAAATTCAGTACAAATTCCCTACCAGCCAATCAGGTCACAGCTTTCCTGTGACGTCACTTTTTCAGTTTTTTTTACCAGAGATAAGTTTTTTATATTTACCGGTCCAGAACTCCGCCCTCCGAGTCTTCTCCCTGGATGTAGGATGCGAATCCCCGAGGTAAGTTTTTTATACTTCCCGGTCTGGAACTCCGCCCTCCGAGTCTTCTCCCTGGATGTAGGATCAGTATCACTGGCAAGCTGGCAAGCCTTAGGAGTTATAGGAAGGTGCATTTACGTTGCCTCAGAAACATCCATTTGGAGATTGCGATTCAGAGGGTGCATTCTTGATACCATGGAAACAGCCACTGGGAGTGAGCCTGATGCGATATATTTGTTTCAATTCAGTTTTGAACTGGCAGTTAGTAAGACAGTTTATCCTAGCAGAACACACAGACACAGAGGACACAGCTGTGATGAGCACACCAGAAAAAGAGCTCTCAACCATTTAAATTGAAGGAAGAGGATTTTAGTCTGTCTATTATTATCTCTCAAAATTCTAAAAGCATCAAGCAAAGACAGAGATCTCTGGTAATTTAAATTGAAGAAAGAAACATAGAAAACATAGAAAATAGGAGCAGGAGTAGGCCATTCGGCCCTTTGAGCCTGCTTTGCCATTCATTATGATCATGGCTGATCATCCAACTCAGTAACTTGCTCCCGCTTTCACCCCATACCCTTTGATCCCTTTAGACCCAAGAGCTCCTTCTTGAAAACATACAATGTTTTTGCCTCAACTGCTTTCTGTGGTAGTGAATTCCACAGGCTCACCACTCTCTGGGTGAAGAAATTTCTCCTCATCTCAGTCCTGAAAGGTTTACCCCATATCCTTAGACTATGACCCCTGGTTCTGGACTCCACCACCATCGGGAACACCCTTCCTGCATCTATCCTGTCAAGTCCTGTTAGAATTTTAAAGTTTCTATCTTGAACTGCAGCGATATAATCCCAACTGACTCAATCTCTCCTCATACGTCAGACCTGCCATCCCAGGAATCAGTCTGGTAAACCTTCACTGCACTCCCTCTATAGCAAGAACATCCTTCCTCAGATAAGGAGACCAAAATTGCACACAATATTCCAGGTGTGGTCTCACCAAGGCCTTGTATAATTGCAGCAAGACATCCCTGCTCCTGTATTCGAATCCTCTCGCTATGAAGGCCAACATACCATTTGCCTTTTTTACCGCCTGTTGCACCTTCATGCTTACCTTCAGTGACTGGTGTACGAGAACACCCAGGTCTCGCTGCATATTCCCCTCTCTCAGTTTATAGCCGTTCAGATAATAATCTGCCTTCCTCTTTTTGCTACCAAAGTGAATAACTTCACATTTATCCACATTATACTGCATCTGTCATGCATTAGCCCACTCACTCAACTTGTCCAAATCACCCTGAAGCCTCTCTGCATCCTCCTCACAACTCACCCTCTCACCCAGTTTTGTGTCATCTGCAAATTTGGAAATATTACATTTAGTTCCCTCATCTAAATCATTAATATATATTGTGAATAGCTGGGGTCCTCACACCAATGCCTGCGGTACCCCACTAGTCACTGCCTGCCATTTGGAAAAAGACCCATTTATCCCTACCCTTTGTTTCCTGTCTGCCAACCAATTTTCTATCCATCGTGATACCCTAACCCCAATCCCATGCGCTTTAATTTTACACGCAAATCTCTTATGTGGGACTTTGGTATCAAAAGTCTTCTGAAAGTCCAAATAAACCACATCCACTGGCTTCCCCTCATCAATTCTACTAGTTACATCCTTGAAGAATTCTAGTAGATTTGTCGAGCATGATTTCCCTTTCGTAAATCCATGCTGACTCTACCCGATGCTACCACTGTTCTCTAAGTGCTCTGCTATAAAATCTTTGATAATGGACTCTAGAATTTTCCCCACTACTGACGTCAGGCTGACTGGTCTATAATTCCCTGCTTTCTTTCTACCTCCCTTTTTAAATAGTGGGGTTACGTTAGCTACCCTCCAATCTGTAGGAACTGTTCCAGTGTCAATAGAATCTTGGAAGATGACCACCAATTCATCCACGATTTCTAGGACCACTTCCTGAAGTACTCTGGGATGCATACCATCAGGCCCATTTGATTTATCGGCCTTCAACCCATCAATTTCCCCACCACCATTTCTCTACTAATACTGATTTCCTTCAGTTCCTCTCTCTCACTAAGCCATGTGTTCCCCAACATTTCTGGTATAATATTTATGTCCTCCTTTGTGAAGACAGAACCAAAGTATGCATTTAGTTGGTCAGCCATTTCTTTGTTCCTCATAATAAATTCCCCTGTTTCTGACTGTAAGGAACCTATATTTATCTTCACCAATCTTTTTCTCTTCACATACCTTTCAAAACCTTTACAGTCAGTTTTTATGTTCCCCGCAAGCTTACTCTCGTACTTTATTTTCCCCTTCTTAATCAATCCCTTAGTCCTCCTTTGCTGAATTCTAACTGCTCCCAATCCTCAGATCTGTTGTTTTTTCTGGCAAATTTGTATGCCTCTTCCTTGGATCTAATGCTATCTCTAATTTCCCTTGTAAGCCATGGTTTGGCTACCTTCCCCGTTTTACTTTTGCACCAGACAGGGATAAACAATTGTTGCAGTTCATCCATGCGCTCTTTAAATGTCTGCCGTTGCCTATCCACCGTCATCCCTTTAAGTAACATTTCCCAATCTGTCATAGCCAACTCGCGCCTCATACCTTCATACTTTCCTTCACTAAGATTCAGGACCCTTGTCTCAGATTCAATTATGTCACTCTCCAGCTTGATGAACATTTCTATCATATTATGGTCGCTCATCCCCAAGGGGTCTCGCACCACTAGATTATCAAGTATTCCTCTCTCATTACAGAATACCCAGTCTAGGATGCCCTGTTCTCCAGTTGGTTCCTCAACATTTTGGTCCAGAAAACCATCCTGTATACACTGCAAGAATTCCTCCTCTACGGTATTATGACTAATTTGATTTGCCCAATCTATATGCAGATTAAGGTCACCATAATTACAGATGTTCCTTTATCGCATGTGGCTCTAATTTTGTGTTTAATGCCATTCCAACATCACCACTACAGTTTGGGGGTCTATATACAACCCCCACTAACATTTATTGCCCCCTAGTGTTTCTCAGCTTTATCCATACACATTCCACATCGTCAGAGCTAATATCTTTCCTCACTATTGCGTTAATTTCCTCTTTAACCAGCAATGCAACTCCACCGCCTTTTGCTTTTTGTCTGTCCTTCCTAAATACTGAATACCCCTGGATGTACATTTCCCATCCCTGGTCATCTGGCAGCCATATCTCCGTAATCCCGACTATATTATACCTGTTTACATCTATTTGCGTGATTAATTCATCCACTTTATTGCGAATGCTCCGTGCATTAGGGCACAAAGCCTTAAGGCTTGTCTTTTTGACATTACTTGTCCCCTTCCCACTATTTTTCACTGTGGCCCTGTTTGATTCTAGCTCTTGATTTCTCTGCCTATCACTTTTCTTATTCCCCTTACTGTCTTTTGTTCTTGTCTTTGATCCCCCCTCCTCTGACTCCTTGCAAAGGTTCCCATCCCCCTGCCATTTTAGTTTAAACCCTCCCCAACCACTCTAGCAAATACTCCCCCTGGGACATCAGTCCCGGTCCTGCCGGGAAGTTAGACTGTGTCATTCTTTTATCCCTCAAAAACTCTAAAGTCAGATTGATTCTGTTGAAAGTGCTCACAAGTTGTTAATTGTTGAAATTCACTGGAGAAGGAAAGCATCACCTACTGAAGTTAGACTACGGACTGTTCTACTGTGTAAGAACCTTTATTCCCGCATCGGACGACTGACTTCAAGCAACCTCGGACTGTAAATTTGCAAGGACTCTAATTTTTTCTATTTTAAATGTTGTTTCTATCTTCATAGTGTTTAAGAATTTAGTTATTTTAATTAAACAGTTAATTTGTTGATTGAAAGACACCTGGTTTGGTTCGCCTCATTTGGGGCTTAATAGATGGTACAATTTGTTGGGTCTTTCTTTAATTTGGAAAGTTTTAAATGATATGTTGGCCGATCTGTGGAACGACAGGATTGAATTAACAGTGCGTTGGTCCCAGCACAGTTAGAATATTATATTTTGATTGGGGGCTTTGACAGGAGCGGTCAGTCATAACAATATGGACTTTCAAAAATACTTTGACAAAGTACCACATAATAGACTTGTTAGTAAAATTAAAGGGACAGGGGCAGCTTGGATGCAAAATTGGCTAAGGGACAAAAAGCAGAGGGTAGTGGTGAACGGCTGTTTTTCAGAGTGGAGGAAAGTGTACTGATATGTTCCCCAGAGGTCGGTATTAGGACCTCTGCTCCTTTTGATGCATGTTAATGACCCAGACTTGGGTATACAGGGCATAATTTCAATGTTTGCAGATGACATGAAACTCAGAAATGTAAGAAACACTGAGGAGGATACTAACATACTTCAAGTGAACATAGGCAGACAAATAGCCAATGAAATTTCATGCAGGGAAGCGTGAAGTGGTACATTTTTCTAGGAAGAATGAGGAGAGGCATTATAAATGAAATGGTACAATTTTAAAGGGGGTGCAGGAACAAAGAGACCTTGGGGCTGCATGTGCACAAATCTTTGAAGGAGGTAGAGCAAGTTGATAAGGCAGTTAAACATGTTACGAGAGTGCTTCTGTTTTTTGTAAAATATGTTTTTAAGGACTTATAGTTCAATTATGGACATTGATTCATCTGGAAGCTTGAAGAGATGCTGAACTTTGTGTTTTTTTTTAAAGAGGTCAGCAGAAGGCTTCCTAGACTTGGCTTGTAAACAAGCCCTTACTGGAAGGCACCTGTTTTCAGATAAAATACCAGCAGGGAGCTTGTTGTTTTGACTTAAGGAAGATGTTTACAGAGAAGTGGCAAGTCAAGATTTATAGAGGTCAGGTGGCTGCACTTCTGGAATGTTTTTGGTTTCACTTTAAATTGTTAAAAAGACAATTGGTGTTTAGCCTGCCAAGAAAACCCAGCTCATCTCTTTCTCTCTCTTGGAAAGAAACCCTGCCTATCCAGTGTGTCAGTCTCCTCTTTCCTTGTGTATTTGAAGAAACCCTGTGTATCGAATGTGTGGGAACTGAAACCCCTATTGCCGCATTTCTGCTGTAAGACCTATCTGAAGCCTTTGTAGCTGCATTTCTTGGAAAGCCTACCCAAACTGGTCTTCAACATTGCCTGGAAAGAACTGTTCTAGGAGGATCCCAGTGACAGTCATCTATACGCATTTAGGACATCAAAACAAAAACAAAGGGCATCTTTCCATATCTTTTTTTTTCTTCAAGAATGAGCAAATATTCAGCCTAAGTGTTTTGGGGTTTTTTTGTAACAGAGCTCTGGACAAAAATCCCTTTTATTTTCCAGTTAACCGATGTATGTATGTGTGTGAAATAAGAACACAAAGCGTTGGAAATACTCAGCAGGTCTGGCAGCATCTGTGGAGAGAGAAGCAGAGTTAATGTTTCAGATCAGTGACCTTTCATCAGAACGTGTATGCATGTGTGTGTAAGCGTGAGGGGCTAAGGTGAAAAGGGAACTGTTAAACTTCAATCTGTGTGTTTATGCTTTGCTTCAATACTGATTAAGACTCGTTTTATAATAACTTGATAATTTTGTTGTTTATTAAAGAAACCTGGTCAGTGTGTTTTATTCTGGGATAAAAATAGAGTCTATGATTGACCATATCGGTAAGTGGGAAGTTTTAAATATATGTTGTGACCTGTGGAGAACTGGGACTAGAATAAACAGTGCACTCCTCCCACCTCGGTCATAACAAAGAGCATATGGGATCCTTGGCTTTATTAATCGAGCCAAGGGTACAAAAGCAAGGAAATTATGCAAAACCTTTGTAAGCCCTCAGCAGGAGCACTGTGTTCATTTCTGGGTATCACACTTTAGGAAGGATGTCAAAGCCTTGCAGAGGGCACAGAAAAGATTTACTAGAATGGTACCCAGGATGAGGGACTTCAGTTATGTGGGGAGACTGGAGAAGGGCTTTAATAGAGCAAATAAAGAGAAACTGGCCTGGATTTTATAGCTCCTCCAAAATCGGGGGTTGTGGTGAGGGAGGCCGGAAAATGCTTACAGGAGAGGCCTGCCATGGGCCTTGATGCCAGGAAGGCCCGGCCTGATATTGCCTATGGCAGAGAGACCTCATGGCGGCCCCCATGCCGCTCAGTGACGGAAACACAATTTAAATATGTTAATTTATTCAAAGAAATGAATAAATTACTTACCCGCTCCCACCATCCAGTCTGCAGTGATAATGCTGCCGGTGACTGGCACTCCCGCGCCTTCAGATCCCCATCCGGAGATCCGACGCGGGACACTGGTGGGGAGGGGGCAAAAGGTAAGTATTTCAGTGTGGGGGTTTGGTGGGGGAGCGGGGTCAAACTAATCTGATTGTTGTAGGGGATGGTGGGAAGGGTTGAAGTTAAAAGTTTATGAACTTTAGGCGGGGGGAAGGTCAGGTACACAAGGTAAGTATTTTGGGGGGAGGAGAGGGCAAGGAATGGATTGTATGGTTATGTGGGGGGGGGGGGGGTGGGAGAGGGGCTCGAAACTTTTTTTGAATATATTTTAAATGACTATCTCTTTAAATATTTAAACTACATGGAAAGGCTTGAAGCCTTTAAAAATGGTGTTTTTTTAGCACCTGACGCCATCGCCCAGGACAGAAGCTCACACCCATCATGTCATGGTGGGGGGGGGGGGGGGGGGTGGTGGGGTGCGGCGGGGCAATTTGCCCCAGCTATTTAAATGAGCCACTGCGTTTAATATTGCGGCTACTCCACGACGTGCTGTCTGCGCAGGCAGACCGTCATAGTTTATGTCTGCTGCCGAAATCGGCATCGGACATGTAAAATGCAGCCCACTGTTTCAGGTGGCAGCAGGGTTGGTGGAAGCAGATTCAGTAGCTACTTTCTAAAGGGAATTGTCTAAATACTTGAAGGGAACACATTTGCAGAGCAAGGGAAGAGAGCAGGGGTGTGGGACTAACTAGATTACTCTTTCAAAGCTGGCACCAATATGATGGGATGAATAACTTCCTTTTTCTCTATATTATTGTTATTGTATGATTCTAATGTTAGGTAAAAGTCTTGGATACTGCACGCAGTTTATACACAGGGGAAAAACAAAGAGGGTTAATATTATCTGTCATAATTTCTGGTCACCAAGCCAGTACTGTGAGTTAATGAACCATGTCACGATGGTTTATTGGTTAAATCAATCAACTATTAGATTCTAGTTACACCAACTACTGGAGCTGTACGCTTTCAATTATTTTACATTCTGTATGTTTTCAATGCTTTTCTTGGGCTGGATTAAGGGAAAGATTTGTCACAATGATCGACCAAATAATGGAATAATAGCGTCACTGTATCTGTTATGCAGCTGTCTGTGACTGAGCACAACATCTTCTGGCAGTTTACCAGTTGCTACAAGAAGTGAATGTTGAGGACCACATTTATTGGAGTCTAGTAATTATGATGTTCTGCGATTATCTTGGAGCACTTTGAGTAATGGGCAATTAATATTATCAGAAAAACAGATGTCTATGTGCTTTGTAATACTAACAGCAGGCACAAGCAGACTTTGCAATGTGCCCCTCCTTCCGATGTAACACTCTCAAATGGTCCCAAAAGAATACAGTTTCTCAATGTTATTCGCCCTCACTGTTTGCCATCACCGAGAATTAATTAGCATTTTTGCATTGCCCACTCCCTCACTATAGCATTGCTGAGCTTTATTAATGCGCAGGCGACATTGCAACATCTTGCAATTGCTTAGAACTGTCTGCTGTAATGCCTACAGTTGCTGTAGCATGTGGCTCGAGTCCAACAATGGTTATGTAGGATTTACTTCATCAAACTGCCATGAATGGAACATGCAAAGCTAGGTAGGTATAATAAAGTCTGACTGCATTGAGAATTAAATTTGGGTGTTGCTCTCTGCTGGTAGACATATGAAAATAGAAAAGAAGAACGTCTGGCCGATGTGGCAATGGACCAAGAAACCCACAGAGATCATCTTGTTCTACTATGTGTGGGGAGATACATTTCCCTCCTTTGGCAGTAGTGCAACACAATGCGGTGCTATTACAATGAATTAATGAATGCTGATTTTTAAAAAATGTTGATTAGATGCAGAGCTTAAGTATGCTTCAATAAATTGTTTTAAAAGCCACAAGTACTATATTGCTATCAGGCTGTCACTTAGTGCCTTTCTGTACAGAAGGTGACATTGGATCAGGCCAAGGATTGGTTGAAGTGCTGTTGAGTTTTTGCACAAGGTTAGTTGGCAGTCTCTGTCCCTCGGACGTGACAGGCTCGACAATCGGAAACCAGACGAGAGTCTTGAGCTTTTCACTGGTGAAAAGTAGTTCCAGCTCACAGGCTAATGAGGATCATAAAACAACTGGTCATAAACCACGCTGGCAGGATCCATGTGTTACGAAGACGCAAAGTCCTGACATTTTTCCAGAAAAAAAAGCATTACATTGGTTCAGATTTTGGCAGTAAATGTTTGGTCTTGTAAATCTTCCTGAATTACAAAGGCAGAGGATATGTTCTTGCTTGATTTAGCACATATTTCTAAGGTATATTACAATAGGAGCAATTTGTAACTTTTGACTCAAAGCCGCTACCATTAGTCACATTTATACTGACATGTTCAGACCTTTAGAATTTATATAAAGCTAAACAACTGTTTGATGTTTTTCATTGAAATGTTTGTTCTCAGCAGCAAAACTGTCACTACCAAAATGCAGATTGGTACTGACTGAATATTGCCTAATTTCAGGAGTTCTAAGGATCTCAACTTAATGCACAAAGGAATTCTCTGTCAATGCCTCTTCCCAACTATGCCTTTTCTATGTTCTACTTCATGTTCAGTATCGATGAAAATCCTTAATTGGCTGGAGCAGGTCTCTTTGATCAATCTTTCCACCCCTCTCCCTCACACACATGCACACCCCCACCACCTCCAAGTTTTCCATTTAGTGGTCCAAAAGAGAACTGGTATAACTCACCCAACACAAATCAACCGAGTTCAATTGTGCTGGCATTCGGACTCAAGACTTTCAGTTGGGAATCCAATGCTCCAATTGGCACTAGAACTGTTGGACAATCTCTAAAACAAGAAGCTCTGCAGGAAAAATATGAAGAAGAACTGAATGGAAAACCACTGACTCCCTGCAGCAAGAACATTATAATAAAAAAAGTGGCTTAGAGAGGGAATTTGTACAGGCTCAGGAGTTAAACATCTCTTGTAACATTGATATGAAGTCTATAGAGCTGTAGTCTTTCATTTAGTTAAATGGCAGTTCAAAGGTTTCTTTAGCCATTTTAATATGAAGAAAAAATTCTATGACCATTTACCCTAGATAAATTATGGCTAAGTGAGTGCCACAGAACCCATTAGATTCTTGCTTTTAGGGTGGATCAGGTCCAAACAGACAATAAAAGGCTTTTATTCGGATCATCTTAGATTACAGAAACTGAGACAGAGTTGAAGTGATGACAAGGTCAAAAATATATAAGAGAAAAATTAGAAGTTACATACCACAGTGAGCACTTAAAAAGCTAACCTGGCACATCAAACATCATAAAGTACATTCCGAGTGTATTAACTTTAGCACTCAAAAAAGAGGGAAGCATGAATAATTCCTGTATTGGATGAAAAACAATTCAGGCTTAAGGTGTTTAGTTAGCCTGCCTTATTCATTACTTTTCCACTTGATCTAAATAAAAACAAACACTTGCTTTGAATAATCACTGGTTAGGAAGACTTATTTGACCAAATGTTCATGAATCATTTCACACAGCCTCCAAACTTAATGTCTTGCAGCAGGTTGCAAATTTCACTCTCGGCTGATATAGCAAACATTTAGTCAGACTGAAAGATCCTTTTGAAATCAAGAGCATAGGGCTATATTTTAATTCACTTTCTTTAATGCTGCAACATTGCTTTGTGCGATGTTTTATTGCTAATTCTGTTCCACAACCTTGTTGGCAATGAACCCCGGATTCACCCTGCCACAACACTGTTGGTGTATGTGGCTGCAAAGCTGTCAGCACACAGTGGGGGTGAGTGCTTAAACTGATACGTTCTGGGATAACTTGTGCCATAGTGTGAATCTAGATCAGGGTTCAAGGTGCTTATTAACTCGATCCGGTGGCTATAATAAGTTCATGTTTTTCCTAGTGTTGATGCGGTGAAACCCTTATAAAATGCAGCTGCACAGGAAAACAACAAGCAAGAATGTGGCATGGCACTTAAACTATAATTGATACTACACAAAGACGACACTAATCCGCAGCAGCTAAGCTGAATTCATTGCAAAAACATTCTCATTAATGCAGGGATTTAAAATTAATATCCATTTGCGAGCCAGCGCTCACAATGATTGATTTACTAAATCATACTAAAAAAATGTTTAATTTAGTTTTCCTTCAGAAATAAAGCACATGCATACATCTTGAGAGGTTAATGCACATTTTTACGACATGTGCTCACAGAGGAAGACTTTGGCAAGGTGTGGCATGTTGGGCACAATGCCCTGTGTGAAGGCTTTGATATTGGTGTCTGAGGTTTGAGTGGGTTGAGCATGGTAATGGGCCTTGTGGGATTTGCATGGTGTCCTTTCTGAAAGTTGTCAGTTGGCAGCTCCATTTCTTGGGGAGAGATGTAGGGAAGGAAGTTGGTGTGAACTGGCTCCCTATGGAAGGTGCCTGTAATGTGTTGGCTCCCAAGAATGGGTTCCAGGCAGAGTTGGTGCATCCTTTACAGCTGGCATATGTCCCACAGAGTTTTCACTCAAATGTTCAGCCTGATTGCACCCCATCACAGTAGGAGGATACATTGCCTTGCAGCTATGACAGATATACCGGCCTCTGTGTTGCAGGAGGGTTCTCCCATTGGCAGATTAACCTGCCAGATAAAGGATAACCTGCCAGATAAATTCTGAAGGGATCCATAATACTGTCATCCTGTCTGTGGTCTGCCAGAAGGACCAGAACACGTTTAACAGTGTACTGTGGCTAAAGACCTGGAATCACTAGCACACACCCCCCAACCTCCCCACCCACATTGCCCCCCTCCCCCCACCTCCACCACTGAAGGTTGGGACTTCTGGACCAATTGTGTGGTAAGGTACACTCCATGTTGTATCTTGGCTCTCAAACACTCTTTTACAGATAGTATTTGTGAAGGTCTGTTTCTACGTCATTCTCCATTCCTTCCCTGCTATGTGGCAGCCTAGGTTTGTTCCCAGGTCCCTTTCAGGCCTTCTGAACTGTCTTTTAATCCAGAAACAAACATGGCACTGAGGCCTTGTGTGGATTTATCAGTTGCTTGGATTCAGCTTGCATTTGGATTTTTTTTTAGAAGTTGGCTAGCTGGGTCCTGGAGGTGATGCTTTAGTTTCAAAATAGGTCAGGCTGAATGAGTTAAAACTTGTCTGCCAGTAGCTGAAAGAATTAATCTAGCCTCTGTTGTGAAGCAGACCCCACCTGCTGATGTCTATCTTATACTGGGTTCAGCTCCCATCCATGGCAATTGCACTTGCAAGTTCCCAATTGTGCAAGATTTGGTAATGGCTGATATGCTCTGGGGGATTTGGAAAGGAGATCCAGGACTATTTCCAGGTGATTAGTGTCATTACTATTATAAAGCAGTTTGGGGCCTTTATTAGTCTTTACTGGGTTTTAAACATAAAATAAGCAGAACATTTTCAGATCATTAAATATTGCAGCTTATCAAAGAAGAACATATGGAACTTGTTTAACTTTTAAGAAATTTTATAGGCTCTTAAATCTGTTGAGATCCTCCTGGACTCTCACTTTAACTCCGATGGGACACTAATGGAACTATATGGAAAATACCATAAATGGTTGTCTTTAGCCATTGACAGGGGGTTTTCCCTGATCTCCTGCGAGCTCTGGTTTACTGTACTGCTCTGGCCTACACCTGCTCCTATTTCCTCTGATCCTCTGATCCTATGAGTCCTACTCCATCATCTGTAGTGAGAGCAGAAGGTATGACTGCATTAGCACACTTTGGCAATTCTCAATTCTCCATTCTCCACTGTGCAACAGCCCCAACAAACAAATTTCTCTGCAGCACCTGTGGAAGAGCCTGTCACTCCAGAATTGGCCTTTATAGCCACTCCAGGCGCTGCTTCACAAACCACTGACCACCTCCAGGCGCGTATCCATTGTCTCTCGAGATAAGGAGGCCCAAAAGAAGAATGAGTCCTACTCCATCATCTGTAGTGAGAGCAGAAGGTATGACTGCATTAGCACACTTTGGCAATTCTCCATTGTCTTTAAAAGTAATGATGTGGGAAAGTGTGGCTCTCTATGTGACAGCATGGACTTGTACATCTTACTCACTCAGCAAATTGGGAAAAGGTAGCATGCATTTGGAACAGACTAGTTGGTGTGTGTCTCCCTCCCACCTCCTTAGACGTAGTACCTTCCACTGACTCCATGTGAAAGTGAACCAGCAAATGTTTTTCAAAGTTGTAAGGGGCTTCATTACATTACTGTTTCCCTGGTACCATGCTAGACCCTGGTCCCCTGGTACACTGCATTTTTTCCCTTCTGAACATGACACAAGTTGACATTATTGCCAAGGTCAGTTCAATGAGACTAAGGTACAAATGCAGTTTAGCTGCATTTGATATCAAGAAACAGTTGAGTGCACCGGATACAGCAAAGGCTATGGGCTCTAACAACATTCCAGCAATAGTACTGAAGACTTGTGCTTCAGAACTAGCCGCACCCCTAGCCAACATGTTCCAGTACAGATACAACACTGGCATCTACCCTGAAATGTGGAAAATTGCCTAGGTATGTCCTGTTCACAAAAAACAGGACAAACCCAATCCAACCAATTACCATCCTATCAGCCTACTCTCACTCATCAGGAAAATGATGGAGGGTGTCATTGACAGTGATATCAAGCGATACTTTCTCACCAATAACCTGCTCACCAGTGCTCAGTTTGGGTTCCTCCAGGACCACTTGGACCCAGATCTCATTACAGCCTTGGTCCAAACATGGACAAACAAGCTAAATTCCAGAGGTGAGGTGAGAGTGACTGTCCCTGACATCAAGGCAGCATTTGACTGTGTAGCATCAAGGAGCCCTAGTAAAATTGAAGTCAATGGGAATCAGGGGGAAAATTCTTCACTGGTTGGACTCATACCTAGCACAAAAGAAGATGGTTGTGGTTTTTGGAGGTCAATCATCTCAGCTTCAGAACATCACTGCAGGAATTCCTCAGGGCCTTGTCCTAGGCACAACCATCTTCAGCTGCTTCATCAATGACGTTCCCTCCATCATAAGGTCAGATGTAGGGATGTTCGCTGATGATTGCATGATGTTCAGCACCATTCACAACTGCTCAGATACTGAAGCAGTCCATGCCCACATGCAGAAAGACCTGGACAACATTTAGGCTTGGGCTGATAGATGACAAGTAATATTTGTGCCACACAAGTGCCTGGTAACGACCATCTCCCCTTGACATTGAACAGCATGACCATCACTGAATCCCCCACCATCAACATCCTAGGGGATACCTTTGACCAGAAACTTAACTGAACGAGCCATATAAATACTGTGCCTACGAGGGCACATCAGAGGCTGGGTATTCTGGAGTGAGTAACTGACTGCCCAAAGACTGTCCACCATCTACAAGGCACAAGTCAGAAAGAAGTGTGATGAAATTCTCTCCACTTGTCTGGATGAGTGCAGCTCAAGAAGCTCAACACCATCCAGGACAAATCAACCCCTTTGATCAGCATCCCATCCACCTGCTTAGACCCTCCACCACAGGTGCACAGTGGCAGCAGTGTATACCATCTACAAGCCAAGCCTCCTTCGACAGCACCTTCCAAACCCATGACGTCTTCCACCTCGATGAACAAGGGCAGCAGTTGAGTAGGAAACCACCACCTGCAAATTCCCCCCCAATTCACGTCTTGGAACTATATTGCTGTTAGAATCTTCGAATCATAGAATGGCTACAGCATCGAAGAAGGCCATTCAGTCCATCAGGCTCTCTACAAGAGCAACACACCTAGTTCCACTCTCCCGCCTTTTCTCCATAGCTCTGCAATTCTTTTCTCTTCAGCTAACAATCCAGTTCTCTTTTGGAGGCCTCGATTGAATCTGCCTCCGCCACACTCTCAGGCAGTGCATTCCAGATCCTAACCACTCCCTATGTAAAAAAGTTTTTCCTTATGTCACTGTTGCTTCTTTTGCCAATCACCTTAAATTGGTGTCTTCTGGTTCTGGATCATTCGGCCAATGGGAACAGTTTCACTGCATCTACTCTGTCCAGACCCCTCATGATTTTGAACACCTCTATCAAATTTCATCTTTATCTTCTCTTCTTCAAGGGGAACAGACCTAGCTTCTCCAAACTATCCACGTAACCAAAGTTCCTCATCCCTGGAACCATTCTCGTGAATCTTTTCTGCACCATCTCTAATGCCTTAACATCCTTCCGAAAGTGTGGTGCTCAGAACTGGACACAATACTCCAAATGAGGCTGAACCAGTGTTTTACACAAGTTTGTCATAACATCCTTGTTTTTGTACTCTGTGCCCCGATTTATAAAGCCCAGGATCCCATCAGCGTTGTTAACCGCTTTCTCAACCTGCCCTGCCACCTTCAATGATCTGTGCACATATACCCCCCCAGGTCTCTCTGCTCCTGCACCCCCTTTAGAATTACATCCTTTAATTTATATTGCCTGTCCTCGATCTTCCTACCAAAATGAATCACTTCACACTTTTCTGCATTAAATTTCAACTGCCACTTGTCTGCCCTAATCTAACAGCCTGGTTATATCCTCTTATTTTTTATCAATATCCTTCTCACAGTTCACAATACTTCCAAGTTTTGACATCAGCAAATTTTGAATTCTGCCCTGTACACACAAGTTTAAGTCATTAATAAATATCAAGAAAAGCAGGGGTCCCAACACCGATCCCTGGGGAACCCCCTCCTCCAGTCCAAAAAAACAAACGTTCACAAGTACTCTGTTTCCTGTCACTCAGCCAATTTCTTATCAATGCTGCTATTGTCCCTTTTATTCCAGGGGCTCTAGCTTTGCTGTCAAGCCTATTATGTGGCACTTTATCAAATGCCTTTTGGAAGTCTATTTACATCACATCAACCGCATTACCCTCATCAGCCCTCCTTGTTACCTCATCATAAAACTCAAGAAAGTTTTTTAAACATAATTTTGCCCTTAATAAATCCATGCCGACTTTCCTTAATTATTCCACATTTGTCCAAGTGACTATTAATTTTTTCCCAAACTACAGTATCTAAAGGTTTCCCACCACAAAGGTTACACTGACTTGCCTGTATTTTCTGGGCCTTCATTGTCACTGGGTCAAAATCCTGTACTCCCTCCCTAACAGCACTGTGGGTGTACCTAGAACACAAGGACTGCCGCACCTGCTCACCACCACCTTTTCAAGGGCAATTAGAGATGGGCAATAAATACTGCCCTTGCCAGCAATGCTCACGTCCCATGAATGAATATAAGAAAAATCCTCAAAATGACAATGCATCAAATACCTCGAGCTATCACAGTGAAATACATTGACAGCAAAGAGAACAAAGAACAGTACAGCACAGGAACAGGCCATTTGGCCCTCCAAGCCTGCGCCGATCTTGATGCCTGCCTAAACTAAAACCTTCTACACTTCCGGGGACCGTATCCCTTTACTCCCACCCTATTCATGTATTTGTCAAGATGTCTCTTAAACGTCGCTATCGTACCTGCTTCCACCACCTCCCCCGGCAGCAGGTTCCAGGCACTCACCACCCTCTGTGTAAACAACTTGCCTTGCACATCCCCTCTAAACTTTGCCCCTCGCACCTTAAACCTATGTCCCCTAGTAACTGACTCTTCCACCCTGGGAAAAAGCTTCTGACTATCCACTCTGTTCATGCAGCTCATAACTTTGTAAACCTCTATCATGTCACCCCTCCACCTCCGTCCTTCCAGTGAAAACAATACGGGTTTATCCAACCTCTCCTCATAGCTAATGCCCTCCAGACCAGGCAACATCCTGGTAAACCTCTTCTGTACCCTCGCCAAAGCCTCCACGTCCTTCTGGTAGTGTGGCGACCAGAATTGCATGCAATATTCTAAGTGTGGCCTAACTAAAGTTCTGTACAGCTGCAGCATGACTTGACAATTTTTATACTCTATGCCCCGACCGATGAAGGCAAGCATGCCGTATGCCTTCTTGACTACCTATCCACCTGCGTTGCCACTTTCAGTGACCTGTGGACCTGTACGCCCAGATCTCTCTGCCTGTCAATACTCCTAAGGGTTCTGCCATTTACTGTATACTTCCTACTTGCATTAGACCTTCCAAAATGCATTAACTCACATTTGTCTGGATTAAACTCCATCTGCCATTTCTCCGCCCAAGTCTGCAACCGATCTATATCCTGCTGTATCCTCTGACAATCCTCATCACTATCCGCAACTCCACCAACCTTTGTGTCGTCCGCAAACTTACTAATCAGACCAGCTACATTTTCCTCCAAATCATTTATATATACTACAAACAGCAAAGGTCCCAGCACTGATCCCTGCGGAACACCACTAGTCACAGCCCTCCATTCAGAAAAGCACCCTTCCACTGCTACCCTCTGTCTTCTATGACCGAGCCAGTTCTGTATCCATCTTGCCAGCTCACCTCTGATCCCATGTGACTTCACCTTTTGTACCAGTCTGCCATGAGGGACCTTGTCAAAGCCTTTACTGAAGTCCATATAGATAACATCCACTGCCCTTCCTTCATCAATCATCTTCGTCACTTCCTCAAAAAACTCAATCAAGTTAGTGAGACACGACCTCCCCTTCACAAAACCATGGTGCCTCTCGCTAATATGTTTGTTTGTTTCCAAATGGGAATAAATCCAGTCCCAAAGAATCCTCTCTAATAATTTCCCTACCACTGACGTTAGGCTCATCGGCCTATAATTTCCTGGATTATCCTTGCTACCCTTCTTAAACAAAGGAACAACATTGGCTATTCTCCAGTCCTCTAGGACCTCACCTGTAGCCAATGAGGATGCAAAGATTTCTGTCAAGGCCCCAGCAATTTCTTCCCTTGCCTCCCTCAGTATTCTGGGGTAGATCCCATCAGGCCCTGGGGACTTATCTACCTTAATGCTTTGCAAGACGCCCAACACCTCCTTTTTGATAACGACATGACCGAGACTATCTACACTCCCTTCCCTAGACTCATCATCCACCAAGTCCTTCTCTTTGGTGAATACTGATGCAAAGTACTCATTTAGTACTTCGCCCATTTCCTCTGGCTCCACACATAGATTCCCTCCTCTGTCCTTGAGTGGGCCAATCCTTTCCCTGGTTACCCTCTTGCTCTTTATATACGTATAAAAAGCCTTGGGATTTTCCTTAATCCTGTTTGCCACTGACTTTTCATGACCCCTTTTAGCCCTCCTGACTCCTTGCTTCAGTTCCTTCCTACTGTCTTTATATTCCTCAAGGGCTTTGTCTGTTCCCAGCCTTCCAGCCCTTACAAATGCTTCCTTTTTCTTTTTGACTAGGCTCACAATTTCCCGCGTTATCCAAGGTTCCCGAAACCTGCCAAACGTATCCTTCTTCCTCACAGGAACATGCTGGTCCTAGATTCTAATCAACTGACGTTTGAAAGACTCCCAGATGTCAGATGTTGATTTACCCTCAAACTGCCGTCCCCAATCTAAATTCTTCAGTTCCTGCCTAATATTGTTATAATTAGCCTTCCCCCAATTTAGCACCTTCACCCGAGGACTACTCTTATCCTTATCCACAAGTACCTTAAAACTTATGGAATTATGGTTACTGTTCCCGAAATGCACCCCGACTGAAACTTCGACCACCTGGCCAGGCCAGGTCCCAGAGGACTGGCGAATACCAGGTCCAGTACGGCCCCATCCCTAGTTGGACTATCTACATATTGTTTCAAGAAGCCCTCCTGGATGCTCCTTACAAATTCTGCCCCATCCAAGCCCCTAGCACTAAGTGAATCCCAGTCAATATAGGGGAAGTTAAAATCACCCACCACTACAACCCTGTTACCTTTACATCTTTCCAAAATCTGTCTACATATCTGCTCCTCTACCTCCCGCTCGCTGTGGGGAGGCCTGTAGTAAACCCCCAACATCGTGACTGCACCCTTCCTATTCCTGAGCTCCACCCATATTTCCTCGCTGCATGACCCCTCTGAGGTGTCCTCTCGCAGTACAGCTGTGATATTTTCCTTAACAATTAATGCAACTCCCTCACCCCTTTTACATCCCCCTCTATCCCGCCTGAAGCTTCCAAATCCCGGACCATTTAGCTGCCAATCCTGTCCTTCCCTCAACCAAGTCTCTGTAATAGCAGCAACATCATAGTTCCAAGTACTAATCCAAGCTCTAAGTTCATCTGCCTTACCTGTTATACTTCTCACATTGAAATAAATGCACTTCAGACCACCAGTCCCGCTGTGCTCCGCAACATCTCCCCTGCCTGCTCTTCCTCTTAGTCTTACTGGCCTTATTTACTAGTTCCCCCTCATTTATGTCACCTGCTGTCCTACTGCTCTGGTTCCCACCCCCCTGCCACACTAATTTAAACCCTCCGGAGTGACGCTAGCAAACCTCGCAGCCAGGATATTAGTGCCCCTCCAGTTTAGATGCAACCCGTCCTTCTTGTACAGGTCCCATCTGTCCCTGAAGAGATCACAATGATCCAGATATCTGAAACCCTCCCATCTACACCAGCTGTTCAGCCACGTGTTTAGCTGCACTATCTTCCTATTTCTAGCCTCACTGGCGCGTGGCACAGGGAGTAATCCCGAGATTACAACCCTAGAGGTCCTGTCTTTTAACTCTCTACCTAAGTCCCTAAACTCCCCCTGCAGGACCTCGTCACTCTTCCTGCCTATGTCGTTGGTACCAATGTGTACCACAACGTCTGGCTGTTTACCCTCCCCCTCCAGAATGCCCCCTGTCCATTCAGAGACATCCTTGACCCTGGCACCAGGGAGGCAACATACCATCCTGGAGTCTCTTTCACGTCCACAGAAGCACCTATCTGTGCCCCTGACTATATAGTCCCCCTATAATTATTGCTCTTCTGGGTTTTGTCCCTCCCTGCTGAACAACAGTGCCAGCCATGGTGCCACTGCTCTGGCTGCTGCTGCTGTTTTCCCCTGATAGGCCATTCCCCCCAACAGTATCCAAAATGGTATACTTGTTAGAGAGGGGGATAGCCACAGGGGATTCCTGCACTGACTGCCTGCCCCTTTTAGCCGTCACCCATCTATCTGCCTGCACCTTGGGTGTAACCACTTCTGTAAAACTCCTGTCTATGACGCTTTCTGCCACCTTCGTGCTCCTAAGTGCATCCAGTTGCTACTCCAACCGATCCATGCGGTCTGTGAGGAGCTGCAACTGGGTACACTTCCTGCAGATGTAGTTGTCCAGAACGCTGGAAGCGTCACAGACCTCCCACATCTCTCGGTGATGCACTTTACCCCTCTAACTGACATTTCTGGCGCTAATTAATAAATTAATTTAAAATAAATAAATACTTATTAAATCCTAACTAAATTATGTTACAATTAACAACGTGTAAAGTTTTCAGCCTTGGCTCTGTAGAAACACTGCCAAATCAGAGTCATCAGATCAGAATTTAAGCCCCAGTCATGGGACTAGACAACATTATCGAAGCTGATACTACAACGCAGTACTGAGGGAGTCCTGCACTGTCGGAGGTTCCCTTTTGAATGAGACGGGAAATGAGTCCCAGGGTTGTATCGATACGTGTAGGCAGTACCTGAGAGTGTATCGATATGTGCAGGAAACAGCTGGGAATGTATCGATATGTGCACGGAGTATCCAGGTGTGTATAGATATGTGGAGGGAGTACCTGGGAATGTATTGGTGTATTTAGGGAGTACCCGGGAATGTATTGATATGTGCAGGGAGTACCAGGGAATGTATCGATGTGTGCAGAGATCACCTGGGAATGTATCGATATGTGCACCGAGTACCCCGGAGCGTATCGATATGAGCAGGGAATACCCGGGAGTGTATCGGTATGTGCAGGGATTTCCCGGGAATGTGTCGATATGTGCAGGGTGTACTCGGGAACGCATCAATATGTGCAGGGAGTACCTGGGAGTGCATCGATATAAGACCATAGGAACATAAGAAATAGGAGCAGGAGTAGGCCATTCGGCCCCTCAAACCTGCCCTGCCATTCAATAAGATCATGGCTGATCTGTCCCAGACCTCAACTCCTTGTTTGTTGCAGCTCCTCATAGCCCTCAACTCCCCGATATTTCAAAAATCTATCTAGCTCCTCTTTAAATACTTTCAGCGATCCAGCCTCCACTACTCTCTGGGATAGAGAATTCCAGACTTTCACTACCCTCTGAGAGAAGAAATTCCTTCGCATCTCAGTTTTAAATGAGTGTCCCCTTACTCTGTAACTATGTCCCCTAGTTTGAGACTCCCTTACTAGTGGAAACATGTTCTCAACATCTACCCTGTCAAGCCCCCTCAGAATCTTGTACGTTTCAATAAGATCACCCTCATTCTTCTAAACTCTAATGAATAAAGGCCTAACCTGTTTAGCTGTTCTTGATAAGTCAACCCCTTCATCCCGAGAATCAGCCTAGTGAATCTCTTTTGAACTGCCTCCAATGCCAGTAGATCCTTTCTTAAATACGGGGAACAAAACTGTACACAGTACTCCAGATGCGGCCTCACCACCACCCTGTACTGTTGTAACAAGACATCCTTGTTTTTAAACTCCAACTCCCTAGCAATAAAGGCCAAAATGCCATGTGCCTTCTTAATTACTTGCTGCATCTGCATGTTAACTTTTTGTGTTTCATGCACAAGAACACCCAGACCCCTCTGTGCTGCACTTTTTTGAAGTCTGTCTCTATTTAAATAATAGTCTGCCTTTTGATTTTTCCTACCAAAGTGCATGACCTCACACTTTCCTACATTAAACTCCATCTGCCAAGTTTTTGCCCACTCACTCAACCTATCTATATCCCCTTGCAGATTCCTTATGTCCTCATCACAACATGCCCTCCCACCTATTTTTGTATTGTTAGCAAATTTGGATATATTACACTCTGCCCCCTCCTCCAAGTCATTAATATAGATAGTACATAATTAAGACCCTCGGACTGATCCTTGTGGCACTCCACTAGTTATATCTTTCCAACCTGAAAAAGACCCATTAATCCTGACTCTCTGTAATGACCAATGCCTCCACTATCTCTGCAGCCACTTCCTTTAAAACCTTTGGATGTAGGCCATCAGGTCCTGATGACTTGTCTGCCTTTAGTCCCATTAGTTTGTCAAATACTTTGTCCTTCGTGATAGAGGATGGTATAAGATCCTTCCTCCCATTAGCTCCTTGCTTATCTGATATCTGTGGGATGTTTATAGTGTCCTCTACGGTGAAGACCAATGCAAAATATTGGTTTAAATTATCTGTCATTTCCCTGTTCACTGTTATCAACTCTCCATCGTATCCTCCAAGGGTCCCATGCTCACTTTAGCTACTCTCTTTCTTTTTATATACCCATAGAAGCTCTTGCTGTTTGTTTTTATATTTCTTGCCAATTTACATTTGTGATCAATTTTCTCCCGCTTTATTAGCTTTTTAGGCAGGTGCTGCTGGTTCCTAAAATATTCCCAATCCTATAGCCTAGCACTAGTTTTCGCTGCTTTGTATGCCTTTGTTTTTGATTGGATACTCTCCTTGACTGCCTTTGTTAACCACAGGTGGTTCATCCTTCTCATCGAGTCCTTTTTGACCGGGATAAATTTTTGCTGAGCGTTATGAAATATTTGCTTAAATATGTCAATACATTCCCAGGTACTCCCTCATCCACTGACATTCCCTTTGTGTATTTTCCCAGTCCGCTTTCGACAACTCTTTCCTCATACCTCTGTAATTGCCCTTAAGTTGAGGACACTGGTTTGAGACCCGAGTTGCTCGCCCTCAAACTGAATTTGAAATTCTACCATGTTGTGATCGCTACCCCCTCGAGGATCCTTAACTATGAGATCTCTTATTAATCCTACCTCGTTACACATTACTAGATCTAAAATAGCCTGTTCCCGGGTAGCTTCTGCAACGTATTGCTCTAAGTACCCGGGAATGTATCGATATACACTGGGAGTTCCCGGAAGTGCAACGAAATGTGCAGGGAGTACCTGGGAATGCATCGATATGTGCAGGGAGTACCTGGGAATGTATTGACATATGCAGGGAGTGCCCAGGAATGTATGGATATGTGCAGGGGCTACCCGGGAAGATATCGATATGTGCAGGGAGTACCCGGGAGTGTATTTTGGTTCATAATCCTGAAATGCACTTCCTAAGAGCACTGTGGGTATACCCACTGTGGGACTGCAATGGTTGAAGAAGGCAGCTCACCACTCTCTTCTGAAGGGCAATTAGGGCTGGGCAATAAATGATGGCCTCGCCAGCATTGCCCATATCACATGAATGAATAAAAAAGAAATTGAAATGAGCTGGTAGTACCTGGAGGTGTATCGGTATGTGCAGGGGAATACACAGGAGTGTATTGCTATTTTCAGGCATACATGGGAGTGTATTGATATTTGCAGGTAGTCCCAACAGTTGTATTGATATTTGTAGCTTTCTAGGGGAGTGAATTCCAAAATTCCAGATTACATAGGCACGCTACAGCCTGCCAGACTGAACATTGAGTTCAATAATTTCAGAGCATTTTACTTTTATTTTTAGTTATTTTTTATCTGTTATTTTTTAATATATTTTTTGTGTTTATTTTATTTTATTTTATCTTAGTTTGTTCAGTTTTCCTACCCACTTTTTTTCATGTTTGTACTTGCTGCTGTTTAATCTTCAGTCCGTTAACACCCTATCTGTACTAATGCTTTGTCTTTCAACACACCATTAACATATTGCTTCCCTTTGCTCCATGACCTTCTGGTCGGTTATTCTCTGTGACCTTGTCCTATTCTACACCTCCTTTGTTATCTCTTGCCCACCCCGCTTTACTTGCTTAAAGTAAACTCACATTTCTAATATTTGCCAGTTCTGATGAAGGGTCACTGACCTGAAACATTAACTCTGCTTCTCTCTCCACAGATGTTGACAGACCTGCTGAGTATTTCCAGCATTTCTTGTTTTTATTTCAGATTTCCATCATCCGCAGTATTTTGCTTTTATTGCAGATTACTCCTTGTGTGAAGAAGTGCTTCCTAATAGCACTGCTGAACAGCCAAGCTCTAATTTTAAGGATATGCCCTTTGTTCTGGACTCCCCCACAAGCAGAATTAGTTTCTCTCTATCTATCCTATCAAATCCTTTAAATACCTCAATTAGAACACCCCTTAATCCTGTATATCCAGATGTGTCGATATTCACAGCAGATATCACTCGCACGAAATTTTGAGAAACACTGATCTGAAGAAATATGCAGATGCCAAAAATTTGAAAAAGAGAAAAAGAATTCAATAAGGTTCAGATAAGAAACTGTTAAACCTCTAGTTGGAAGACAATTCCCCAACATTTTATATCCTCGGCTTTCTGTTGATCTGTTCCGTAATTTCTTAAATCATTGTCAGTTCACTTGTTGTTCTTATTTTTGTGGCTTCAAAGTGTTTCTTTTCATGTTGTCAAATATATAGCCTCCCCTTGAAAAAGTTCATTTATTTTTGTAACCCCTTTTATCTGCATTGCGAACAGCTTCCTTTTAAGCAACATTTAAGACTGCTTAACAAATGTTCAATGACAACCTTTAAAAGCATCACCTAGCTGTGCTGAATACAAGTGCAGCTTGTACAAAGCTAGTACAAGGCAACTCTGATGAGCTGGAAACAGTCCTGAGTGGTGTAGACAGTTGAGTTCCCATGAGTACAAGTGGGCATTTTAGTTAGGAGCCTGTCTCTTTAGGACCATGAATGAGTTCATCTCAACATGCAGCAAAGAGAGAGAAAGAAAAGTTACCTGTTGTTAAACTGGAAGAAGATGAGGGTTCTGAAAACAAAAGCAGCTTTACAACTTTTTGTTTGTCTCTTCAAAAGCACACTCCACATACACTCCGGTGAATTTGGCATCCTCTTGCCACCCTGGCATGCCCTGCTTAGCAGTACGGCTGGATTAGCAGAGTCTTCAAGAGGGCAACAAAACCTGCCATGTGTTTTACTTCAGCTGCTAATTTGATCTCAGAACAAGTTGAAGAGATACACTCAGTCCTCGTTGTCTAGTTATACAATAAATTAAGCCTATCACTGTCCTTTGTGGTTCAGTTTGTAGCACTCTCGCTTCTGAGAGAAGGATCAAGTCCCACTCCAGAGACTTGATCACAAAGTTTAGACTGACACTCCAGTGCAGTACTGAGGAAATGCTGCCCTGTTGGAGGTGCCATCTTTTGGATGAGACATTAAACCGAGACCCTGTCTACCCTCTCAGGTAGATCCCATGGCACAATTTTGAAGAAGATCAGGGGCGTTCTCCCTGGTGTTGTGGCCAATATTTATCCTTCAATCAACATCACTAATGATCACATTGCTGTTTGTGGGAGCTTGCTGTGCACAAGTTGCACTTCTTACGTTACAATAGTGACTATGCTTCAAAAGTACTTCATTGGCTGTAAAGTGCTTTGGTGCATCCTGAGGTCATGAAAGAAACATAGAAACATAGAAAATAGGAGCAGGAGTAGGCCATTCGGCCCTTTGAGCCTGCTCCGCCATTCATTATGATCATGGCTGATCATCCAACTCAGTAACCTGTTCCCGCTTTCTCCCCATATCCTTTGATCCCTTTAGACTCTACAGCTATATCTAACTCTGTCTTGAAAATATACAATGTTTCGGCCTCAACTGCTTTCTGTGGCAGCGAATTCCACAGGCTCACCACTTTCTGGGTGAAGTAATTTCTCCTCATCTCAGTCCTGAAAGGATAACCCTGTATCCTTAGACTATGACCCCTGGTTCTGGACTCCCTCACCATCGGGAACATCCTTCCTGTATCCACCCTGTAAAATCCTGTTAGAATTTTATAGGTTTCTATGAGATCCCCCCCCCCTCATTCTTCTGAACTCCAGCGAATATAATCCTAACTGACTCAATCTCTCCTCATATGTCAGTCCCATCATCCCAGGAATCAGTCTGGTAAACCTTCGTTGCACTCCCTCTATAGCAAGAACATCCTTCCTCAGATAAGGAGACCAAAACTGCACACACTATTCCAGGTGTGGCCTCACCAAGGCCCTGTATAACTGCAGCAAGACATCCCTGCTCCTGTACTCGAATCCTCTCGCTATGAAGGCCAACATACCATTTGCCTTTTTTACCGCCTGTTGCACCTGCATGCTTACCTTCAGCAACTGGTGTACAAGAACACCCAGGTCTCGCTGCATATTCCCCTCTCTCAGTTGAGAGCCATTCAGATAATAGTCTGCCTTCCTGTTTTTGCTACCAAAGTGGATCACCTCACATTTATTCACATTATACTGCATCTGCCATGCATTTGCCCACTCACCCTGAAGCCTCTCTGCATCCCCCTCACAACTTATCCTCCCACCCAGTTTTGTGTCATCTGCAAATTTGGAGATATTACATTTAGCTCCCTCATCTAAATCATTAATATATATTGTGAATAGCTGGGGTCCTAGCACTGATCCCTGTGGTACCCCACTAGTCACTGCCTGCCAGTCAGAAAAAGACCCATTTATTCCTACTCTTTGTTTCCTGTCTGCCAACCAATTTTCTATCCATCACAATACACTACCCCCAATCCCATGCGCTTTAATTTTACACACGAATCTCTTATGTGGGAATTTGTCAAAAGCCTTCTGAAATCCAAATAAACCACATCCACTGGTTCCCCCTCATCAACTCTACTAGTTACATCCTCGGAGAATTCTAGTAGATTTGTTAAGCATGATTTCCCTTTCGTAAATCCATGCTGACTCTGTCGGATTCTACCATTGTTCTCCAAGTGCTCTGCTGTAAAATCTTTGATAATGGACTCTAGAATTTTCCCCACTACCGATGTCAGGCTGACTGGTCTATAATTCCCTGTTTTCTCTCTCCTTCCCTTTTTAAATAGTGGGGTTACATTAGCTACCCTCCAATCTGTAGGAACTGTTCCAGAGTCTATAGAATCTTGGAAGCTGACCACCAATGCATCCATTATTTCTAGGACCACTTCCTTAAGTACTCTGGGAGGTAGATTATCAGGACCTGGGGATTTATTGGCCTTCAATCCCATCAATTTCCCCAACACCATTTCTCTACAAATCTTGCTTTCCTTCAGTTCCTCCCTCTCACTAAACCCTGTGTTCCCCAACATTTCTAGTATGATATTTGCGTCCTCCTTTGTGAAGACAGAACAAAAGTATGCACTTAGTTGGTCAGCCATTTCTTTGTTCCCCATAATAAATTCCCTTGTTTCTGACTGTAAGGGACCTACATTTGTCTTCACCAATCTTTGTCTCTTCACATACCTATAGAAACGTTTGCAGTTAGTTTTTATGTTCCCCGCAAGCTTACTCTCGTACTCAATTTTCCCCTTCTTAATCAATCCCTTGGTCCTCCTTTACCGAATTCTAAACTGCTCCCAATCCTCAGGTCTGTTGTTTTTTCTGGCGAATTTGTATGCTTGGATCTAATGCTATCTCTAATTTCCCACCTTTCCAACTCATCCAACAGGGATTCAATGAATTGAGGTCATTGCTCTTTTAAATGCTCATACTTCTCACTGTATTGGTCACTAAATGGGTATATACATACTTGTCACACTTCATAGACAAACACTCTGTATCAGACTTAAATAAATGTTAAAAAAAGGCCAATGATTTATAATCCACAGAGAAAGGCCTCCAGCAATAGAAAATAGCTTCTACTTAACCTCAGGAGTCAATGTTAAAAAAGGGGTTTGATATTTTCCTCAGGCTTCTAATTGACCTCAAAATCTGCCTGTGATAAAATTAGCTTCTAATGGACCTCAGGAAGGCACATCAATTAGACTATGAAACAAGGTTACACACTGGCATGCTTAAGCACTTAGAATAATACAAGACGGGTAAAATTCACCTTGGACTATAGACCAAAATGGGCAGTAGCAATTGGGCAGCTGATTCGCTATTGTCAGCTTTGCATTAATATTTAAGACAAACTTTGCCCCCTTTGTGCATTATAATGCTCCTAGTCTTACAAAGCAGCTTACCCTCCAATTTACCATGAGTAACTCCTCAGGAGATCTACTAGACAAATATGATGCTTGCATTTTTTACATCAAAACATCCCAAAGCTTTTATTTAACACAATAGTGGCTTCTTGAAGTGCAACAAGTATTATGCAGAAGCAGAAATCATGGCACAACTGCATCGCCATCAGACTCAATGAGGATACGTGGGGTAGCAGGTGATGGAAGAATGTACAAATTCCTTCCAATGTATGCTTAGTATCCGTGTGTGGCCTATTGATGTTTAATGGGTTGTTTTATAGATTTTATGGTACAATAGCTTCAGTGATAGAGTGCTAGACTTTCACACTGGTGATAGAGGTACTAAAATGCCTGGGGCCTACTCTGCTGGTGTGAAGTGTGATGTAGCTGAACTCCTGCCTCAATTTCCCTAAGCCAGAGACCCCTACCTGCCAATATCATGGGAATAAGATCATTTGCATAACCCAGGCATTATGTCTGCAAAGGCGCTTCAGTGTTACTTGCCCCGATCCATCTGCCAGGAGGCTTGCGGCCTAAACCCTCTCCACTAGGGGGCCTCTTGGCCCACTCCTGGGGATGAAGAGAAAACAAACTAAAAATGCTCTCAGCTCCAAAGAGAGCCATCCACCTCCCAGGAACCGATTAGTTTTCCCTCAGCAGAACCTTTGTTGTAATTGTAAAATTTACCCCCAGATGTCCAATTGCAGTTAAGCTTTATCGCTGCTGTAAGAGCTAGCAGTGCAGTGCTATGAGCCACTTCTACAACATTTAACAACGGGTGAGAGATGTAAATGAAGAAAAGGGACTTTTTGCCAAATACCCCAGTCAGACCAAAATGTGTACAGGTCGAGGATGCACTATCTCGCTTGAGAAGCAGTGAGCATTTACAGTCCAGCTAAGTAGAGAGGCAATCACTATGATATGTTGTGTAGCTGAAAATAACCATTCATTTCTATGTTGCAGGCTCTTTCCGGGCACCTGGAGGAGACAACAGTGACACTGTTTGAGGCACCATGTCCGTCTGTGTTCAAGAGGTGACAGATGCATTTTTCTGAAAGATTGGCAGGTTCATCCATTTTTTTCTAAAAGCTCAGAGAAAGATTTTGCCACATGACAAAGTTTTATGCCACTGATTTTTTCCCAAAGTTCTGGCAGCCCATACCCCTGTGTCGGTCAATCCAGTGGCACATACCAACTACAAAGACTTCCATTCCCTCAACTGGTGGATGACTGGAACATTTTCTGATGTGACTGTTTTATCTTCAGACCCTTGTGTGCCTGAAATATTTGAACTGGATAATCATTGGCAGGGGTAGCTTTTGGGGAAAATGTGTGCATGACTTGAAACCATAAAGCTTGACTTCTTTGCACCAGCTGAATATTTATGCAGCCAGGCAGAGCATAACTGCATGATTTATCTGCATAATTCGATCATTCAGTTTACAAATTCGGCCTTGCAGCATCCAGTTCTTTGGGCAGAAATGGGCCTCCTGAGCCTCCATTAGGGTGGGCAGGAAGCATAAGAACAGGAAGTACTCCACCTGCCATTTTGTCAAAGGCCAAAATATCGTCATGCATTGCCCACACCTGAATCAGATATTAGACTTTTTGCCCGATGCCAGAAATTGTATGTTCACCTGTCAGGTGAGGATGAGCAGGCTGTGTTTCTTTTCTCTTGGAAAGGGAAGGATGAGGGGTGAGCTAATACAGGTCTTTAATATTATAAAAGGTTTTCAGTCAGTAGGCACAGCAAGAATGTTAATACTTGTGGGGAACGGCAGAACTAGAAGGCATCTATGTAAGTTAGTCACCAAGAAATCAAATTGGGAATTCAGAAGAAACTTCTTTACCCAGCGAGCAGTGAGTATGTGGAACTCACTACTACAGAGACAAAAACAAGAAATGCTGGAATCACTCAGCAGGTCTGTCAGCATCTGTGGAAAGAGAAGCAGAGTTAACGTTTCGGGTCAGTGACCCTTCTTCACTACTACAGAGATTGGTTGAAGTGAATATAGGTGCACTTAAGTTGGGGGAGGGGGGGGCGGGTTCGTGATGTTAGATAAGCATATGAGGGAGAAGGGAATACAGGGTTATGCTGATCGAGTTAGATGAGGAAAGACAGGAGGAAGCTTGAGTAGAGCATAAACAATGGTATGGACTGATTGGGCCAAATGGCCTGTTCCTCATCTGTGGATCCTATGTAATCCTGTGCAATGGAAATAAGGGGCCTAACAGCTGTTGAAGCCCCACTAGAAGGTTGGTTTACACTGAGTGCACTCAGAAAAACTGGGTCTGCAGGCAGCCTCACAGGTGGACCACTCCAGGCCGCAAGCAACAAGTAATGATTTTAAAATATGCTTACTTGAACTTAGAGCCGATGAGGAGCAGGAGTGCATCTGGCATTTACTAACTTTACTACTGAAATGAATTAATATATTTAACACTTGTTGTGGGGTTACCCAAGGTCTCACCCGGTTAACTTGCCCATACAACACTCTGCAGTATGCTTTATTGTAGAGTTTTCAGACTTTACTAAAAGTGCTTCAATAAAGACATTTTTTCACATAACAGTTCATGAGTAACTCATTCTGTGAAACACGTTGAGATAATATATGAATGTACGTATTATTTATTTAAGTACATTTACTCTGTAGTGTTGTTTATATTGAGTTACTTCCAACTTTAGCTGGTACTGCTTTATGTCATATCTATCCAATTTGTTTAAAAGAGCAACCTTACTGTATTACAACAAAAGTTAAGATTTATAGGAAGCAGGAACATGATGTCTCAATGTTACATTTGTTATACTCAGTTCAGTAACATCAGCCTACCTAGATGGAACAGCCAATTCCAGAAAAAGCTCTACTAATTTATGACACAACCTAAACATTTAGGAACCTTTCATAATAAGAATAATTTTAGCCAATGCCGACAAGATGTTAGAAATTATACTAATTTAGTGACATACATTGGAGCAGTTAAGTTTATGAGGCAATAAATGACTCCTATTCACTATATAAATTATTAGGCTGCTGCCCAACCAGTTTTGCCAAGTAATGTGGCAAATCCAATACATAAATCTGGATAGCTTCAGATGAAATAACTTTTTGGGGGCCCTTTGTTTTTCCTCATTTTTGTAAACTGTTCTTTTTTTTAATTGCTATATTGTATCTAAGAGTTCCCAAGCTCTATCTAAATCCAACTCCAAGCTGTCCAGCACTCTGCAGCTTGTAGACTCTCCTCCACTAAGTTATATAGTCTTTGGGCGGCACAGTGGCGCAGTGGTTAGCACTGCAGCCTCACAGCTCCAGGGACCCGGGTTCGATTCCGGGTACTGCCTGCGTGGAGTTTGCAAGTTCTCCCTGTGTCTGCGTGGGTTTTCTCCGGGTGCTCCGGTTTCCTCCCACAAGCCAAAAGACTTGCAGGTTGATAGGTAAATTGGCCATTATAAATTGTCACTAGTATAGGTAGGTGGTAGGGAAATATAGGGACAGGTGGGGATGTTTGGTAAGAATAGGGGATTAGTGTAGGATTAGTATAAATGGGTGGTTGATGTTCGGCACAGACTCGGTGGGCCGAAGGGCCTGTTTCAGTGCTGTATCACTAATCTAAAAAAAAAATCTAATCTAATCTACTCTTGTCGATGCAGGCCAACACTTCTTCCTGGCATACACTGACTTTAAAATCCTTGGGGTAGAAATTGGTGTGTGTTGTGCCCTTTTTCTGGTGTAAACTGGGTCCAAATATGTTTCCACCCCATTGTGTTCATTTTCAGAGCTCCTCACGAACTCACCAAATCTCAGCAATCTTCTCCAACTCTGTATCCCTGCAACCACTCTCTGCTCTCTGACTCTGGTTTACTGTCCCTCTAAACCCCCCTTCCCCACCCCCCACAACCCTCCAGTCCGCTCCATCGTTGATGGTCAGTCAGCAAGCTTTACAATCTATCAAGGCTGAAATTGAAGACAAAAACACATTGTGTGCTGATCAGAGAATTCCTCGACGCTGACGATGCTGCGCTAGTCACTCACATGGAAACTCAGCTACAAAGACTCATGGACTGTCTCTCCCATAACTTGTTCTCCTTGACTATAAGCTTCAAGAAAACTTTGGTCATGGGATAAGGTGCTGCATCTCCGCCCCGATCACATTAAGTAACATCCCACTGGACGTGGTTAGCAAATTCTACTACCTTGGGTCCACGGTGACCAACAAACTGTCTCTTGATGCATAGCTCAATACACACATAGGGGAAGCAGCTACCATGTGAAATGTGCATGGGGTAACACCTAGCTGATCCTTTGGACCAAGCTGATGGTTTATACAGTCTGTGTTCTCAGCACCTTGCTGTGTGGCTCTGAAACATGGGCGACTTATAGCTACCAGGAAAAGAAGCTCAATAATTTCCATCTTTGCTGTCTGCGGCACATTATGGGTATATTCTGGTAGGACAAAATCATAAATGCAGCAATCCTTTCAAAGGCATCCTTTCCCAAGTGTGTTGATACTAATCAAACAGAGCTGAATTTGGTGGATTGGACATGTCTGCAGAATGGAAGATGGTTGCATACCCAAGGACCTTCTGTATGGTGAAGTAGCCGGGGCCAGATGACCAGTGGGGCGCCCAAAGCTCCGCTTCAGGGATGCTTGCAAGCCTGACATAAAGGCCCTAAATATCGACTATTGCACCTGGGAGTCACTAGCTGGCGACGGAGGGAAATGGCGACACATCCTGTGGACTGGTGTACACTACCACGATGACCAGTTGCTGCAGCAGCTTGGCAACAGGCACCAACATAAAAAACAACAACTCACAGCATCACTTGGCAGCTTCATATGCAACACTTGTGGCAAAACCTGCCTCTTAAGGATTGGCCTTCACAGCCATCAGCAAAGGTGCACCATGAGAAGACACCCCATCTAAATAGATTGTTTGCTGCGTGTTCATCATCTTTCATAGATGGAAGGTTACCAACCATCCACTAATGTGGAGCATAGAATGTGCTGTAAATTCTATGCAATTCCATGTACTTGTGCAATTGTTAGCAATGTCACAGTGTTAGCGATGGGACATTGGGTTGCATTCGTGCCTTTAGATCAGAAGGCTTTAGGTTCTAATTCCACTTGAGATAGTGCTGCACTGTTGGAGGTGCTTGTTCAGATGAGGCCATCTCAGGTGGTTGTAAAACTCCCATGTCAGCATCTGAAGGAAGTTCTCCTCAGTGCTGGGAAGTACCCCGCCACCTTCCCACCTCCACCCAAATTAAGTCTGGCCATTCCACCTCACCACCAACTGAGGCCCATAAGTGGGCAATTAATGGATCACGTCAACCAAACCCGTGTGTGTCGTTTGCCAGCTGCGCTAAAAGGCACTTTAGTGCCTGATCGAGGGACCCAGTGTCGGGAAGGGGAAGGCCCGCTGAGAGGTACTCCCTGCCCTTGCTGCCGACCCCCCCCCTACACTGCCCCCTCCCCCGTGACCCCCACCCTGCGAAACTCCTCCTGCCCTGACTCACAAAGAACAAAGAACAAAGAAAATTACAGCACAGGAACAGGCCCTTCGGCCCTCCAAGCCTGCGCCGATCCAGATCCTCTATCTAAACATGTCGCCTATTTTCTAAGGGTCTGTATCTCTCTGCTTCCTGCCCATTCATGTATCTGTCTAGATACATCTTAAAAGACGCTATCGTGCCCGCGTCTACCACCTCCGCTGGCAACGCGTTCCAGGCACCCACCACCCTCTGCGTAAAGAACTTTCCACGTATATCCCCCCTAAGCTTTTCCCCTTTCACTTTGAACTCGTGACCCCTAGTAATTGAATCCTCCACTCTGGGAAAAAGCTTCTTGCTATCCACCCTGTCTATACCTCTCATGATTTTGTACACCTCAATCAGGTCCCCCCTCAACCTCCGTCTTTCTAATGAAAATAATCCTAATCTGCTCAACCTCTCTTCATAGCTAGCACCCTCCATACCAGGCAACATCCTGGTGAACCTCCTCTGCACCCTCTCCAAAGCATCTACATCCTTTTGGTAATGTGGCGACCAGAACTGCACGCAGTATTCCAAATGTGGCCGAACCGAAGTCTTATACAACTGTAACATGACCTGCCAACTCTTGTACTCAATACCCCGTCCGATGAAGGAAAGCATGCCGTATGCCTTCTTGACCACTCTATTGACCTGCGTTGCCACCTTCAGGGAACAATGGACCTGAACACCCAAATCTCTTGAATTGGATCTTCCAAAATGCATCACCTCGCATTTGCCCGGATTGAACTCCATCTGCCATTTCTCTGCCCAACTCTCCAATATATCTATATTCTGCTGTATTCTCTGACAGTCTCCTTCACTATCTGCTACTCCACCAATCTTAGTGTCGTCTGCAAACTTAGTGTCGTCTGCAAACTCACCTGTGACCTGGGTCCAGTACTTCCACAGTGGCGCTGCTCAGTTAAAGAGCTGCCAGCCTCTGATTGGCCAACAGCTCTTAGCTTGCGGACTTCCATCATTGGGGTCCTTAATCCCGGGGACGACCCGCCGCTGTCCACATAAGCGCAGAGTCCACCCAGTAACACCAGGTGGCTTCCGTGTGGACTGGTGTGGGGGGAGAAATGGGGGCCCTCCTGCTTAGGCAATGTGTGGCCCACGGAGGGCCCTCAGCAGCAAAGGCCACTTCTGTGCCAACATCCAATCCCTTGTCTCAACAACCCACCAACCTCCACCCCTCTGTGGAGCCTGTCTGACTGGCTCCTGCAAGCCTGCTTGAACTTGCCTCCTGTCCGAGGCTCCATGGCTGCTCCTGGTTCAGGGCCTGCTGCTGTTCCAGCCATAGCCACCGCTGCCCTCTCATTGGCTGGCAGCTCTTGGATGCAGGCTCCCCATCTTTAATTGTTCAGGAGCCCTGGCGATGGGTAGTTAATTGCCTGAGTGCTATAAAATGCAGCCGGGGATGCCCCTGATGGCCGAGGCGAGATTCCCCTTGTCTCTTTGGCCCGACATCAGGACTCCCACTGGCTGCATAAAATTCAGTGCCATAGCTCTTTTTTGGCCAGCACAGACACGACGGGCCAAAGGGCCTTCTTCTGTGTCGCGAATCTCTATGATTCTATGTTTCTAGTAAATCTAAACTGCACTCCTTCCAAAGCCAATATATCCTTCCTAAGGTGTGGTGCCCAGAACTGCTCATAGTACTCCAGGTATGATCTAACCAGGGTTTTGTATAGCTGAAACATGATTTCTGCTCCCTTGTATTCTATTCCTCCAGATATAAAGGCCAGCATTCCATTAACCATTTTTGATTATTTTCTGTACTTGTTCAGGACATTTTAATGATCTATCTACATGGATCCCCAAGTCTCTTTGGACTTCCACTGTTTCTAGTTTTTCACCATTTAGAAAAATGTCCAAAGATAAGAAATTGAACATTTTAGAAAATGTATTCATTGCATCTAATTGTACTGACATTACAATATGGAATGTACACTCAGTGCTCTGCACAGGAACAAGTAAAGACAAACAGACCAGGATAGTGACTGAGTAGATACTGCTCGGTAGGCCTGAAGCTATTTACCTGGCAGGCATCTTGCTATCGAAAGCTTTTGGGGATTACTTCAAAATACCTTTTCAACAGCTTTAAAGATTGAAAACAAAAATAAAGATTGAACAAAAGCAAAGTGCTTTTGATACTGGCAATCTGAAATATAGACAGAAAATGCTGGAAATACTCAGCAGGTCATAGAACATAGAACAATAGGAGCAGAGGCAGGCCATTCGGCCCTTCGAGCCTGCTCCGCCATTCATTACGATCATGGCTGATCATCCAACTCAGTAATGTGTTCCCACTTTTCCCCCATTGATCCCTTTCACCCCAAGAGCTATATCTAATTCCTTCTTGAAAACATACAATGTTTTGGCCTCAACTGCTTTCTGTGGTAGCGAATTCCACAGGCTCACCACTTTCTGGGTGAAGAAATTTCTCCTCGTCTCAGTTCTGAAAGGTTTACCCCGTATCCTTAGACTATGACCCCTGGTTCTGGACTCCCCCACCATCGGGAACATCCTTCCTGCATCTACCCTGTCAAGTCCTGTTAGATTTTATAGGTTTCTATGAGATCCCCCCTCACTCTTCTGAACTCCAGCGAATATAATCCTAACCGACTTAATCTCTCCTCATACGTCAGTCCCGCCATCCCAGGAATCAGTTTGGTAAACTTTCGCTGCACTCCCTCCATAGCAAGAACGTGAATAGGTCTGGCAACATCTGTGGAGAGAGATAAAAAGTTCACATTTCAGGTCAATAACCTGTCATCAGAACAATCAAAATAATAAAGATTTGATTTTGGTTTAAAGATACAGTCGATGACCACAGCCTCAAAGGAAAGTAAGAAGCCCTTACAATCCAGCGTCACTCTGCACTCCAAAACAGAAGATCAAGTTACGTTATTATGTAAGTATCCACATTCAACTTACAGTTTTCAAGGCCATTTATGTTCTTGTGCTAAAATACAAGCAAATTATTTCCTCGTGAATTTGCATAATTATTTCTTCACAATCCTTTTTTCCCTGTTAAATGTATTTAAATTTTATTGCCATAATCTGTGTGGCTCGAGTCATGCTTCTAAATGCTCCCGAAAACAGAGGGATCACTGGTTGGCTGACTTTGAATTTATGAAATTGACTCGAAATTGACAAGTAGGTAATTGGAAAAAGGATATTGCAGTTGAAGAGAAAGGAAGATTTACAAACAAGAGTGGGTGGTATACTGCAGAAACATGTCCTGGCAGCCTATAAAAAGGAGTCGTAATAAATGCACTACTAATGTAGTAGTAAATGTTATAATACAGAGCACTTTAAAATGGATAAAGTATAACAAAATTATTCATAAAAGGAAATGGGGAGAGATGCCATGCTGAGTGGCTACATGGAGTTATATGGAGCACTAACAAGGTTATCATTGAAAGCTGAGTGCTGCTGTTCACTTATAGCTCTTTTACTTACTACGTTTATACGCAGGCTGAAAAATTGATGTTTAAATTGTTGATTTTTCCCAGGAGCAATGTTACCGCCCGCTCCCCGCCCACTCCCCACTCCTTGTGTAAACGGAGCAGGTCAGCTTTTACATTGGCTAATCCATGGAAGCCATTCGTCAGGAAACATCCGTTTTCCTTGTGATGTAAAATATGCAGTTAAACAGGCTGTCAGTCAAAGAAGTATCACTTCCAAACTGTGGAAGTTTTGTGAGATTGCTATTCACAATAAACAGAACCAAAAATCTATAAGGCTATTAACTATCAGTCTCCTTAATCAGAAAATCATTGACTGGAGTCAGCCATGCCCCCTGCAGGTAGCAATGATCAGCTTGGTTGCTTCTATTTACTGACTTCCCAATTAATACAATAGAATTAGATTTTTTCTGCACTAAACATTTACTTGGATTGAAATTTTAAATATAACTAATCTTACCATATTACAGTATGTTCCAAATAAGCTATTGACATTATTGTTCATCTGGATGCATCATTTTTTTTTCTCCCTCCACTTAGTGCATGCAGCCTCCATCATGGACTTCCTGAAATATACCTCATGGATTTCTAACAGAGGTTTGGAATGGGTGATGGGGGTGTGGGGGGTGGGGGGTGGAGGGGAGGTGTGGGGGGTGGGGAGAGGTATGATGGGTTGGGGGGTTGGTGTGGGGGGTGGGGGAGTGTGGGGGGTGGGGGTGGTCTGGGGTCGGGGTGGTGGTAAGTATCTAAAAATGACCCAAATTTAGGAAGCATCTAAAAGAATAAGAACGTAAGAAATAATAGCTGGCGTAGGCTATTCAGCTCTGTGAGCCTGCTCCATCATTCAGTAAGGTCATGGCTACCTCAACTCCATTTCCCTGCACTATCCCAAATTGCTAGTATCCAAGTAGTTATCGATCTCTGTCTTGAATATACTCAACAATTGGGGTAGAGAATTTCAAAGATTCACAACATTTTGAGTGAAGAAGTTTCTCCTCATCTCCGTCCTAAATGGCCAACCCCTTATTTTGCAGTATTTTGCGAAAGGTGCCACTATCATTCTGGATCCCCTTGCTGGTGCATACTGAAGGGTGTCCCCAGATCTGCTCAGGTCCCGCTCAATTGAGCAATGACCAATCTTGTGTTCAATTGACTTCTGCTGCATTTTTCCCATGCATCAGTGGTCGGGCTCCACACAGGTGGCATCAACCGTGTCTACAGAGGAGCCAACTGCTTTACTGGTTCAGAATGAGGCATCATGGCAGTTTCTTAGGTATCTTGCACAGACATGCATGGTAATTGTTCAGTGGTTAAATGCTAGCTGAACATTAATGGAGTGGAATCACTGTATACTCCCCCAATTCCCTACATACCGGTACATTCCCCCAATTGGTGGACATCAGCACAAACACTTGAAATATCATAGTACTCATGATGGAGACAGACTCCTCCAATTTCTCTCCAATCATGCTTAGTGCTTCTGGAAAGTCTGACAGAACTGTATATATTTTTGCTGCTGCTCCAGAATACACCACTGAGACTCAACATCTGCATCTACCTATGCAGAGTTTGGAGGGTCCTGTATCCTCCAATAGAGATTCTCCACTGCTCTCCCGGTCTCCTGTAGCATAAGAGTCTGAAAGGGTTAATGTTGAGAGAGTGTAAAGAATGCCTCCTACCGTGATGATGGAAGGGATTACATGTGAGAGAGGCTTGAAGATAGATGCAGCGTGGCTTTGGAGGAGTCACACAGACTGGTGTGAAGCTGTACATAGTTATAATGTAATAAAGGTTAATGTGATAATTACTCCAGACTAAGGAATCTCTCTAAGTGAGACTAACTAAGCATATTAAGGTGGCAGCTTACCAAACAAACATACAGCATCTCCAACACTTGCTTCTGCTCACTTGTGACGTGTGCCTCACTATGTGGTAACCCAACTACCTGCCATGGAGGCCCCACTGAGGTATCTGAGCTGGTGGAGGGTGTGAGTGAGGTGTGTGGTGGTGCTTCCTCAGAATGTGCAACCTCCACTAAGGAGTCTTCGCTCTTCTCCAGCTTCTGAGGGACACTTGCAGGGCCTGTGGGAGATGAAAGTCATGAATTAGAACTGACAGTGAGAGGGCTCTCATTCCCCATTGTGCAAATCAACATTTTTCATTGCCTGTTGACATCAATTCAACATGAGTAAGTGTTGTATGCCCTGTGGCTGTGTGATATCTAATTCTGTATCCATCGCCAATGGCTATGCATGCCAAGATTCTGCTTATCTCAAGTGCATCCTCCTCTTCAGCAGTCAGGGTGGCTATGAATGGCGGGACACCCCTGGTTCTCTGCCTCTCCCTGGTTTTCTGCACTCTGTTCTCCTGCACGGAGAGAAAGAAGAGAGTTATGCATGTGAGAAATGGAACATGTTGAGTGGATGGAATGACAATATTTCTGGGGGTCACTGTGAGAGATGGTTGTGACATGACTATATGATGAGGGCAACTGTCAGTGATGGCTGGTCAGATGGGGGTGTAAGGAGTGTCTTGACAGAGAGGGAGGGTGCAAGGTTTGTTGGTCTGAGGAGTGCTATGCAGGAGAAGACTGCAGAAAGCAGAGTGGGGGCGGGGCGGGGGTGTGGTGTGGTTGGCACTTGACTGTGACATGCCACCCACCTTTCCTGTCCTGACGAGGTTATTGAATCTCTTATGGCAATGTATCCATAAGCGAGGTACCATTCTTCTGCTGCTCGCCTCCCTGATAAAATCCAGCTACTCCTACTTGGTCTCCGAAACAGGCTTTTTCCTTCCGTTTGCTGGGAACAGAATCTCTCTGGGGCCCTTACAGCTTGCAGCACGATGTTCAGGGATGCATCAGAGAATCGTGGGGCAGCCTTCCCTCATTGAGACTCCACCATTCAAGTAGCTGACCCGCTCTTGAAACATGTACATTGGTTCTCTTCTGACCTTCACAGGGTCCATTTAAATAATGAATCTTCAACAGTCATGTGCAGGTCATCATCACGTCCACCCATCCTAATTGGTCAGGAAATCTGGAAGCGGAATGCTAGTGCTGTGGCTTATTGAAAGAGCCAGTGCAAAACCTGTTCCGTGAACTTGCAGGTTCCTGACCTGCTACCTGCCTCCACCACTGCAGTGGGTCCGAACGTTAAAATTCACCCCAATGTATTTGTTTAATGTCTCTGCCATTTCCTCATTCCCCATTATAATTGCTGGTTGTCCAAGTCTCTGAAGCATATAGGAATAGATGCTAATCACCCAAAACCAACTTTGCTGTGTGGGACATGCCGTTCACATGCCTGACACCAGACTCCCGAAGCGGCTGTTCTACTCACAACATGATCATGGCAGGAGACTCCCAGGAGGACAGCGGAAATGCTTTAGAGATGTCCTCAAAGCATCCCTAAAGAGATCAAACATTCCCGTCGACTCGTGGGAGTCCCTGGCTTGTGACCGTCCTAGATGGGAAAGCTAATTCGGGAAGGCATTGTACACCTTGAGGGACTTCATCAGGAACATGCGGAGGTGACATCAAGGCATCGGAGGGAACGCACAAACCTCCAAACTACTCATCTACCTGACCCTTCAAGCACCACCTGCCCCTCATGTGGCAGAGTCTGCAGATCACCCATTGGAATAACCAGCCATCTCAGAACCCATCGAACCAGACTGGAAGCAAGTTTTCCTCAATCCTGAGGGACTGCCTAAGAAGAGAAGAAGCAATCAATACAGATGGATCAGCTGAAGTCTGAGTGGCCAAGCATAGTGGCACCCAGAAATGTCATGAGTTCAGCCTCCAGGGTCTCTTGAGAGTTTAACTCACCTAGACCAATTTTGTTAGGGCTTGGCCAAGTCACTAGATGTCAAATGCTTTATTTGACAAATATGAGTATGTGAGGGGAAAAATTGACATTGGGTTTATTTGCACAAATGGTCAACCCATCACCATGGTCACATGGCTTTTGGCCAGGGTGAGGAATGTATATATTGTAATACACAAGATATCATAATTGTGTGAGATGGGTTGAATGGACCAGACAGGCATTTCCTGTCTGTCATTGTTCATATGTTCTTAACTAAAGTTGTAAGGTATCCACTTTAAATGGCTGTCATGAATTGGTGTTGAAAAATGTTTCAATTACAAAATATTAATGAATCTCAAAGCCTCTCCTCATTCTAGAATAATACGATATGCACTGTGTGCTAAAACCCTCATGTTTTAATTCAACTGTAAAGCAGCTGACATCTATAGTATTGTTTCCTGAGGCCATCAGGTGCATACCTGCACTATATTTATTTCAGTTTCTGGTTCTTTATTCTTTGAGAAATTCTTTACGATTACTGATGAAGGAAATGATAATTCACAGGCTAGATGGTAAGATTATCAACATGTGACATATAACAAAGAGAAATGTCATTGCCCGAGCTTAGATAACTGCACGTCTAAAGTAAAAGCAAAATACTGCAGATGCTGGAAATCTGAAACAAAACCAGAAAGGTGCTGGAAATACTCAGCAGGTCTGGTCGCATTTGTAGAGAGAGAAGCAAAGTTAATGTTTCAGGTCAATGACCTTTCATCAGGACTGGCAAAGGTTAAAAATATAATAGGTTTTAAGCAAATAAAGTGGGGTGGGTCAAAAGAGAACAAATGAGAAGGTGTTGATAGGATAGAGGGTCACAGAAAATAAATGACAATGAGGTCATGGGGCTAAGGCAAAGACAAAGCTTGAGTTAATGCTGTGGTGAAATACAAAGCGTTAGTGCAGAGAGGGTATTAAATGACAGAATAATGAAATGTTAACTTTGCTTCTCTCTCCACAGATGCTGCCAGACCTGCTGAGTATTTCCAGCACTTTTTTGATTTTATTTCACACTTCTAAAGTACTTTGGAACTTCCTGATGTTGTGAAAAGTGATATATAAATGCAATTTCCTTGCTGTTTTTACATAGTGATCGATTAGACGACTGTGGTCCATTGTTATCAAAGCGATTTTACAGAACAAGGATATTCATTTTCAGATAATTCTTGCCATGATTATATTGAATACAAGTGCAAGTGATTCTATCTCTATCCAGATTTCATCCAAAGCAACTCCTACCCCTTGCTAACAATTGGACTGCGTATGTCCTGTGAAAATGCTGTGAATGCTTGTTTTGCCGTGCTATTGCAATTATATGATAATTCATCTTAATAGTGCCATTGAGACTCAGGGAGAGTTTGAAATTGATAGACAGGAAGGTAGGGGAAACATGGATTATTCTCTCAACATCCAGCTATTTCAGGGTTTCAATTACATTTACAACCAAATAGATGCTAACAATCTCACAGCACATTATGGAGCACAAACCAGTATGGCCAAACTGTCTAGTGAAACCCCAATTGGTAATAAACTACACAGGAATCAAGGAGTATGGTTACAGTACAGTTTTAGGGTTAATTTGCACCAACACTATATTTACAATCTAAATCTGGATTTTGCCCAAGGTTGACTCAGAAGAGCAATTAAGTGAATTTCCCTGTTATGAGTCATTGCTGCTGGGATATGACAGTGCAGAGAGTGTAACTACAGATGAGCAGGCAATGTAATTCCAAGCAATGTTCCCTTTAAGGTGCATGGGTGCACGGCCACACAGCAACCTGGGGTGTTCTGAAGAAGAGTCATATCTGTCTCGAAACATCAACTCTGATTCTCTCTCCACACATGCTGCCAGACCTGCTGAGTATTTACAGCACTTTCTGTTTTTATTTTGGGTTCTACGCAAGCCTTGTTCCATGCTAATAAAAAAATTTAAAGGGAACATTGACTCCACTTGCGCTGAAATAAAACTGGCCGCGCACAACTACTAAATTTTAAAGGGAACATTGACTCCAGTGCAATGAGAACAACTCCAGCAATTAACAAATGAGCAGGGAGGGTAACTACAGTAGTAAGTTTGTAACACTTGTGCAGGGAGTGTAACTCCAGAGCAAGGCGTGTAAGTCCAGAGCAATAACTCCAGGGCAGTGTCAAACCAGACTCATAAAGTACCCAATGGGTCCCTTGCAATTTTGGGTAACTTGTATTTAGAGTTAATTTAAATGTCTAGAAAGTGTGGGTACTCCCACTCTCTAAGCATTAAAATTGTACCTGCTGGGAGGAAGAATTATTCATCCACCAGTAATCATGCCTGCGTAGAGCTCTATCCTAGGCAGATTTAGAGTTTGCCTACATAACAAGAGCAACAATACTTCAAAAATAATTCATTGTCTGTAAAATGCTTTGGGTCACCCAGAGCATGTAAAAGGCACTCATGAGTACACACACGATGAGTTCCTCCTATAAGGTCGTTCTCCCCTATGCAAACGACCAACCATTAGATTGTTCTCATACTAGAGTTATTAACTAAAATCATTCTGAAAAAACATCATTGCAGTTCTTGGTGAAAGTTTGAAGCAATAATAGGAAATGATAAAGACACTCAGGAGGTCAGGCACAAATCAGTTCAAGTTTCATGTTCCTCAGAACTAGGTTTGGCCAAACTTAGTTGGTTTGTGATCGCTGACCTGCATTGGCTCCTGGTCTGGCAATCCCTTGATTTTAAAAAATCTTATCCTTCTCATCCAATTTTAATGTCCCTCCATGTTCTCATCCTTCCCTATTTCTGTAACTTCCTCCAACCTCACAACCAAGCAGAACCGTTGTGCTCCTCTAATTCTGGCCTCATGTGCAGCCCTGATTTTAATTGGTCCACCACTGGTGCCTTCAGCTGCCTGGGACCAAAGCACTGAAATTCCCTCCCTAAACCTCTCCGTCTCTCTACCACTCTCTCCTCCTTTAAGATGCTCCTTAACAATTTGGTCAATCTCCTGATGTCTCCTTCTTTGGCTCAGCATCGATTTATGTCTGATATCGTTCATTGTGCCTTGGGTTGTTTTACTATGTTAAAGGTACATGTAATTTGTTGTTGTTATTCTAGATTAAAGCACCAAACTAAGAGCGTCATTCTTTGTTTCAAGAAGGCTTTTGTATGTCTACACTGTTCCCAGTTTTCAGCCCCACATCTGCTGAAACATATTGATGTTATAATGAGTGTGCAAAGGAGGGCAACAACACTTACCTAAGCTTAGACCTCTTAGTTACAAGGATAGGCTTTGTGAATTAGAGTTAGTTAGGGGAAATTCAGGCTTAGAGGAGAAATGATTGAGCTTTTTAAAATGATAAATTCATTGGATAGATTTAGACAATATATTTTAAGTGGGTTTTTAATAGAGGATCTGCTTATTAAATATCTAAGGAGGGAATCAAATGAAATGTCAGTGAAGCATTTTTTTTTTTGGTGAGTTGTCACCCCCTGGAAGAGGCTACAGGTATTAAGTATGGGTGTACTACAGTTCCATTAAGAAGGAATGAAAGGGATGCGTGAGTGTAATTGGGATGTGGGATCGATTAAGCTTGTTTTGATCTCACATTCGAGGCTGACAATCCGGTGTAGTACTCAGTGCTAAACTGTTGGAGGTGCAGTCATTCTGTCAAGATGTTAAACTGAAGCCTTGTCTGTCTATTCAGGGAAATGTTCAAGATCCTATGATATGATTTGAAGAAGAGCAGAGACGTCTTGTTCCTGGTGTCCTGGCAAATGTTCTTCTCCCAACCACCCCTTTAAAAACAGATTAACTGGATGTTCATCTCATTGCTCTTTGTGAAATTATGCTTTGTGCAAAATGGTTGCTTTGTTGCCTTCATAACAACAATTACTGAATTTCAAAGCAGTTGATTGGTTATGAAGCCAGGGTGAATGGCAGCACAGTGGTAATGTTACTGGATTAGTAATCCAGAGGCCCAGACTAATGCTCCGGAGACATGGAGCTGAATTTTATGCCTGCGGCAGGGGTTCCAATGATGGGCCGGAAAGCAGGGGCAACCCCCCCCCCCCCACCCCCCTCGGCCATTTGAGAACCCCCGGCCACATTGTCTGGGAGTCAGGCAAATAATTAGTTGCTGTCCGGGCTACAGTCCCTATAAAGGCCGCCCGCCCCCAGCAGCTGCAAGCCAATTGGAGGGCCAGCAACTTAGTAATCCCAGCAGTGCCATTGGGAGCAGTGGCCACTGCTGGGACTGCCTAAAAGAAGAGGACACCATGGAAGGACACTGCCCTCCCAACCAGGTAAATGGGATATGGGGGCACCAGGATGAGTCAGGCAGGCTCCAGCGAGGGGGTGGGGGGGCGGGGTTGGTGAGGGCAAGGGGGATTGCTGTGATGGTGGCCATTGTCCCCAGGGGGCACTTTGTGGGCCAAAGAGTGGCTGAAGATGAGGGTTACCCCTGCCCCCTGAAGCCCACAGCGAGGCTATTAGAGTTCACCAGGCAACGGAGGTCACAGCCGCCGCTGGTAAAATGCCAACGTTGGCGGGAAGAGGCCTTAAATGGTCACTTAAGTGGCTCATTCGGCCTCTGGGTGGGAGGGCCTTTCTCCACCTTCCCTGCTGCTGGTAAAATGGCATGATGCCGGGACGATAACGGTCTCTACAACACCCCCCAAACCCCCAGCATTCCCTTGCCATTTTACCCCATCCCCCACCCATTGCCCCTGCCTCTCAGTCTGTTCCCAGGGGACTGGTAAAATCCAGAGCACAGATCCTAGTGCGACAGCTGGGGGAATTAAATTCAATTCATTAATAAATCTGGAATAAAAAAACGACCGAATTGTCGTAAAGTCCCATCTGCTTCACTGTTTCCTTTGGGGAAGGCCCTTACCCAGTCTGGCTTACATGTGACTCCAGACCCACAGCAATGTGGTTGACTCTGCTGCCTCTGAAATAGCCTAATAGGCCACTCAGTTGAATCAAATCACTACAGAAAAGTCAAAAATAATAAAACTGGTGAACCCCCTGGCATCAACCTAGGCAGCGCAAACAACAAGGGCACACCTTGCCAGTCGACCCTGCAAAGTTCTCCTCATTAACATATGGGAACTTGTGCCAAAATTGGAGACGCACAGACTAGACAGGCAACAGCCTCTCATACCATATAATCAATGTCCCAGACTCCTCCACCACCATCCCTGGTATGTCCTGTTCCACTGGCAGGACAAACCCACCAGAGGTGGCGGCACAGCGGTGTACAGTCAGGAAGGATTGACTCTGAGAGTCCTCAACATTGACTTCGGACCCCATGAATTCTCATGGCATCAGGTCAAACATGGGCAAGGAAATCTCCAGCTGATTACCATCTACCACCCTGCCTCAGCTGATGAATCAGTAATACTCCATGTTGTACACCACTTGGAAGAAGCGCTGAGAGTAGCAAGGACACAGAATGTACTCTGGGTGGGGGATTTCAATGTCCATCACCAAGAGTGGTTTGGTAGCATCACTACTGAACACATTGGCCGAATCCTGAATGACATAGCTGCCAGACTGGGCCTGCGCCAGGTGGTGAGAGAATCAACAAGAGGGAAAAACCTATTTGGCCTTGTCCTCACCAATCTATCTGTTGCAAATGCATGTTCGTATGGTCGTATGACAGTATTGATAGGAGTGCGCAACTCACAAAGTATAAGTCAGGAGTGTGATGCATCCACTTACTTGGATGGATACAGCTCCAACAACACTTAAGAAGGTCAACACCATCCAGGACAAATCAGCCTTCTTGATCGGCACCCCATTCACCACCTTAAACACTCACTCTCTCCACCACCATGCACAGTGACAGCAGTGTGTCTTCTCTTCTTAGGCAGTCCCTCGGGAACGAGGATGACTTTCTTCCACTCCAGGGTTGTGGGTCCTTAGGTGACTGAATCATCCAATTCTAGATCTGCACACTCTGCTACAGGTGGGGCAGGTAGTGTTTTTTGGGACAAGTGAATGGGATGCTCGAATTTCTGAATGCTTCTTCCGCTGTTTGCACTTGGTTGCCGCCTGGGCATGTCAACGTTGTTCGAACTGCCTGGCACCTTCGCAGATGCTTCTTCTCCACTTTGGGTGGTCTCCGGCAAGAGATTCCCATGAATCAGCATTGTGTACCATCTACAAGATGCACTGAGCAACTCACCAAGCCTCCTTCAACAGCACCTTCCAAACTCGCGATCTCTACCACCTAGAAGGACAAGGGCAGCAGATGTATGGGAACATCACCATCTGCAAGCTCCCTCCAAGTCACACACCATCCTGACTTGGAACTATATCGCCATTCCTTCACTGTCGCTGGGTCAAAATCCTGGAACATCCTCCCTAACAGCACAGTGGGCGTATGTACACCACATGGACTGCAGCGGTTCAAGAAGGCGGCTCACCACCACCTTTTCAAAGGCAATTAGGGATGGGCAATAAATGCTGTCCTTGCCACTGATGCCCACATCCCATGAATGAAGACAAAAAAGCACTTTGACCTGAGTCCTGAAAAGTTAAGGTTTTACACATATAGGCCGGAATTTCACACCGCTCCAGCGGGTTGGATGGTGGTGTGGGAGTAGCGTAAAATTGTGCGGCAGACTCCGGGAGGCCTAACCGCCCGGATTCCACCTCTGGACAAGTTTACGGTGGTCAGGCGGTGGGGGGGGGGGGGGGGGGGGGCGGGGTGGGAAATGGCCCGCCCGCCCAAAGCCAATCAAACCCTTAAGTGGCCACTTAACAGCCACTTAAGGGCCCTCACAAGCCTCCACGGGTATTTTATCCGTGACAAGCGGGTGTGCTGGGGACTTGACAGGCCACCCAGCAATAGCTGCTGGCCTTTCCGCGCCCCGGGGGTGGGGAGTGCATGGCAGTCGGGCACAGGGTGCCCGATTGAGGGCCGCCCCCGCCTCCCAACCCACCCCTGGGACCCAAGACACTCCTTCCCCCCAAACGACCACTCCAGTCTCACCAGGGAAGGACCGATCCCCCTGATGATACATGCCCCTACTTACCTTCCCTCCTCGATCCATGGCGTCGGTTGAGCTGCAGTCCCAGCGGTAGCCACCGCTCCCGCTGGCGCTGCTGGGACTAAGAGTTGCCGGCCCACTGATTGGCCGGCAGCTCATTGAGGTGGGACCTCCTCCCTCAAGTGGGTGGAAGTCCAGCCTCGGGACAATTAAAGCCCGGGGATCCATCTTGTATTTTAAAATACAGGACGGACCCCCGGGCTACGCGGAAGCGGGTTTGGCACCGACTTTCATGTCGGAGTCCGGTTCCCATCCATCCGCCATAAAATCCGACCAAAGGGTAGGATTTCGATTCTGGGGTCAGAACCCCACCTTGCAATGACATTCGGGTCCAGACCTTGCACCACTGCAGCAATGCACATGCGTCGCACGTTTAATCTGCAAATCACTTAATTAGTCCAAAGTCTCAATTGCTGCCCAATTAGCAGTGGCAGACACAGGAAGGAAGCGGGTCTCAGGCAGCAGTGAGCCCCATTTAAAGGGCGAGTGACAATTATTGCTGAGGTTGCCATTGGTCCAAAAAATGGAAGGGAGACCTGAGCAGAGGGCAGTGGGTAGGGAGGGCACTTGTGCCTGGACAGCACCCCATTTTTTGCTGCCTCACTGGAGATGCTGCTGGAGGCGGTGACTGAGCGCAGAAACATCCTGTTCCCTGCCAGTGGCAGCAGGAAGCCTGCAAGGCTCACAAAGAAGGTATGTTTGGAGGTGGCTCATGAGGTCAGCAGTAGAGGAGTGGTGAGGAGGAACTGGGTCCAGTGAAAGAAACGTTTCAATGACCTTCTCAGTTCTGGAAAGGGGAGTCCAAAGAAAGACCCAGATGACGTGCTTCCTGTTCAGCAGTAAGAGAGGGGCATCCTGAGGGTGCATAGAGTTCTCCTGACCATGGGAGAGATTGTGCTCAGCAGCCTCAATGATCCAGAAGCATAGGTCAGAACCTGAGTGATGGAGGCTGGAGTACAAACTGCAGCAGCATATGTGAATGAAAAGCTGCGAGTGGTGAGGGAGCGAGGCATTGGCCTTACGCCACCTTTCTTCACCTTGCAGGTCAAACAGGAGTTGAACGCCAGGGAGAGCGTGAGGGCACAGCTGGATGGTGGGGTGCCCCAGCTCGCGGTGCTGATGCACTTTGAGGAGCTAGCCCTTGATGTGGCCAGAGTGTCAAAGCACAGGGACGCTGGGGACGGAGAAACGGGAGTCTGCCATAGACAGGGTGAAAACATCTCAACATCTCCAGGTTCGGAGGTTGCATGGCAATGCTCCTGTTGCAATGAGCTATCAATGTATAAGCTGTCATCTCATTATTTTAAACAGCAGGGGCATCTGTTGACTGTTCCAATCTCTCTTCACCATCTTCTCTTATGTTTCCCACAGTGCGAGCTGCAGAAGGACAGGAGTGCACACAAAGACAACAAGGCCCCGAGGAGTCAGAGGAGGAAGGGGACAGGTGCAGCCCTGCTCAGTAGGGTAGAGATGCAGTGCCTTGGGAATAATGAAACAGGCAGTTCCACCTGGAGAACCCATGTCAGATGTGTGCCCACTTGTCAGAGTTACCTGAAGATCTGCAGTGTCATGGGACGATAATGGAGGGGGTCCATTCATCTCATGTGTTCTGCGATGACTCACTGCTTTGAGTGTGTGAGTTCCTCCATTGAGACAGTGGCCAACCTCTTGGAGAGCCATATGTGGCATCACTCAGAATGGATGCAGGAACAGCACACTGACATGCACAGGATGCATGCCGACTCAGCAGTATTGACTGGTCAGTGGCTCAAATGGTGCAAAGAAGCATGGACTGGATGCCAGCTGCGCCCCAGCTGGTGGTCCCCTCCAGCAATCAAGGGTGCCATGAATGGGGTGGGGAGGTGACAGATGATGATGAGGGGGCCACCCCTCATGGGGATCTGTCATCACCATCCACCTCCAGGCCCCTCCGACGGACGTAGCATCTGTGGGTCAAGCTCTGTGACAGAAGCTTCCCCTGCAGTGATGCCAGTGCAGCAGCCTTTGGAGGTACCCCCCACTGGTACCTCCACAGCAAGGCTGCCCCCACGGGTATCTCAGCCCCAGACGGGCACTAGCCAGCAGCCAGCCTCCACTTCATCACCAACCACAAGGGGAGGCACTCATGGGAGTGGCCATCAGTGGAGACCACTGCATCGTAATGTCACTTTGTGGGTCACTTGGGTGTTTCTGATGTAAATAAAAGTTAACTGTTAAACAATAAAGCACTGGGAAAGTTGTTACACTAAGGCTGACTTGTGTGTTTCCTATTTCACATTGGCGAGACGGAGGAGAATGGGAAGTGAGGGTTGGCAATGTGATGGAGTGAGCTGGTGAAGATTTTGTAAGGTGGAGAGTTGGAGGCTTCCTGTCCCTCCTTCCTTACCTCTTTGACTCTGTTGCCCAGGGGTCTGCCTCTGCTCTGGCAGACACTGCTCCTCATCGCTGGTCAGAGCAAGCTTGGAGAAGCTTGATTCCATTTCCTCGAATGCTTTTCCTTCGTTGGCAATTGTATGTGGAGTCTTCTTGAATCCTCTTGTACCCATCATGAACCCTTGAGACCCATTAGCAGAAGGACACGTTGCCCCCCACCCTTCCTCCCCAATCCCGGCTGCCCCCCAAAATGCCCTTGTCAAGAGTACTGAGATGTGAAAGATAATTCTTCTTAATGAGCACAACTCCTTGCCTGTGATGAGGGCCTTCCCTGAGCCTTCCCTTTTCAATGCTGCCTCTTGCTTCTGTCCTGCCATTCCCGCTCGCTTCCCGCTGTATTACCGCCTGCTCCTCCCTGCCGTGGCTCTGATGGTGCATCGAACCTGCACCTCAGAAAGAAAATCCTAATCTGGCCCCGAAACTAGCTGACAACAAGCACGTTAATAGCTTAAGTGGCCATTTGCGTAGAGGGGGTGGGTTTCTCCTTCTGGCTCCTGCCGCAACCGTTTAAACTCGGAGTGCGTCGGCTTCGCGTTGGGAATCTGGCACGCTGACCTGAGGGGTGGGTTTAAGCGACAGCATGCCCCCTTTCCTGCCCTCAATAAACTTCCCCACCCATGGAATCCTAGAATCTTGCAGCCAAGAAGGAGGCCATTCGGCCCACTGTGCCCAGGTCGACTCTTTGGCAGCACTATCCAATTTGTCCCACAGTCCTGCCCTTTCCTCACAACCCTTCAATTTTTTCCCTTCAAGTATTTATCCAATTCCCTTTTGAAACTTACTATTGTATCTGCTTCCACCGCCCTTTCAGGCAGTGCATTCCAGATCAGAATAATTCACCATGTAAAATATGTTCTAACCCTCTTGCCTCTGGCTCTTTTGTCACATATACACAAAACTTTCTTGTTTGATTCTGCTGTAGCATCATGGTCTCCTGGAGTTTGCTTTAATGCGTTATGAATTTAAGGAGGAATTTTGTCCTATGTTTTTTCCTAAGATTGGCCAAAGTTCTTTTTCCTCTGTCTCTGTGAGTTGGCTTTGTTAACATCATTGGAAAAATTATGAATGAAATCGCACCATCTGAACGGATAAGAAAAACCTTGTGTCCAGACACTGTCAGAAACCCAATATATTGTGCATTGGGTCTCATTGCACAATCCTATTCAGCCATGTGGTCCCAGCATACCACCTCTGGGAGTCATTTTCGCTTTGTGTGATAGTGTAGAACAGGTGATAGTGAATTGTCAGCCCATTTTACATCTCTCCCAATTTTTATTTCCATTGAATCTAATCAAAATAAAACTCGTGAGAGCTGTAAAACTGGTTGGCAATTTGCTATTACCTGTTTTGTGCTATCGCACCAAGTCAGAATGACCCTGTCATGTGCTTAGTTAGCAAGTTTCAATCTCACAGTCCATTGTGTCTATAACAAAACTTGGAACAGAATATACTAAAGTTGATGGAATGGATGCATTTACTATAAAAACATAGCATGGAATATGTTTTCCTAATTACAAACCCAAAGAGATATTGTGGGTAGAATCAGAAATACGATACAGCTGATTAACAATGGTATATAAACACACAGGAGAGTTTTGCTTCGTGAAGTGGTGTGGCAGTCAGAAAAAGACAAATCTTGCATTTATATGCTGCCTTATATGTCCTCATGATGTCCGAAAATACTTTTCAGCCAGTTAATTACTTTGGACAGTGCAGTTACTGTCCTTATTTGGCAACAAGGAGAGGTGAGAGTGACTGCTCTTGACATCAAGGCAGCATTTGACCGAGTATGGCATCAAGGAGCCCTAGCAAAACTGGAGTCAATGGGAATCAGGGGAAAAATTCTCCGCTGGTTGGAGTTGTACCTAACTCAAAGGAAGATAGTTGTGGTTGTTGGAGGTCAATTATCTCAGCTCCAGGACATCACTGCAGGAGTTCCTCAGGGTAGTGTCCTAGGCCCAATCATCTTCAGCTGCTTCATCAATGACCTTCCTTCAATCATTAGGTCAGAAGTGGGGATGTTCACTGATGATTGCACAATGTTCAGCACCATTCATGACTCCTCAGATACTGAAGCAGTCCGTGTAGAAATGCAGCAAGACCTGGACAATATCCTGGCTTGGGCTGATAAGTGGCAAGTAACATTCACACCACACAAGTGTTAGGCAATGACCATCTCAAACAAGAGAGAATCTAACTATCAACCCTTGACATTCAATGGCATTACCATCGCTGAATCCCTCACTATCAACATCCTGTGTTACCATTGACCAGAAACTGAACTGGAGTAGCCATATAAATACCGTGGCTATAAGAGCAGGTCAGAGGCTAGGAATCCTGTGGCGAGTAACTCACCACCTGACTCCCCAAAGCCTGTCCACCATCTACAAGGCACAAGTCAGGAGTGCGATGGAATGTTCTCCACTTGCCTGGTTGGATGCAGCTCCATCAACACTCAAGAAGCTCGACACCATCCAGGACAAAGCAGCCCGCTTGATTGGCACCCCATCCACCACCTTCAACATTCACTCCCTCCACCACTGACGCAACAAAGGCAGCAGTGTGTACCATATGTTGCATTCCAACAACGCACCAAGGCTCCTTCAACAGCACCTTCCAAACCCGTGACCTTTACCACCTAAAAGGACAAGGGCAGCCGATGCATGGGAACTCCACCACCTGCAAGTTCCCCTCCAATCTACACCCCATCCTGACTTGGAATTATATAGCCATTTCTTCACTGTCGCTGGGTTAAAATCCTGGAACTCCCTTCCTAATAGCACTGTAGGTGTACCTACCCCACATGGACTGCAGTGGTTCAAGTAAGCAGCTCACCACCACCTTCTCAAGAGCAATTAGAGTTGGGCAATAAATGCTGGCCTGGCCAGCAATGCCCACATCCCATGACCGAATAAATAAAACAAAGTATGCACAGCAATGTCCCACAAACAGCCACTGAGCCTAATGTTCATTTAAATTGTTTTGCTAGTGCTGATTGAGGGATGAATGCTGGCCAGGGCACCACAAGAAGTCCCTATTCTTCTTTGAATAGTGCAAGGAGATCTTTTACATCTACGAAGATAGGTTCTTGGTTCAAAGTCTCATTACTGCAATCTGACAAGGTAGTCTCACTTATGTCCTGGAGTCAGGCTTTAGTATGACCTACTAAGTCAAGCTGACAGGTAGAGCTATGAATATGGTGGCCAAAATCAACATGCTACAAACAAGGTGACAGAAGTTAAAGTACAGCTAAGCAATCTATTATTAAAGGAGTTGAAAAGCTTGATCAAATTAATATCCCATGATTTTTTTTTTCTCCTCGTGGTGTATAAATCTACCTTTCAACATAACAGCATGACAAATAAATCTCTGACCATGGATTCTGTCTGTGCAAGTGTGATGAATACTTTTATTCTACACACTAAAGTTTAACCATTTTTAGAGGCTATTTGGCTAGGTCACTGTGGCATGCAGCACATCAGACCAGATACATCCCATTTAGTGATTGGAAGCTGAAACAGCTGTGAACAATGAGTTGTGTTGTGGGTTGACCTTCCATGTTGAGTGCGTTGATAATGTATTACATAATAACTTCTCTAACATCTGTTTGGTCCAGGCATGAATGGGTGTGAGCATTGGACATATGCATTATGGGGTAAGCTGAAGATTGCAGGGTAGTCTCCCATGTTATCTCTATTGAGTTGTCAAAGTTGAAGAAATAGTTTGATTAAGTTCTGCTTTTGACAATATACTTTACAAAGGGGAAGGTGCAGAAATAACAATTGTTCTGTTTATTTCAGACACAATAGACTAGTTCCGATGAAGGGTCACTGACCCGAAGCGTTAACTCTGCTTCTCTTTCCACAGATGCTGCCAGACCTGCTGAGTGATTCCAGCATTTCTTGTTTTTATTTCAGATTTCCAGCATCCGCAGTATTTTGCTTTTATTACAATAGACTAGTTTTATCAATGGAAATGTTAACGAGAGGAGTAAGTAATTTCAGCATTAAATATCTGCAATTTATGTGATATATTTCCTTACTTCATAATTAATCTTTTCTTTGAGAGAAATATTTAGTTAAAGGATTTCTCCACTGAGTTTCTGTTGAGAGACATTTCAATCCAGTGAATTGCATAGCCAGGCGGGGAGATCCTCAAGGAACATTTTAACTTGCTGTCATTGACTTCAGTATAGTCAGGCTGTTTCTAAAACTATTGGGAGCTGCACTTCAACCCAGCCCAAGTCAAACTTTACTGTAGTCACAGCCTAATCCTACCAACTACATTTCTGTGTATGATACTGCACTTGCAATTCACATGCCCCAGTTGCTTTATCCCTTTCCCATCAATGTTAACTTTTCTGAGATGATTTGCTATGATCTGTAAATTTTCATTGATACCTATTCAGAACAAAGGCCCATGACTGATTCTTGGGTATTCTGTTAGTCACAGCAGCCCAATTAAAACCACTCCCAATGATTACTAGCCTTTGTTTCCCAATATTTAACTGGTTAGCCAATTTACTGTTTCTTCCCATATCCCAAGAGCTTTCCCTTTGATGTTACAAGTCTCTTTTCAAACGTCTTCTGAAAGTCAATTTTCCAACATCCACCACATCAACATCATCTGCCACTCTTTTGCATAATCAAAGGATTATGCTAAATGCAATTTATCTTTCATAAACTTGTATTTGTTTTGAATTCATGCCTTTATATTTATTAAATGCCCTTGACCTGCTTTCTTTATAATACTCCTTTTCCTCCTATAGATGTTAAGCTAACAGGAATATAATTTCCAGAATAATTAATCTACCTTTTAAAAATACTGAAAAGCCACATTAGCAGCCCTGGTTCTTTGCTGGGGCAGAAATCACATCATGTAGAAGCTAAGTGGACTAACAGTTAGCGTACACTTAGTCAATATGATCTCCTGGACTGGTTTTGATTAACTGAGTGGGCTGGGGGAAGAATTTTCCCCAATTGGCCCTGTTTGTTTTCCTTTTTTTGTCTCTCTCAGGAAATTACATGGTTCTCTGTGTATGCATGTGCGTGCTTGTGTGTGCGTGTGTGTGTGCGTGTCTGTGGGCATGTGCGCATGTGTATGCGTGTGTGCGTGGCAGTAAGAAGCTATCATGAATGTGGGTGGGTCTTTAATTGCCTGTCATTTTCATATATTCATAGCTTCGTTAAACTCTTTTGTTATCAACATTGTGTCTTTATTCATGGGATTGCATACCCAGGTTTAACAACCACGAGTTAGGGTAAGTTGTTTGCTGGCGATTACATGAGATGTCACCCACATTGTCCTGTTCACTCCAGAAGATTGAAAATAGTACACCAACACATCAATATGTATTGGCTAACACTGCAAATATAAATAGAGGTTAACTGATAAAAACAATAATCTTCAAATCAATCTATATGTGGTTAAAATAACATTTTTAGAACATATCTCTTATAGAGCCTGATATGTGACAAGAATTTTTGATGATATAGTTAATTTTGTCTCTTGATGGTCCTTTGAGATGAGTACTTGGATGATGCTAACTCATGAGCTCCAAATTCAACAGGATGAATGACAAGCATGAGCCCATCAGGACACTCATCAAGCATGTCCTGGTTTGTTGACAAAAGGCCTGGGCCATTTTAACTCACAGGCTTCATTTAAATAGACTAGGCCCAACTCTCACCCAAATTGGATATCAATGATATCAGGCTGGTGGGTGGTTGGGCATGGGACGAGTGTGGCAGGGGGCCAGCAAGGATCTCATGAGAATGGACCCCGGCCATGTAGTATAGGATGGATTTCATGTCTGGTGCTCCTAACGAAGCTGGCACAAGGTGCCAAAAGTGGCTACTCGCTATTAAAATGTCATCATGCCCCAACCTTTGAACATCAATGTGGCCGTTTCCATAAATAATTTTAAACGGGAGTCGGACATATTCTTGAGGAAGAGGAACTTACAGGTTACTAAGCCCGACGGCTCTTACAAAGAGCCAGTACAACCACAACGGACTGAATGGTCTATTTGGTTCTGTAAGTTTCTATAAATTCTATGATTCTAAAGCCATTCAGCTCCCTATTTGAAGGCCTGTGATGAATCCACACTTCCTACACATTTTCATCATCCATTCCAGAAGTTAACGACTCTCTGCAAAAAGAAATATTTCACATTCGAAGCTTATTTAATATGCTACAGTGTTGGGGGAAGATTTTCCATTTTGATTCCCTGCCCAAACAAAAGTACATTTGTGTTGTATTTGAGCTAGGAATCACACAGAGGCGCCAATTAAGAGAAAAATTCTGCCCTGTTCGGTCCCCATGAAGAATTTAATTAATCAAGCCAACTCCCTTACTGATTTGAACTGTCAGCGGGAAAAAATTTTAATAATTGACTGGTCTTTGGAGCTTAATCAATGTACTTTTTTCATGAATGTGAATCGTGTGCACAGTGAACTGTGTGGAAAAATAGCTTCAAGTAAAGACTAATATTGTAGAAGTAATTAAAAAGCAACAGGGTGATGCTGTAATGAGAATGTTATATTTACAGGTTAATTAACCAACAAAATCTGATCAAAAAAGATAACATGATTTATAGGAAGTATATGAGCTGGAAATGAAAAGCATTGTTTGTGATTAGTTTGATTTTAATTTACAATGCTTGTAATTATTTATTCAAGTTTCATAATATGAGAGTGTTTTCTTCAAGCACTGTATTAATTTTCTCTTTTAGGAATATACTTCATGATCTTAGTGATTGTATTAACAGTAACTATAATGAATGCAGCATAGATTATCAACAACAGCTTGCATTTCTATAGAGCTCATCACGCATACATCTCAAAGCATTTACAGTGGACGTCATGTGGTTAATAGAGTGTCAGGTTGTGGAACAAAAGACACGATCCTAAGTGAGGCAAGGGAAAGGGGGCAGGAAGTTCCCAAGAGGCTACCAATGGCAGAGCAGAGGGAGTGGCAGGCAAGGAGCAGATTAGCGTTAGAATAGTAGAGGGGAATATGTGCGGTTTGTGAGGCAGGAGGGGTTCAGTCAGGTAGAGTGAAGTGAGGCCACAGAAGGATTTAAAACTAAGGATAAGAATTTTAGAGTCAACTGACTCAGCTTGGGGAGCTAGTGGAGGTTGAATTGGACCTTGATTGTTGACAGTATTAATTTCATCACATTAAAGTGTTGTACATTGTAGTATAGACTGTGCCCATTGTCTTTCATTGGTGCTAATTTGTTGTGAGTTGACAACACAATAAAAAAAAGTTCCATGCAATGTTGTTCTTCACAACTGGAATGGCTGTCAGCTGACTTAATTGGCAGTACTCCAAGTTGGTGGGTTCAAACACAATAACTTCGGGTAACACTGCAGTGTGGTACTGAAGCATTGTTGAAGTGATCCTTTCAATCAGATGTTAACCTGATACCCTGTCTATCAACTCCAGTTGATCAGGTAAAGTAAATGTTAAAGATCCAGTGGCATGATTCAAAGAAAAGCAAGGAAGTCTCCTGGTCTCCTGGCCAACATTCCTCTGTCAGCCAGCACCACCTAAAACAGATTGATGGCAGAAGTCGTCAATGGTGCTATCAAACAGCACTTGCTCAGCAACAACCGGCTCTGTGATGCTTAGTTTGGGTTCCACCAGGGCCATTCAGCTCCCGACTTCATTACAGTCTTGGTCCAAACATGGACAAAAGATCTGAACTCCAGATGTGACGTGAGAGTGACTGCCCTTGACATCAAGGCAGCATTTGACCGAGTGTGGCATCAAGGAGCCCTGGCAAAATTGAAGTCAATGGAAATCGGTAGGGGGGAGTGGTGGGGGATGGGGTGGAAACTCTCCACTGGCTGGAGTCATTCCTAGCACAAAGGAAGATGGTTGTGGTTGATGGAGGTCAATCATCTCAGTCCCAGGACATCACTGCAGGAATACCTCAGGGTAGTGTCCTAGGTCCAACCATCTTCAGCTGCTTCATCAGTGACCTTCCTCCCCATTATAAGGTCAGAAGTGGGGATGTTCGCTGATTATTGCACAATGTTCAGCACCATTCGCGACTCCTCAGATACTGAATCAGCCCATGTCCATATGCAGCAAGACCTGGACAACATCGAGGCTTGGGCTGATAAGTGGCAAGTAACATTCACGCCACACAAGTGCCAGGTAATGACCATCTCTAACAAGGGAGAATCTAACCATCTCCCCTTGACATTCAATGGCATTACCATCATTGAAACCCCACTGTCAACATCCTGGGGGCCACCATTAACCAGAAACTGAATTGGACCAGCCACATAAATGCTGTGGCTACAACAGCAGGGCAGAGGCTGGGAATTCTGCAGTGACTAACTCACCTCCTGTCTCCCCAATACCTGTCCACCATCTACAAGGCACAAGTCAGGAATGTGATGGAATACTCTTCACTTTCCTGGATGAGTGCAGCTCCAACAACACTCAAGCAGCTCAACACCATCCAGGACAAAGCAGCCCTCTTGATTGGCACCCCATCTACAAACATTCACTCCCTCCACCACTGATGCACAGTGGCAGCAGTATGTACCATATACAAGATGTACTGCAGCAACTCACCAAGGCTCCTGCGACAGAAACTTCCAAACCTGCGACCTCTACCAGCTAAAAGGACAAGGGCAGCAGATGCAAGGGAACACCACCGCCTGCAAGTTCCCCTCCAAGTCACACACCATCCTGACTTGGAACTATATCGCCGTTCCTTCACCGTCGCTGAGTCAAAATCCTGGAACTCTCTTCCTAACAGCACTGTTGGTGTACTTACACCCCAAGCACTGCAGCGGTTCAAGAAGACAACTCACCACCACCTTCTCAAGGGTAATTAGGGATGGGCAATAAATGCTGGCCTCGCCAGCGATGCCAATTTCCCCCAAATGAATAAAAAAAGAAAGAGGAATTGAACATTCATGCCATTGCGATTTGTGGAATCAGGCCATGCACAAAACAACTACTGCATTTGCTTACATATTGTGGGATGACCTTAAGATGACCATCTTAAGAAGCTGTAAGTGAAGGTCACTGGAGGAAGTGATGATCAGGGAGTTGTGGGTGTAGCCCAACATTGTGAGACGTGTATTGGTGTGGCTCCAGCAGTAGCTGTATGTATGTATGTATATATATGTTCTAGTTAAGTTGCAATAAAAACTCACATTTTCTTTGGATAGTACTTTTAATCCTGTGAGTCTTACAATAGTTCACATACCAAAGGAACAAGTAATATTATATGGTGGCAACGTTTGGAATATTTTTTTAGAAAACCACCAAAGATTACATCGTGAAACATTTGATTTTTTTCTGTAAAACACACTGATTGCCCACCTGGAGTAGCTGAAGATTCAGGTGGAGAGCACAGACAGGACCCCAGGAGGTGTTGAAACTCTGTGAGTACAGTAAGCAAATTGCCATGAGATTGGAGCATACAACTAATCTAGCAGTGGGTTGAAAAATTTTAAAAGAAGTAGTATCAGCTGTTACTGCTTTAGTTTTCCCACTTTTGTGCTTCATGGGCAGGGCCTAAGCTGAAAAAAGCTGGAAGAGCTCACTGGCACCACTGGAGGTCTAACACAAAGTAAAAGGCTGGTTGTGACAGTTGCCAGTACTACAGGTTGCAGCACTCTTTAAAAAAAAATGCTCTCAGTTTTTAAAAAAAAGCTCTCTGAGTTTTAAAAAAAATAAACAAGCTGTGTAAACAAAAAGCTGCTCTTTTGGTTTTAAAAAAACTGAGCTTTGTAAGCAAAAAACAGCTACTGTCCGCTCACTCTTAAAAGGGGCAGGCCTGTGAAAATGAACCTGCATGAAAAAGAAAACCTGTAAAAGTCCTAACTCTGTAAAAATGTAGAATCATCCAGAAAATGGTTTACAGGTATGCAATCATGGATTGGAAGGTGTCAGACATAGCGTCTAAATTTAAATTGTTTCGACAATGCGAATTGCGTTTCCTGGATCAAGAAGTCAGCAAACCAGAGAAACAAGCTATAAAAATTATGATTGCACTGGGCAACAAGGGCCAATACACTGGGATTGTCAGCTAAGGATCAGAAGGATCCTAGCAAGCTATGGACATTCCTGGAGCAGTAACTCAGGGTGAAGGTAAATTTTCAAGTACATAGTCTTGAGCTTATGACCTACCGGCAAAGGCAAGATGAATCCATTGGCCAGTTTGTTGCAAGGTGCTGAGACAAAGCTCAGGAATGGGACTTTGCAGATATTGAATTGTCGGAACAGGTTATAAAGCTAATAGTCACGTCTATGCCACTAGAGGCCTTTTAAAAAGACCTGCTAGGAAAGAAGCAAGGGCACACCATAGATGGATTACTTAATGATCAAAGGAAATTTGAATTTATCATGGCTGGGTGCCAACAGTTACAAGCGTTGCAGGTTGCTACGACAATTGGTATGGTAACCAAGGCTCAGAAATCTGCAAAGACTTGTGGCAAATGTGGCCTGACTCATCTAATTCGCAGTTGTCTGGCATACCAGGACCAGCACAAAGCTTGTGACATGCAAGGACATTGGGCAAGGCAGGGCAGAAGGCCGAGCTCAGATACTGCACACAGGAATGGTGGCAGATCACATGCAGAAAGAATGTCTGCAGGACTGGATGGCAAACACAATAAAAGGTATGCTAACACACAATAAAAGCCCAAGCAGATACATCCGGTCAGTAGAAAGAAATATTATCAGGAGGACACGGGTGAAGAATACACTCATGTGAATGGCGAGCAAGCATTTCACATGGTTAATTTGGATCAACGTGTCAATGCTGTTATGCAATCTGGGGCATTTGCCATGATTGGGATTATATGTCCACAGAAGAGTGGCAAGCATAAGCTAAGAGTGAAAATCAATACCGGAGCAAGTTCAAATATTCTGGCCATCTGTATACTGAAGGACATGTAGTTAAAGAAATGGGAATCTGTGCTACAACCCACCACAGCTAGGCTGACTGCCTATAATGGTTCTCCAATCAAGTGCATTGGAATGATAACCTTACAGTGTAGCTATGGGAACTCCGGATGGTTACCATAAATGTTTTATATTGTAGACACAACTGGGCCAGCTGTCACAGGACTTCCAGTATGCCAAGATCTACGACTGGTCACAATACATGAAGTTAGTAATGCACTGAAGATGGTAGAAAATATTCATCCGGAGTGTATTGGGTCGGTCTATGTAAAGGGCGACACAAAGGCTGGGAGTCTTGATGCGAACAGACGATATGACCGGGTGTCTCTCCTTGGGCTTCAGTTCATTGCAGCAAGAACCCAGAGGCCGGAGAAATTGCTGGTAATTGGTGATGTTGCCAGTCATCATCTCCCTAATTTTTCCACAGTGAAGGATATATTTCTGTCTAAACAAGGAAAGATGAAGGCATTGAATGACAGGCAAGCAAGACCAGAATTAGCTCGATTGTGAGTAGGACAGAAGGTCAGAGTCCTCAATCATGCATCAGGAACTTGGTATCCTGCAGATGTTGCTAGGATATGTGACCAGCCCAGATCGTACGACATCCAGGCACCCAATGGTGCAATTCTCAGATGGAACTGAAGTCAACTCAGAGAGCTGTACGACAACACTACACATGACAACCTTGTGGCATCGCGGACACATTCAAAGACAAAGTCTGAAGATGAACATACAGCGGCTACAAGCACAGAGGAAGAACATGCTCATCAGAGTTCTGAGTTACCAGAATCTCAGAGGAGTCACCAAGATGAGATCAGCTCTAGGAAAAGGTTGACAATAACAAGATCAGGACGAATAATGCAAGCCTCCTCTACATTTTATAAAGTGTTTAACTTGCTTACTTGTAAATAACGTTTTATTATCATGCAGTTAGTCCCAACCACAACATCATTGTATATTGTACATATATTTTAATCTTTGGAAAAAAGTGGGAAGTTGTGTGACAACCTTAAGAGGGCCACTTTAAGAAGATCACCGGAAGAAGTGATATCGCATCACACATGGCAAGGGAATTGTGGGTGCCGACCAACAAGTGAGACATGTATTGGTGTGGCTCCTGCAGTAGCTATATTTATATATAAATATATATGTCCTAGTTAAGTTATAATGAAAACCCATGTTTTCTTTGGATATTACTTGTAGTCGTGTGAGTCTTACAAAAGTTCACACACCAAAGGAACAAGTAATATTGCACATATCAGTTACTTTATTTTAAAATAATTAATTATATGCTAGCAGATGTTTCTGAAGAATGTGATAGGGTGTTGTATAACTGCATTTTTTTCTTGTTTTATGTAAAAACAATCTGTTCCTGAAAATCCACAGCTCGAAATGCCTGCAGTTATGCCAGGATTGTGCATAGCAGAGCCAAACTATCTACGGTAGGCACCTGTAAACAGGACATTCCAAGAAGCGGCCAGGAATAGCAGCTTGTGTCAGAATGGCAGGAGCTGAAGCTTCTATTAACTCTTTTTTTTCTACCTTCTAAACTTTGCCTCATTTTCTTTTTGGATGGAGTTATGATAAATACTATCTGATATAATCGGAACAAAGCATAGGCCCATGGAAGATGCTGAGGAAAATGTGTAGATTTCTTTGTGCAGAGGGAACCAAATATCCATGATAGGTGGCAGAGGTCGGGAGTATCATACACCAGATTTCAAAGGGTCTGTAGGATGGCATCTCAATGGCACAAAGCTGGTAGGTTCAGATGCCACTATGGGGGCTTCTCTGGCACTTGCTTGCACACTCTGCCAAGAATTCTGACCTAGACATCATCAGTGAGAGTGAATGGCATTCCACCAGATGCCTCTGTTCCTTTATGATCATATTTTTAAGAAGTTTTTAAGATTATTTAGAAGCAGTATGATCAGGTGGAACTTCTCCTTTAAGAGTCTTCTGAAAGAAAACAGCAGACTGGAGCTTGTAGACAGCTCTGTCTCCAACTGATCCCTTCAGGCCACAGGCCCCCATGCTGCAGCCAGCATCAGTATAATGAAAGCTGTTTAATATCACGGGCTGAGAGCACTCACAGGTGGGAGTTTGTGATAGCCCTGAATTATTCCACCTATTGTCGGTATTTTGTTCCCTCTGCAAAGAGAAAGTCTACAAATTTCCTTATCATCCTCCAAACATCTACATGCTGTTCTGATTACATCTGATGGTGTTTCATCACACCGCCTTCCGAAAAGGAAAAGTAAAGGGCAGAAAGTTTAGAAAACTAGAGAAGAAGAAACTTTATTTCCCTGAGGGGTTAAATGCAGGCTTCAGCGTCTGTATGTTCCTGACACAACCTTCTATTCCTGTCTACCTCTGGGAATGTGATTGACTGTGGCCTGGAATCTCCGGATTACAGGTGCCTGCAGGCGATAACTTCCTGGTCCTGCTGGTAAGGATCATTACCTGATATTATTAGAACATTAAAAGGCAATCAATAGTTTTTTAATTTTTTTTTGGTGACACAATTCCCTCAGCAGAATTATAGCAACGTATTCACCGGGCTGCAATAATGAGCGTATTGACTCCAGTCTTGCATAAATCACTGAACACAGTGTCTAGCTAGAACAAACCATTCAGATATGCTGACCTGCATATGCACTCATTTAAAATATGCTGAACTGGCCCGTAATCCTTTCAGTATTAAACCTCCATTATAGCTTCTGGCATGTGGAAGTTTGGCTTTATCACACATTGTGAAACTGTAAAAGGAATTTATTTTATTTTATTGATATCATTAAAATTTGGATTACATGACAAAATTAGGACAACGCAAAAGAGGCTTTTGGAACTGCATTCTTTGAGTACCTCAATATGAACACCTGTATTATTCAGAATAATGCAGAAATTCTACCAAAAACTTCTTAGGGTAATACTGAGTCATACTACAATAACAGTGTCCGTGTAGTGACCTGATTTACAGGCAGGTTATGGGGAGAAGGTAACATGTACATTGCTGTAATACCACAAATTCAGAACATACATTCCTACAGGTCTTCATTCTATTCTCAATCTTTCCGTCATTACATCTGTCCTCTATTATTTTAAAAATGAGTTTTCTGCAAGATGCCACATCGTTATTTTAAATACAATCAACATAAAGAAGAAATCAATTAAAATACAATCACTTGTGAACTTTTTCATCTCCCTTGGCTGTTTTAATTTAAAAGGTTCTGCTCTTACAAGGTCACTGACTTTAAATTTAATTTCTTTTTTTTTCACAGCTGTGTTATCAAGCACACAGCAGGGAATAATTATCTTACAACATCATTAGAGACTGCAAAGAATCACCCATCCAGAATGATGAAGACCGCGGCAAATGCCTTTAAATACACCTAATATATAGCCCCATTTAGACTGGAGCAAGTCTGATAAAGTGTACACCAAAGATCAGGATCTGAACAGCTCCATTTAAAACAACATTCACCGCCACACAGTTTAGATTAGGAGCTGAACACAGAGCTGTGAAATGTACCAAAGTGTGTAACATTTTCATCATGGTCATTACTTGGTTTCCAAACAGCACCAGAATTGATGGGATCAGTTTATTGGTAGGCAATTGGTAAAGGCAACACCAGCACTGATGTAATGTAATGGCAGCTTTCTGAATTTTGAGACTGATTTTTATTTTATTACAGGTCTCTAATTTGTTTCAGCACATGTATGCTAATTCCTGGCAATTATAGATTAAAAATTGTTTCTTCAATTCAACATGGTGTAAGAACATAAGACATAGGAGCAAGAGTAGGCCATTCAGCCCCTCAAGCCTGATTCGCCATTTAATAAGATCATGACTGATCCTTGACCCCAAGTCCACTTTCACGCCTGATCCCCATATCTTTTGAAGCATACGTGAAGATGGATATTTATAGGAAAACAATTGTGGCAAGCATACAGCTTTTGTCGTAAAATTGGATACAATTCAGCAGAGTATTATCATGCAGGCCCCCACCTGCCAAGAATGAGGCACACATTATTTCGCCACATGAACATTAAAAACTTAAAAATGTTGCTGGGAAGAAAACAGGGCCTATGACAAAGAATTGCCAGGCCCCTCGCCGGAAAGACTTTTTTTGCATGCTGGCAGACAGTGTGGGTACAAAGGACCCAGTCCCTGCTTCTCCAATACACAGAAGGCCTGGTTAAACCTGGTTAGTCACATGACGAACTGGCTGTTTGAATTTGAACTTGTTTGAATCTCAGAAAGCTCTTTTCTCCTGGACTGAGAACACTTCTCTCCTGTCTGCTCCCATTTCTTTCTCATGGAACTGAAGACCCATTGAAGACACATGAACCCCAAGACAGAAAAGTCTACTACAGTGAACAAGGTTTAAGAAGAATACTGGGCCCCAACACAAAGCAAGACTATTTACAAAAGGACTACAGTGAGCTTGAAGCACAGTAAACAAGAAACTCTTCAGATGTTGCCTCAAGCCTCTCTACTTTTTTTTTCTTCTGCTCTCTTCTGTTCCTATTTGCAGCTGTGTATCGCATGTGCATGCTAGCATGGGCGTGTCATATATCCATGGGCGTTAACTGAATTGGAGTTTAAGTTTTAATAAATTTCACTTTTCTTCTTTAAACCTAAGAAAGCCTGTTTCTGCTCATTTCTTTGCCTTATAATTGGAAAGTGGTGAACAAGGATTCACCAAGGGGGAGCTCAAAACACGGTGTGTTTAAAATTAAACCCTGTCACAATAAGACCAGGTGAAGGCTGAAAGAGACCCCTAGACACCTTTCTCACCTGGTCGTAACAGTGTTGTGAATTAATTAAGCGGTGTATGTAATTGGGTGTTAGTCTTGGCTCAGTGATAGCATTCTTGCCTCTGAGTTCAAAGATTGCCAGTTCAAAACCTACTCTGGAGACTAATGTTTCAGTGCAGCTCTGAGGGAGTGATGCCATCTTTTGGATGAGATGTTAAACTAAGGCCCCGCACTCTCAGGTGGGATTAAAGATCCCCTGGCGCTATTCAAAGAAGACCAGGGAGTTCTCCCCACTCTCCTGGCCAGTATTTATCCCTTAACCAAAATCAATAAAATGCACATTATTTGGTCATTAACTCATTGCTGTTTATGGGACCTTGCTGTGCACAAATTAGTTGCCGTATTTCCCTGCAATCCAACACGCATGCACTTTAAAAGTAATTCTTAGAACACTTGGGGACATTCTGTGGCCTTAAAAGGAATTTTATAAATGCAATTTCCTTCTTTCTTATCATGGTTGAAGGAATATACCTTCAGATAGACGTGATGACAAAGGATAAATATAGTTGTCTTCATTAGAATAAAGGCTTTTGAAATTGGAAGGCTGTCAGGTAAAGGCAGCTTTTGGAGGAAGCACGTTCCATTTGGAAGACTTGCCAGAAACTGCAGAAAACTCAATTCTTTTCACCTTTCAACAATAGCCACTGATGGAACTGTTGAGAGTGTGGCCAATTCCCCAGGATATAAAATTTGATTAGATTCTCTGAATCACTCCCGAATTTAAATCGAGTCTTCCTTGCGTTGCAATAATGAGATTTGTCTGCTTTTAAGGTAGAGAGGCCATGACAAATGCAGCAAGGAAAGCAAGGACTTCAGTTATTTAAAAGTTCTGGGTGATTCCTGACTTCTGTTCTGAGCTGCAAAAGCAAGAGGTTCCTTGACCCAACCTGGAGAGAACCTGAAATCACACAAGCAATTGCAGTAAAAATGAGCAACAGTACAGTCTCCGACCTTCCCTTACTGCAGCTAAGGATCCCTGTACATAACACTGGAATGGCATCTCCCAACCCAGGGTACTGCTTATGGTTTGTGGACAGGTTGAGAAAATGGGGACAACAATGTGAGTGGAGGTGAAAATATGGGTCTAAACCATATCGCTTGACTCTGATTTGCATGCCCCAATGAGGCCCCTGCCTATTTCTGGTGGGGGCACAAGGCACCTTGGTCAATGTCTGTGGACAATCAGAATGAGCAGACAACCAGTCTTGGCTGGCTGATCTTGGCCTACCTACAGACCTGTTCTTAGCCACAAACATAGCAGCAGCAAGACTAAAATCACCCCCATTATTCCTGCTTAATAAAATTAATGGAACCCCCTGATTGTACTAACAGTTTCTCACTGAGCTCTGCACTGACAGTCCTAGTTGGGCTTTCAAATCCTGCCTATGACTGAATCTCAACCAGTCAGACACATCCCTATAAATAAATGGAGAAACAGAACAGACTTTGATAACAAGGTTTTTACTAGATTGAAGGAAGATACATTTTCTGCAGATGTTGTCAGAGCTTCTTCTGGAATTATTATATATTATGGGAGAAAATACTAAGAAGGGGTGCAGCAATTTTTAAAAAAAGCCAACATTATACCACAGCAGAAATCTTTTCTTCAGTTTGCTCCCATTCACACAGGAGCTCAGTTGAACGGTTTAAACTGGGGTTATTTAAAAATGGAATTGCTCACATATTCCAATTCCTTGCTACACCCTATGCCTGCGTGTATCAATGGGATTTAGCAAGTTAACTGAGTGTGGATGTGTGAGGAGACCGTGGGATTTTCCCAGAATATAAATTCTCGGTAGGAGTAGGTGGGCTTTGGCTATGATTCGAAAAAAATTGTAAAATTCCCTGATGCCAAACTTAATCTTATCAGGGAATTTGCCAGTCCTAAGTATGTCTCTAAATAGGATTAGGTTCATTGATTTTCTAGTTTGTTTTGGCAAAACAATGCATCATTTAAACCTGGAAAAGCCAGCAATAACAGTCATTTTTCCGAGTGCTAAATGAACGTATGAAAACAGAATCAGTTAGAGTGCAGATTGTACAGACTTTACTCCGACAGAGAATATTTGGTTACATCCCAGGGCCTCTCACCTCTTGGAGCAATTTCAAGTGCAATCGACTGATAAAATGGAAGTTCCATCTACATAGGAACATAAGAACAGGAATAGGCCATTCAGCCCCTCAAGCCCATTTAATTAGGTCATGTATCTTAACTCCGTTTTCCTGCCTTGATTCCATATAGGCATATGGATCCTGAGCTTTATAAATATGGCTTCGAGTACAAAAGCAAGGAAGTTACAATGAACCTTTATAAAACACCAGTTCGGCCTCAACTAGAGTATTATATCCAATTCTGGGCACTACACTTTAGGAAGCATGTGAAGGCATTGGAGAAGGTGCGGAAAAGATTTACGAGAACGTTACCGGGGATGAGAGACTTCATTTACGTGGATAGATTGGTAAAGCTGGGGCTGTTCTCCTTAGAGAAGAGAAGGTTGAGAGGAGATTTGCTAGAGTTGTTCAAAATCATGAGGGCTTGGGACAGAGTAGAAGTGAGAAACTGTTCCTATTGGCGGAAGGGTTGCAAACCAGAGGTTACTGATTTAAGGTGATTGGCAAAAGAAGCAACAGTGACATGAGGAAAAACATTTTTATGCAGCGAGCAGTTAGGATCTGGAATGCACTGCCTGAGAGTGTGGTGGAGGCAGATTCATTTGTGACTTTCAAAAGGGAATTGGATAATTATCTGAAGGGAAGAGATTTGCAGGGCTACGGGAGAAGGCGGAGAAGTGGGACCAGCTGAGGAGCTCTTACAGAAAGGCAGCATGGACATGACGGGCTGAATGGCCTCCTTCAGTGCTTTAACCATTCTATGATTCCGTGATATCCCTTAATATCCTTACCTGACAAAAATCTATCGATCTCAGTTTTTAAATTTTCAATTGGCCGCCCCACCCCTACACCCCTTCCCCTCTGACCCCTCCCCCCCCCCCCCCCCACAGTCTGAACAGCTGTTTGGGGAGAGTTCCATATGTCATTCACCTTTGTGTGGAGAACTGCTTCCTTACCTCACCCCTGAACGGCCTAGCTCTAATTGAAAGGTTGTGGCCCCTTGTTCTGGATAAACTCTTGTTTCACACTACGCTATCCTTTAGCCTTGATGCAATTTTACTTACACTCTTTGGTTGTAAAGTTCAGCTCTGTTGTGCTATTGTTTTTGGAGCTACAGGAGCCTGGGGTTAATGAAAATGGTGGGTGGGAGGGGATGGGGAAGGCTTGTCTCCGGCGATTTCCTGCACAGCTCGGGCTGATCGCTATTTTAGAACGGTGATAGCCTGGCCGTGCCGTGTGGGTACCGGAAACATGCAGAGAGGGCAGATCGTGACGTCAGTCAGTGTCTAATGCTGATTTAGTGCCCTACTTGCCAGCTTGACCCCATAAGTCTCATTAACTCCATCTCTTAAACATGCACAGGGATTCCCCCCACCAACAGTATTTCCAGGAATCAACCTTCAACTCCCAGGTGAGGGAGTTTCTTTTGCTGCTGCAGAATTAGTCAAAGGTCTGTGTTGTTGAAGGCGTTGACAGAAGTTGTATCAGTCAGGAAGGAGTAGTGCTGGACTTTTGAAAGAAGTGGTGTGGCTCTGAAAGGCCTCTGAGCACAAAACTTGCTCTTTGGCATGGGGGCTGCTATAGTTAGAGTTCCTCTTGGGCTGCAGCATCTAGGGAAGATGGAGCAGAGGCAGCAGAGAGGAGAAGCTGTTCACAGAGGGAGGAGAAGGAGGGCTGTCAGTGGAAGGCAGTGGCCACCTAGAGTCTTCAGAGAGCACTTCACCTACCTCCACCTCAACCAGGTGTAGTGTCTGAGGTATCTACGTTTTAGTAAGGTAGTGACTGAACTGTGCCACCTCCTTCAACCAGATCTGCAGCCATAGAGCAAGGTGAAGAGGGCACTGTCAGTGGTTAGAGATTACCGTCAACCTCAATTTCTATGTCAATGGATCCTTCCAGGCTGCAGCTGATAACATCACCAACATCTCTCAGTTAACTGTGCATTGTGGATCAGGGAGGTCACCGAGGCTCTGTATGCAAGGAAAGGAAATTTCATATTCTTCGCCCTAAGCAGAGAGAATCAGGAGGAGTGGCATATGGCTTTGCCTGGTTAGTGGGATTCCCAATGGTGCAGGGAGACATTGCCCACATGCATGTCAGTCTGTGGGCATCGCATCTCAATGGGGAGATGTATCAGAAATGCAAAGGTTTCCACTCCCTTAACGTACAAATGGTATGTGACCATCACAGACCATCATGTTGGTCAACGCCTGCTCTCCTAGCAGCAGTCACACTGCTGTTATCCTGTGCCAGTCAGCTTTTATAGGAACATAGGAACAGGAGTAGGCCATTCAGCCCATCGAACCTGTTCCGCCATTCAATATAATCATGGCTGATCATCCACTTCAATGCCTTTTTCCCACACTATCCCCATATCCCTTTATGTCATTGATATTTAGAAATCTGTCAATCTCTGCTTTAAACATACTCAATGACTGAGCTTCCACAGCCCTCTGGGGTAGAGAATTCCAAAGATTCACAACCTTCCGAGTAAAGAATTTTCTCCTCATCTTGTTCCTAAGTGACTTCCCCCTTATTTTGAAATTGTGTCCCATGGTTCTAGACTCCCCAACCAGGGGAAGCATGCTCCTACCATCTTCGAGGCACTATATCGAAGTAGAGGATGGCTGATTGGTGACAAGGGCCATCAGCTCTGTGCATGGCTCATGACTCCCCTCCGTCACCTGACCACATGTGGACGGTTCTCATATAATGAGGGCCATGCTACAACCAGGAGTGTCATGGAGCAAACCATCAGCATTCTCAAACAATGGCTGAATGCCCCAATCCTGCATGATGAACAGGTAGTGAGAAGTTTGCATTCTGCCTGCATCACCGGCACCAGGGAATCGTGCAACATGATCTCCACACCTGAAAATGGGGCAATCCCATTTTTAGCCCTTTAACATATCACACTTCTTAACTTCCTTGATGTATTTTTATCAATTATTATTTCCTTTTTTTCTGAACCGCAATTATTTAGATCATTAACACAATTTATAATCTGGACTTTGCTCTCATCCCAACAGAAGAACATCTGATGTTTCAGCAATTTCAACTCAGTTCCTATGGGTCCTAACACATAAAATTGCCTCCACCTCAGCTCTAAATGGTAATCTCAGCTCAAGTATCACAGGGATAGAATTTCTATAGGAGATGGAAAAATGGGTAATGGTGATGGGGAGGCACTTCTGAGGTTGGGTTCCTATGAATAGTCTTCAGAGTAGTATTATTCCTGGAATTACCCAGGAGATCATCTGGTGGGCAGAATTGTTCTCATTTTTTTTCTGCTCCAACTCAAAAAGAAACTTCTCGATCATTTTTTGAGTTGCTCCATGCAGTTATACAGTGTCCCTCTTTCATTGTTACGCATCCCAGTATTTCTGCAAGAGATATTCTTGTTTGCAATAGCCGCTTGCTAAAGTGGAAAGATACCCTTTCTATATGTGTAGGTTATATGGATATTTTAAATCTTGGATAATTATAATGTATGTATTTTGCTATGGTTTTCTATGTGTATTCTGAACATGCATTATTACATGGTGCCAACTTCAGTAGGACTTGAAAGGCAAAACAACTTAAAGGAAGTTACCACTGGACAGCACCAAGGTGGAGAGCAATGATTGGCCAGCACAGATACGCCAGTCTCTGTTACCTGCACAAGATGGAGCATCATACTACCCAGAGGTAATCCATCTCAAGACTCAGTTTAGAGGAGTGAAATTCAAGGAAGTCCGACTGCCAGTTGGGTGTCAGATTTGAAGTTGATCCCTCTGAATATATCAACCAGCTTCCTGCTCAAGTCACAGGGGTCCATTTTTAAATTGAGGCCCAGGCTTTGTGGGCTCATCATCTATTTTTCCCAGTAGTGTAGTGAGCTTGGGAGACATATCATGTTCATTGGTGATCTAGAAAGAAAGAAAGACTTGCATTTATATAGCGCCTTTCACCACCACCGGATGTCTCAAAGCACGTTACATCGAATGAAGCATTTTTGAAGTGTAGTCACTGTAGTAATGTTGGAAATGCAGCAGCCAACTTTCACACAGCAAACTCCCACAAACAGCAAAGACATAATCACCAAATAGTCTCTTTTTTTAATGTTGATCGAGAAATAAATACTGGATTGGATGCCAGGGATATTTGCCGTGCTCTTGTTTAAAATAGTGCCATTAGATCTTTGACATCCACCTGAGCAGGCAGATGGGGCCTCGGTTTAACATCTCACCCTAAAGATACCTCCAACAGTGCAGCACTCCCTCAGTTCTGCACTGGAGTGTTAACATTGATTTTTGTGCTCAAGCCCTGGAGTGGGACTTGAACCCAGAATGTTGTAACTCAGAGCTGAGAATGCTAAAGTGAGCCACAGCTGTCACCGTCAACAAAGCTTAGTATTCAGAAAATTCAATTGCAGCAAAGTCCAAACTAAATCAGAAGGAGTGAAATTGATCTTGGGCAGGAACACAAAACAGGCAATAGTGCATCGGCAACTATGAACAGAAGATGCTGGAAACACTCTGGCAGCATCTGTGCAGAGAAAGCAACACTGAATTTTCAATTGCAGGAGGGGGCGAGCAGGGTTTGCATGGCATTGAGTATAGATCTCAGGAGGCAGCAAGAGGAGTGGTTTGAGGAACGCTGATAATCTTAGAGATATCTGTGATCGTGGGTGGAACCAAAACAGGATGGATGGAATTTCAGTTGGAATTCACATGGAATAAGTCGAAGCTGGAGACAGTTGCTGAGGAAAGTAATGTGGATGTGAATACAAGTTTTGGTAGATACCTGATCAGACATGAGAAAGGAAACAGCAAGCAATGAAGATTAGGGCGGCACAGTGGCGCAGTGGTTAGCACCGCAGCCTCACAGCTCCAGCGACCTGGGTTCAATTCTGGGTCCTGCCTGTGTGGAGTTTGCAAGTTCTGCCTGTGTCTGCGTGGGTTTCCTCCGGGTGCTCCGGTTTCCTCCCACATGCCAAAGACTTGCAGGTTGATAGGTAAATTGGCCATTAGCAATTGCCCCTAGTATAGGTAGGTGGTAGGGAAATATAGGGACAGGTGGGGATGTGGTAGGAATATGGAATTAGTGTAGGATTAGTATAAATGGGTGGTTGATGGTCGGCAAAGACTCGATGGGCCGAAGGGCCTGTTGCAGTGCTGTATCTCTAAACTAAACTAAACTAAACAGAAACAAGGTTAAAGAGACAAACAGAAATCTCGTCGGAGGGAAGAGCAGAAGTTCTTCAAGATGAGCACTCCCAGAAGAGAAGGGGCAGTGACTTAAACACTAATATAAAAGCAAACTGCTGTAGATTCTGGAAATCTGGTATTCTGGGGTCACCATTGACCAGAAACGTGACTGGACCAGCCAGATAAACACTGTGGTTACAAAAGCAGGTCAGAGGATGGGAATTCTGCGGCATGTAACTCAACTCCTGACTCCCCAAAGCCTGCCCACTGTCTACAAGGCACAAGTCAGGAGTGTGATGGAATACTCTCCACTTGCCTGGATGGGTGCAGCTCTTACAACACTCAAGAAGCTCGACACCATCCAAGACAAAGCGGCCTGTTTGATTGTCACCCCATCCACCACCTTCAACATTCATTCCCTCCACCACTGGCGCACAGTGAAATCAGCGTGTACCATCTACAAGATGCATTGCAGAAACTTGCCAAGGCTCCTTAGACAGCACCTTCCAAACTCGAAACCTCTACCACCTAGAAGGATTAGGGCAGCAGCTGGATGGGAACACCACCACCTGCAAGTTCCCCTCCAAGCCCATCCTGTCTTGGAACTATATCGCCGTTCCATCACTGTCGCTAGGTCAAAATCCTGGAACTGCCTTCCCAACTGCACTGTGGGTGTACCTACACCACCTAGACTGCAGCGGTTCAAGAAGGTGGCTCAGCACCACCTTCTCAAGGGCAATTAGGGATGGGCAATAAATGCTGGACTTGCCAGTGACAGTCACATCCCATGAACAAATAAAAAGAACAGAAAATGTTGTAAACACTCAGCAGGTCAGGCAGTATCTGTAGAAAGAGAAAAACAGAGGGTGATATTTAATAGAGTCAACGGGGGTCTCGACTGCTGGCTGAAGAGCCAGCGAGAGCCCTGCCTAATCTGTTTGCGGGAAGACACGCCATACTACGTGCCAATCAGACATTTGACTGGGCAGCAGCAGGATTAAGGACCCAGACATGGAAGTCTCGCCCAATGAGAGTTGCTGGCCAATCAGACGCTGGCAGCTCTTTTACTCAGCAGCACCACTGTGGAGGCAGTGGCTGCTGCTGGTAATGCACCCACCCAAGGCCCAGGATTGTCCCCCTCCGACAGCAGCCCCCAACAGCCCCAATCCATGCCTCAGAGCCAGGCTGCAGTTGGCCGGGGACGATACTCGGGTGGGTAACAAGTCGAGGCCCGTGGTTATCCTTGGGCTCTGGCTGACCTGGAGGGCGGTCACCAACTCCATGGGCTGGAATTTTGCATTGGACGGGAAGTCTTGCCCACTGGCTGAAAAGTTGGGGACGAGCCCACCTCCACCAGGCCTGGGGAGCCAGACCGGGATTTTTCACTCCCCAGGCTTGGGCGGGACTTCCTGTCTCAATGAGGTGGAAGTCCCGCCTAATGGAGCTGTCGGCCAATCAGCGGGCCGGCAGCTCTTAGTCCCAGCAGCGCCTCCGGGAGCTGGGGCTACACCCAGCCATCGCAAGCAAGATGAAGGACGGCCCCAGAACTAAGGTGAGTTTTTAGGGCCCCACTGGGGACAATCGGTCGGGTCCCGGTGAGGCAAGTGGGGTCAGTTAATGGGGCGGGGGGAGTGTTGTGCTTAGGGGTGTCTGGGGCTTCGGGGCGGCCCTCCATGGGTCACAGGGTGCCTGATCAGGAGGGACCCCCGTCAGCCCACAAGAAGGCCGCCTGGTTTGAACAGGCGGGGTTTTTGAGGCTCCTGCCATCTGGCCGCCAAGGGTAAAATAGCCGTGGCGGCAGGCGGAGACCCTTAAGTGTCAGTTAGGTGGAGGTGGTGGTATAGTGGTATTGTCACTGGACTAGTAACACAGAGACCCAGGGTATTGCTCTGGGGACATGGATTCAAATGCCACCACAGCAGAAGGTGGAATTTGAATTCAATTAATAAATTTGGAATTAAAAAACTAGTCTAATGATGGCCACGAAACCATCGTTGATTGTTGTAAAAACCCATCTGGATCACAAAAGTCCTTTCAGGAAGGAAATCTGCTGTCCTTACCTGGTCTGGCCTACATGTGACTCCAGACCCACAGCAATGTGGTTGACTCTGAAATGGCCTAGCAAGCCACTCAGTTGTATCTAACCGCTACAAAGTCTTTAAAAAGGAATGAAACCGGGCGGACCACCCAGCATCGACCTAGGCACCGGAAACGACAACGGCAAATTCAGTCCTGTCGACCCTGCAAAGTCCTCCTTATTAACATCTGGGGGCTTGTGCCAAAGTTGGGAGAGCTGTCCCACAGACTAGTCAAACAACAGCCTGACACAGTCATAGTCACAGAATCATTCCTGACAGACAATGTCCCTGACACTGCCATCACCATTCCCGGGTATGTCCTGTCCCATCGGCAGGACAGATCCAACAGAGGTGGCGGGACAGTGGTATACAGTAGGGAGGGAGTTGCCCTGGGAGTCCTCAACATCGACTCTGGACCCCATGAAGTCTCATGGCATCAGGTCAAACATGGACAAGGAAACCTCCTGCTGATTATCACCTACCGCCCTCCCTCAGCTGATGAGTCAGTACTCCTCCATGTTGAACAGCACTTGGAGGAAGCACTGAGGGTGGCAAGGGCACAGAATGTACTCTGGGTGGGGGGGGTGTCAATGTCCATCACCAAGAGTGGTTCGGTAGCACCACTACTGACCGAGCTGGCCGAGTCCCAAAGGACATATCTGCTAGACTGGGTATGCAGCAGGTGGGAGGGAACCAACAAGAGGGAAAAACATACTTGACCTTGTCCTCACCAATCTGCCTGCCTGCAGATGCTTCTGTCCGTGATAGTATTGGTAGGAGTGACCACCGCACAATCATTGTGGAGACGAACTCCCGCCTTCACATTGAGGATACCCTCCATCGTGTTGTGTGGCACTATCACCGTGCTAAATGGGATAGATTTCAAACAGATCTAGCAATGCAAAACTGGGCATCCATGAGGCGCCATCAGCAGCAGCAGAATTGTACTCAACCACAATCTGAAACCTCATGGCCCAGCATATCCCCCACTCTACCATTACCATCAAGCCAGAAGACCAACCCTGGTTCAATGAAGAGTGCAGGAGAGCATGCCAGGAGCAGCACCAGGCATACCTCAAAATGAGGTGTCAACCTGGTGAAGCTACAACACAGGACTAATTGCATGCCAAACTACATAAGCAGCATGCGATAGACAGAGCTAAGCCATCCCATAACTAACGGATCAGATTTAAGATCTGCAGTCCTGCCACCTCCAGCCGTGAATGGTGGTGGACAATCCAGCCATGAATGGTGGACATGGTGGCTCCACAAATATCCCCATCCTCAATGATGGGGGAGCCCAGCAAATCATTGCGAAAGATGTTGAAGCATTTGCAACAATTTTCAGCCAGAAGTGCTGAGTTGATGATCCATCTCGGCCTCCTCCTGAAGTCCCCAGCATCACAGATGCCAGACTTCAGCCAATTCGATTCACTCCACGTGATATCAAGAAATGACTGAAGGCACTGGATACTGCAAAGGCTATGGGCCCTGACAATATTCTGAAAATAGTACTTAAGACCTGTGCTCCAGAACTTGCCGCATCCCAGGCCAAGCTGTTACAGTACAGCCACAACACTGGCATCTACCCTGCAATGTGGAAAATTGCCCAGGTATGTCCTGTACACAAAAAGCAGGACAAATCCAACCTGGCCAACTACCGCCCCATCAGCCTATTCTCTCTTTCTTTTGGGCCTCCTTATCTCGAGAGACAATGGATACGCGCCTGGAGGTGGTCAGTGGTTTGTGAAGCAGCGCCTGGAGTGGCTATAAAGGCCAATTCTGGAGTGACAGCCTATTCTCAATCATCAGTAAAGTGATAGAAGGTGTCATCAACTGTGCCATCAAGTGGCACTTGTTTAGAAATAACCTGCTTAGTGACACTCAGTTTAGGTTCCGCCAGGGCCACTCAGCTCCTGACCTCATTACAGCCTTGGTTCAAACATGGACAAAAGAGCTGAACTCAAGAGGTGAGGTGAGAGTGACTGCCCTTGACATCCAGGCAGCATTTGACCGAGTATGGCATCAAGGAGCCCTAGCAAAACTGGAGTCAATGGGAATCGGGGGAAAACCCTCCGCTGGCTGGAGTCATACGTAGTGCAGAGGAAGATGGTTGTGGTTAGATTAGATTAGATTAGATTAGAGATACAGCACTGAAACAGGCCCTTCAGCCCACCGAGTCTGTGCCGACCATCAACCACCCATTTATACTAATCCTACACGAATCCCATATTCCTACCAAACATCCCCACCTGTCCCTATATTTCCCTACCACCTACCTATACTAGGGGCAATTTATAATGGCCAATTTACCTATCAACCTGCAAGTCTTTTGGCTTGTGGGAGGAAACCGGAGCACCCGGAGAAAACCCACGCAGACACAGGGAGAACTTGCAAACTCCACACAGGCAGTACCCAGAATCGAACCCGGGTCCCTGGAGCTGTGAGGCTGCAGTGCTAACCACTGCGCCACTGTGCGGTTGTTGGAGGTCAATCATCTGAGCTCCAGGACATCACTGCAGGAGTTCCTCAGGATAGTGTCCTAGGCCCAACCATCTTCAGCTGCTTCATCAATGACCTTCCTTCAATCATAAGGTCAGAAGTGGGGATATTTGCTGATGATTGCACAATGTTCAGCACCATTCGTGACTCCTCAGATACTGAAGCAGTCCGTGTAGAAATGCAGCAAGACCTGGACAATATCCAGGCTTGGGCTGATAAGTGGCAAGTAACATTCGTGCCACACAAGTGCCAGGCAATGACCATCTCCAACAAGAGAGAATCTAACCTTCTCCCCTTGACATTCAATGGCATTACCATCGCTGAATCCCCCACTGGGAATTAGGAATGAGTTGAAAAGAAATTTCTTCACTCAGAGGGTTGTGAATCTTTGGAATTCTTTATTCCAGAGGGCTGTGGATGCCTTGAATATATTCAAGATTTGAGATCGATAGATTTTTGGAATAAGGGAATCAAGGGATATGGGGAAAGATGCAGAAGATCAGACATGTCCTATTAAATGGTAGAGCAGGCTCAAGGGGCCATATGGCCTACTCCTGCTTCTATTTCTTAGGTGATTCTGTTCTTTTTACACCAGCTAAGGACAAGAAGAGATCAGGCCAAATACTATTGTCTGCTGGAAAGACGAGATAGGTAGATGTGTCAATATTCAATATCTGTTTGTACAATAAACCTATCTATTAGCAGATACAATTACACAGAATATAATCCAGAGTCCTGAGGAATGTCACTGACTGCGTGGCACTTGCCATGTAATGGATCTCAAAGGACAGAAACATCATTTCTCCTGTTAGGATCAATTAGAAATTTTTGAACTTAAATAACATTTCATTCAAATGTATGAATTATTTCCCCCTTATCTGAATATGTCCCTCCATAAAAATTCCAACTTTTTAACACAATCTGTCTGGCACAGTACAAATGTTTAGTCTTCAATGTCGGCAGAAAGTAAAGTTCTTTTACAGCTCATGAACCTAAATGTACGCTGTACAATACACAAATTGAAGGACATGCATTTGTATAGCACCTTTCACAACCTCAGGACATCCTAAAGTGCTTGACAGCCATTGAAGTACTGTTAAAGTGCAATCACTATTGTAATAAAGGAAATTGCAGCAGCCAATTTGCACACAGCAAGCTCCCACCAACAGTAATGTCGTTTTGTTGTACTGAAAGTAAGTTAAAGCGGCACAGTGGCACAGTGATTAGCACTGCAGCCTCACAGCTCCAGGGACCCACGTTCGATTCTGGGTACTGACTGTGCGGAGTTTGCAAGTTCTCCCTGTGACCGTGTGGGTTTTCGCCGGGTGCTCCGGTTTATTCCCACAGCCAAAGACTTGCAGGTGATAGGTAAATTGGCGTTGTAAATTGCCCCTGGTGTAGGTAGGCGGTAGGGAATATGGTATTACTGTAGGGTTAGTATAAATGGGTGGTTGTTGGTCGGCATAGACTCGGTGGGCCGAAGGGCCTGTTTCAGTGCTGTATCTCTAAATAAAATAAATAAAAAAAGAAAGCTTATGACGATCAAAAAAATCTTAATACTTTAGAAAGTGTCCTAGGCCCAACCATCTTCAGCTGCTTCATCAATGACCTTCCTTCAATCATAAGGTCAGAAGTGAATATGTTCGCTGATGATTGCACAATGTTCAGCACCATTCCTGACTCCTCAGATACAATATCCAGGCTTGGGCTGATAAGTGGCAAGTAACATTTGCGTCACACAAGTGCCAAGCAATGACCATCTCCAACAAGAGAGAATCTAACCATCTCCCCTTGACATTCAACAGCATTACCATCGCTGAATCCCCCACTATCAACATCCTCGGGGCTACCATTGACCAGAAACTGAATTGGAGTAGCCACATAAATACCGTGGCTACAAGAGCAGGTCAGAGGCTAGGAATCCTGTGGCGAGTAACTCACCTCCTGACTCCCCAAAGCCTGTCCACCATCTGCAAGTAACAAGTCAGGTATGTGCAGCTCCAACAACACTCAAGAAGCTCAGCACCATCCAGGACAAATCAACCCGCTTGTTTGGCACCCCATTCACAAACATTCACTCCCTCCACCACTGACGCACAGTGGCAGCAATGTGTACCATCTACAAGATGCACTGCAGCAATGCACCAAGGTTTCTTAGACAGCACCTTCCAAACCTACGACCTCTACCAACTAGAAGGACAAGGGCAGCAAATGCATGGGAACACCACCACCTGCAAGTTCCCCTCAAAGTCACACACCTCCTGACTTGGAACTATATCGCCGTTCCTTCATTGTCGCTGGGTCAGAATCCTGGAACTCCCTTCCTAACAGCACTGTGGGTGTACCTACCCCACATGGACTGCAGCGGTTCGAGAAGGCAGCTCACCACCACCTTCTCAAGGGCAATTAGGGTTGGGCAATAAATGCTGGCCTGGCCAGCGACGCCCACATCCCATGAATGAATTAAAAAAAAGGGCCTTGATTGGCCTGGGGTGGGCGGGCTGTTTCTCGCCACCACTACCACGTTTAAAATTGCAGCGGGGGTAAGAGGGGGTCGGGAATGGTACCCCACCGCCCCCCCACACACACACACCTCCCACTCAATTTTACTCTGCCCCCAGTCACAAGCCCGCTCATTTGGGGCACTTAAAACCTTGGCCCCTGTGTCCAAAATCCAGGAAAGTCCGAAATCCAGCATGGTCTCGGTTCCGAGGCTGCTGGATTTTAGATATCGGGCCTGTACTCCATTGCAAGCTTGTATACAGCAGCTTTTGCCCAACTTAACAAGGAGAGTGAAACTGAGTTTGTAAAGATCAGCTGTGTTGAAATCTCCTGTAAATACAAAGCTGTGCTAACATGTAAACAAATTTTCTGAGTTTGAACATTTAAAGAAAGAGCTGGCCTTTACAGAAATTACATTTCAAAAATTCTTAATTATCTGTATTTCACTTTGTGACATCCTGGGACCCTGAAAGGCAGTGTGCAAATTCAAGCCTTTCTATCTTTTCATCTCATGCTCAGGGCATCCGAAAACATGTCTCATCCAATAAATAACTTTTGAATTGTGCTATTGTTATGTAGCCAATGAGTACACAGCAATGCACATGAACAGAATTAGGTTGGTTAGTTAATCTGTTCTGAGTGGTGCCAGTTAAGGGGAGAATTTTGGCCAGGATGCAGGAGGAGAGGAATACTTGCTCTTCTTTGAATGGTATCATGGCTCTTCCTGAACAAATAGACGGCAATGTGGTTTAGCGTCTCATCTGAACTGCAGGTTCTCCAACAATGCAGCACTCCCTCAATGCTGACATTTAAGTGTAGACATGTTCTAACATTTCCATTCAATTTTACATTTTCAAATTAATCTCGCTGTAAATAAAATGTTCAATTATATTTCAGTACTACTTTCCTACAGACTCCTTCTGAAAACACAAGTAACGCTTATCTTGCAGTTCCTAGCTTCCTGCAATAACAGAACTCACTTCCTAGGTTATCTTTAATGCTATCGGGATATGCATATGTTTACATTTGTCATGCTGGTGAATCAAGTGCAATGGAAATGGCCGATACTGTAATCACCAGGAAGAAAATAGAAGGAGAGGCACCATTCCTTTGCCTGCTTGCAAGTCTGCATGGTCTTTATCAGCTGCCATCAGGTGATTTCCCTGTCTTACTCGATTGACTAGCAACTAGGAAAAGTTTATCTTGAAACTTTCCACCATTGTTTGCTGCTCAATTCTTGTTTTCAGTTCAGAGATTCGCTGAAGTTATTCTGTGAAGTGCCGAATGGGCTCACTTGATGTCTTAAGTGTGTTAAGCCAGTGAATGGCTGAAACAGACCAAGTTAGCTGATCTCGGGTAGGGATAGGAGTGATGCGATTCTCTTCAGCACTCCCGAGTTGGAGAGGAACAAAAAAAAAGGCCAGATGGCTGTGCAGGGACGCCTGCTGCAAGTGCAAGGCTTTGGTGTTGGTTGAGAACAGCATTGAACTTGACTTGATTCCTCCCACACACCTTCCTGTGGTGAATAGCTTGCTAACAGTCACTGCAAGGTCCACCCATGAAGAATGATGCCTGGACAAGGTGATGTTTATTTTAAATGCTTAATACTTCAAATCAAAACAGAGGATAAAATTATGCCCTATAAGTATGCTAACCATTCATACCCTAACAATGGAAACAGTGACTTATAGGTTTAGATCTTTACAACTGATCCTTGGCTTTGAGACCTATAATCAAGTGAGTGGGTGTAAAGTCTTAACTGGCTGTTGAAATGAGCTCGGATCTCCATCCTGGGTAATTTCCCATTTACCATTGCTGACAGAACAACCAGTTCAGAAACAGCATCTAGGCCAGAATTATTTAACATATAAATAAATACAGGCAGAACACTTTGACATAGTTGAGCTCTCGTTGTGTAGAGGGCAAGGATCCTGACATTTATGAGGCACTGTTTGTAAAGAAAATTAGAACAAAATCATTCCAGTGGCACTTGAGGCAGTTTCAAGCACAGACCAGTGTCTTATCACCCCTCCATCGACACATCTCCGAAAGGACTATTCCTGTATTTAAAGATGAATGCCTGATAATTTTAATTCTGGGAGTAGTGATTAAAATAGTGAACTCCTGAAAGATATTTCCAAAGTATTCCATTTTATTCTGAAGGCAGAAAGGGGAATCCTGGAGCTCAGTTATGTTGAAGGGTTTACATTCAGAGTATGTGGGCATGTTTTTTGTTTTTCTATCACATTTCCTGTATTTACATTTTTTAATCAGCAAAAAGACAGGGAGAAAGAAAGACAGACATGCATTTATATAGCATCTTTCACAACCTCACGATGTTGCAAGATACTTTACAGCCAATGAAGTATTTTTTGAAATATTGTAAAGCAGGAAACATTGTGGCCAAACTACGCACAGCAAACTCCCACAAAAAGTACTAAGATAATGACCTGGTAATCTTTGTTTAAAAGCATTGGTTGAGGGACAATTGTTAACCAGGACACCAGGGAGAACTCCACTGCTCTTCTTTGAAATAGTACTGGGGAGTCTCTTTCATCCACCTCAGTTTAAGGTTTCATCCGAAAGACAGCACCTCCAACAGTGCAGCACTCCCTCAGCATTGCACTGGAGTGTCAGCCAAGATTACGTACTCAAGTGCCTGTAGTGGAACTTGAATTATTGCCTTCGGAGGTGAGAGTGCTACCTGCTAAGTCATCGCTTGATATAAACTTCTTTGCTTTCTTACATCAGGCTTTGATGAGCTGATTCAAAATTAAAATGCAGATCTCTTTAACTTATATTTAAAAATCTAAACACAGGAAATGTGATAGAAAAACAAAAAAGATGCCCACATGTCCTGAATGTAAACCCTTCAACATAACTGAGCTCCAGGAGTTCCTTTTTACCTTCAGAATAAAATGGAATACTTTTCCTCTCCTCCTCTGACTCAGAAGTGCCGAAAGAAACTGCCGCAACCCGACTGCTGCCTGAGATGAAATCAACAGACTGGGCACAGACTGGGAATCAAACCTAGCCGCTTCTTGATCCACACTGCTCAGTCCCACACATGCTGGGTGAGGAAGGCAAATTGTATGTTCGCCTTTCTTGCAAAAGGGATGAAGTATAAGAGTAAGGAGGTCTTGCTGCAATTGTATAGGGATTTGGTGAGATCGCAGCTGGAGTACTGTGTACAGTTTTGGTCTCTTTACCTAAGGAACGAATGTTCACTAGATTGATTCCTGGGATGACAGAACTGTCCTGTGACGAGGGATTGAGCTGATACTCTGAGTTTAGAAAAATGTGTGGTGATCTCATTGAAATGTATAAAATTCTTAGACAGATAGATATGATAGATGCTGAGAGGCTGTTTCCCCTGGTTGTAGAGTGTAGAACTAGGAGTCATATTCTTAGAATAAGCAGCCGGCCGTTTAGGAATGAGTTGAGAAGAAATTTCTTCACTCAGAGGGTTGTGAATCTTTGGAATTCTTTATCCCAGAGGGCTGTGGATGCCTTGAATATATTCAAGATTTGAGATCAATAGATTTTTGGAATAAGGGAATCAAGGAATATGAGGAAAGATGCAGAAGATCAGACATGTCCTATTAAATGGTAGAGCAGGCTCAAGGGGCCATATGGCCTACTCCTGCTTCTATTTCTTAGGTGATTCTATTCTTTTTACACCAGCTAAGGACAAGAAGAGATCAGGCCAAATACTATTGTCTGCTGGAAAGACGAGATAGGTAGATGTGTCAATATTCAATATCTGTTTGTACAATAAACCTATCTATTAGCAGATACAATTACACAGAATATAATCCAGAGTCCTGAGGAATGTCACTGACTGCGTGGCACTTGCCATGTAATGGATCTCAAAGGACAGAAACATCATTTCTCCTGTTAGGATCAATTAGAAATTTTTGAACTTAAATAACATTTCATTCAAATGTATGAATTATTTCCCCCTTATCTGAATATGTCCCTCCATAAAAATTCCAACTTTTTGACACAATCTGTCTGGCACAGTACAAATGTTTAGTCTTCAATGTCGGCAGAAAGCAAAGTTCTTTTACAGCTCATGAACCCAAATGTATGCTGTACAATACACAAATTGAAGGACATGCATTTATATAGCACCTTTCGCAACATCCTAAAGTGCTTTACAGCCATTGAAGTACTGTTAAAGTGCAATCAATATTGTAATAAAGGAAATTGCAGCAGCCAATTTGCACACAGCAAGCTCCCACCAACAGTAATGTCATTTTGTTGTACTGAAAGTAAGTTAAAGCAGAAAAAGAAAGCTTATGACGATCAAAAAAATCTTAATACTTTAGAAAGTGTCCCAGGCCCAACCATCTTCACCTACCTTCAATCATAAGGTCAGAAGTGGGGATGTTCGCTGATGATTGCACAATGTTCAGCAGCATTCGTGACTCCTCAAATACTAAAGCAGTCCGTGTAGAAATGCAGCAAGACCTGGACAATATCCAGGCTTGGGCTGATAAGTGGCAAGTAACATTTGCGCCACACAAGTGCCAGGCAATGACCATCTCCAACAAGAGAGAATCTAACCATCTCCCCTTGACATTCAACAGCATTACCATCGCTGAATCCCCCACTATCAACATCCTAGGGGCTACCATTGACCAGAAACTGAATTGGAGTAGCCACATTTTGAGCCAAAAATTTGAGCAACAGGTAAAGCTAGCTGTTTGACGCTGCTGCTATGCAGTAGCAACACATGTGGTGTTTGCCACTAACAGGAGGCTGCCATCAAGCCAAAAAGATGTCCTATCTATCACTCAAATGAGTAATGTGATATGTGAAATTCAATGCCAGTGTGATGCTAGATATATAGGCTGTACATCCCAAAGACTGGCGGATCGTATCAAACAACATGTCCCTTCTGCTGTTCGCAATGGGCAATGAACAGGCCATACCCAACCAGCCCGTGCTGGCAAAACTCAAAACACGGTGTCCAACATTAGATGTGATTACGCATTTGGACAACATTTGCTAAATAATCCTCACTATGCTAAGAATGACGCTGACAACCAATTTAAGATTGTCAGTAGGACTCGTAGTGTGGCGCATTTGCGCATACTGGAAGCTGCATATATTAATACACAGGGCCCTGTTCTTTGCAAACAAAAAGAACATGTACACACATTGCACCTGTTTCAGCTGAACAAAATAAGTGACAGACATTCGCTGGTTCATTCCTCAGGGCAATGCATTGACCAATCAGAGTCAAGCTGCCTAGTTTAAATTTCAAACAAAGCTTGGCAGTTACCTGTCAGTCACCATAAACTGGTGCATTCTCCATGGCAATGCCTTTACCAATCAGAGTTCACTTGCCAACCAATCAACACTCTCTTCTCATCCAGTGTAAAGTTGTTGCTTTCCCTTACATTGGTATTCTTGCGGATTGTCCTGATGAGTGCAAGACAAAAAGCTTCGACAATGTGTCTCTATTTTCAGCACTACAACAGTAATGTGATATTGACCATATAATCTGTTTTTGTGGTGCTGGCTGAGTGATATAATATTGACCAGGATGCCAGCATAAACCCCCGTACCCTTCAAGATAGCGCAGTAGCGTCTTTCAAATCCACCTGAGAGGACAAGCAGGTTTAACTCCTCTGAAAGACAGCACCTCTGCCACTACTGCACTACCTCAGTACTACACTGAAATGTTAATTCAAATTATGCCCTCAAGTCTCTGGAGTGAGACGTGAATCAACGACCTTCTGTTGCAGAGGTGAGACTACTACCAGTAAGGCAAGGCTGACACCTAAATGTTAAAAAGGGTATCCCAACCAGTCTTCCTCTCGTGTCATGTCTAGGTCTGCATATTATATTTTTCCTTTGGTAATTGATGTACATTATGTCTGTCAACGAATGGGAAAAGCCCTGGGAAATTAACACTTTGAAGGGAATACTTGTAACAATGCAAATAAATTGCTGTAACTTTTTTTAAATGAAATTTCTATCATACCAAAATAAATCAGAGCAGATGTGCAGCCAGTTAAAACACATGAAGCTGCCCTTTGGCAGTAAAACCAAAGTCCCAACACTCCACATATTCATAATTCAAAACAGGATCACAAGTCAGAACTTTCACTGATACCTGCTCTAACATATTGCAGGTGCAGACTTGTATTTTGAACAATTCCATAATTGTATCTTACATGCCCTTGTGACAAAACTGTAGTCTCACAGTACAGCAGTAGGAAGATACCAGGAAACAGAGGTTATAATTATGTAGGAAAGCTTGAAAATTTGTTTTTTGTCACTGGAACAGGGAAAGTTAGGGGTCAGGGTGGGGAGTTGGGGGCAGGGGTATGGTGGCAGGCATTTAGTGAAATTTTCCAAAATTATGGAAGGATTTGACAGTGAAAGATTGTTTTCAGTGGTTGGTAAAATAGCAACAAGGGGAAATAGAGTTATCAGTGGAAGAACAGAGCAAGACATTAGAGGACTTTTTTTAGAACTTTATTCGAGCATTGAATGCTTTACCGCTCGTGGTTATTGAGGCAGCGAATAGAATTGGATAAGTATTTGAAAAAGAATATGAAAAGATAGCTGAAAGTGCAGGGAAATGGGACTAGAATAAATAGCTCCAACTGAAGAGACAGCGTCAACACATGTGTCATAGGCTGAAAGGCCTCCTTCTGCAATGCAAACTCTTTGATGTATTCAGACCGGTATCTGACTATGGGATGGCAATGAATTGAGGATCTTAATCAGAACAGACTGTGATATTTTCTGTCCCATTCTCTCATACCTCATCATGTCATCTCAATAAGCTGCTCCAATTCTCTCTGAGGCTGCTGCCACTTCCAATCTTTGGACCTATGTTTACTTCTCAAGATCACCGCTGATGAGTTGGTGGATCATTTTTTTCCAAACAAAAACTGACTTTGAGTTGATGGTGTTCACCACAAACACTGTTCTTCACTGCTAACTGTGTTGTGATCCACATGATTCAACTTTGGCAGATTTGGTGGGAACATCTTTATCCTTCTCTCCAATACTTCCAGGACTTGACTGGTTCCTTTGCTCCTCAATGACTAGAATTGAAAATGTAGTCAATATGCGTCCTGCCTAAAGCAGTGTACAGTTTCAGTATAATTGTCTTGCACTCTGCTGACTTGGCAACATAGATCATCATTCTGTTTGATATTTGATGCTTTTCAATATTGAAGATGGTCACTGTTGAGACTTCTATCACTCCAAATCTCGTTCAGCTTCTTCCTGCCTAGTTCAACATAATTTGTCAAGTTTGTTCCCCATTTTTTCTTCCAGTGTCTAACACCTGCATGTGTTAAATTTAACCTGCTGTGGAGCTTCCCACTTGTAAATTTTATCTAGGATCTTTTGTAGTTCCTTGACTACTGTCCATCTCCTAATTTACATTGCATCTTCCTGAAAAAAACCCAGCAAATTCACGACCACAGTGTAATTAATGTGCAAATCAATGAGCAGGTTCAGGCGAAGAGTTACGTGATGAGTTGCAAATTGCCATAACTCTTTTTTTTGTCTCTTCTTACACTCGCAATCCAATCTTTCATTCCTTCTCCTTTTTTTTTCTGTCTGTACCTGATTTGACTCTAATTCACCCTTCCTCACTGTTCTTCCTCTGTTTCTTTCATAAACCTTAAAATCTCATTGGTTAAGGGGATACACTATTGGTCACTAAGAATCCAGATGTCCCATTGCATTCGCCATGCCATTATCAGCTTGCATCTTCAGCAACTTAAAGCGCTAACATTTTTTGAGCTGAAGGGTGCAAGAAAAGATCTAACTAATGGCACATGACACAAGATGCCCCACTGCAGCAAGCTTTGGCCAGTGTGTTTCTGAAACCAGGTTCATTACATGGATCAACAATGCTAGGAGTCCAGAACCAATCCCTTGGTGCTTCACTCAGTACTTCTGCTCAGCCTGAAATCAGTCCCCTAAGGAGCACCCACTGCTTCCTCTCTTTCAGTCAGTTCATTATCCACCTCTAATTTTGTATTACATACCTATCCAGTGTTAAACAGGTACAGCAGTCTTTCATATGGTGTCCCATTTTCTACGTACTGATATCTAGATTCTTTTATCACTATGTTTCCATTCTTTTCAGGCTGCATTACTTACTCTTCTTCAAAATGACAACCAATTTCCCTGAAACAATCCGCTTTACAGCTTCTTACATATTGGCCCGATTTCCGTTCAGCAAACAATCACCCCCATGGTGTAAAACTTCCAGCCTTATAAATGGGAGAATTGGATTCCACAGTCCTGTGGTTAGACCTAAATAGGCTAGCGGACGTTCAATCAGCCCCCTGTAGGTCACCATCAATAGGTAATTAAAGAGCTACAGTTTAACAACCTGCACAGTATATACATTATCCCTCACCCACTTCAAACAATCATCCTTAACTGCGTTATTTAAAAACAAAGACTGCAGAAACCACGTTCCATTCTTGGTTTAAATCCATTAAGGATGGTTTACAGATGGGCTAAGGAATAAATAGATGGGTTCATATGAATAAATGCAAAGTAATTAATATTGAAACAGCAAAGGGTTGAAACATACACAATGAAAGGATGTCTATTAGCAAAGGTTGAGCAGGAAAGGGATTCAGTGTAATTGACCATTCACTCAAAGTAACAAGTCAATAAAACTGGGGGGGAAGGAAAGACAATGGCTTCAGTCCACCCAATGTTTAATGAAAGGAAATTGTGATTCACACAGGGCTGGATATTGGACAAACAGGTTGACAACACAGGAGAGGGGCTGAGAGGGTGGTGAAGAGGTAAAGCTGGGTATCGTCAGCCCCTTTGAAGTGGACCAGAGTGTAGGGGAGGAAACAGGTGAAGGTCTTCCCATACCTCAGCCTGGTCTAGGCAGAATTCCACAGGAACTAGATTCCCCTTCTCCTGCTTCCCCCCTGCGGGAATCTTCTTTTCCACCCTCTCCAAGCAAATGTTATTATGGCTGATCACGTCCTTTAAACACAAACTCAAATACTATCTAGCTAGAAACCGGATTAAAAGTTATAGGGCTAATTCTAATCTAACCCACCTGGTGGGAAACGGACGGATCAGGTCAGCTGCTCAGTTTATATGCCATCTGATTGGATTTCCCATTGACTCCCATTGCCAGGTAAGGATAATGTTAGATATACTTAATCAAATACTCAATGCAATGATAGATATCATTCAGCATTGTTTGAAAATGTTTAAGAAGGACTTGCATTTATATGGTACCTTTCATGACCACGGGGCATCCCAAAGTGCTCTACAGCCATTAAAGGACATTTGAAGTGTAGTCACAGTAGTTCTTCTTCTTCTTTGGCCACCTTGCCTCGAGAGACAATGGGTAAGCACCTAGATGTGGTCAGTGGTTTGTGAAGCAGCGCCTGGAGTGGCTATAAAGGCCAATTCTAGAGTGACAGACTCTTCCACAGGTGCTGCAGATAAAATTGGTTGTCGGGGCTGTTCCACAGTTGGCTCTTTCCTTGCGCTTCTGTCTTTTTTCCTGCCAACTGCTAAGTCTCTTCAACTCGCCACTCTTTAGCCCCACTTTTATGGCTGCTCGCCAGCTCTGGCGATCACTGGCAACTGACTCCCACAACTTGTGGTCAATGTCACAGGACTTCATGTCGCGTTTGCAGACGTCTTTAAAGTGGAGTCATGGATGGCAGGTGGGTCTGATACCAGTGACGAGCTCGCTGTACAATGTGTCCTTGGGGATCCTGCCATCTTCCATGTGGCTCACAGGGCCAAGCCATCTCAAGCGCCGCTGGCTCAGTAGGATGTATATGCTGGGGATGTTGGCCGCCTTGAGGACTTCTGCATTGGAGATACGGTCCTGCCACCTGATGCCAAGGATTCTCCACATGCAGCGAAGATGGAATGAATTGAGACGTCGCTCTTGGCTAACATACGTTGTCCAGGCCTCGCTGCCGTAGAGCAAGGTACTGAGGACACAGGCCTGATACACTTGGACTTCTGTGTTCTGTGTCAGTGCGCCATTTTCCCACACTCTCTTGGCCAGTCTGGACATAGCAGAGGAAGCCTTTCCCATGCACTTGTTGAATTCTTCATCGAGAGCCAGGTTACTGCTGATAGTTGAGCCAAGGTAGGTGAACTCTTGAACCACTTCCAGAGCGTGGTCGGCGATATTGATGGATGGAGCATTTCTGACGTCCTGTCCCATGATATTCGTTTTCTTGAGGCTGATGGTTAGGCCAAATTCGTTGCAGGCAGCCGCAATCCTGTCGATGAGTGTCTGCAGATACTCTTCAGTGAGATGTTAAAGCACCATCGTCAGCAAAGAGGAGTTCCCTGATGAGGACCTTCCGTACTTTGGTCTTCGCTCTAAGACGGGGTAGGTTGAACAATCTGCCATCTGATCTTCTGTGGAGGAAAAGTCCTTCTTCTGAAGACTTGAACGCATGTGAGAGCAGCAGGGAGAAGAAGATCCCAAACAGTGTAGGTGTGAGAACACAGTCCTGTTTCACGCCACTCAGGATAGGAAAGGGCTCTGATGAGGCACCGCTATGTTGAATTGTGCCTTTCATATTGTCATGGAATGAAGTTAGATGTACTTTCCGTACTTTGGCCTTCGCTCTTAGACGGGCAAGGTTGAACAACCTGCCATCTGACCTTGTGTGGAGGAAAATTCCTTCTTTTGAAGACTAGAACGCATTTTAGTCACAGTAGTAATGTAGGAAAAACTACAGCCAATTTACCCACAGCAAGGCCTCATGTGCAGCAATGTGGTAATGACCAGATCATCAATAGCCAGAACTCCCCTGCTTTGAGTAATGCCATGGGATCTTCTACATTCAGCTGAAAGGTGGCAGCTCTGACAGTGCAGTACTGTACTGGAATGTGAGCCTGGATTATGTGTTCAAGTCTCGAGAGAACCCACAAGCCTCTGACTCAGATGCAACAGTGCTGTCACTGAGCCACAGCTGACAACTTAAGCAACATACCACAAAAATTTCCTCTAAACATATTGAGTAAGCTGGGTGAAATCCCTGATGTTGCACAGTTTGCAGAAGGATGGGCAATTAGCTTTCAGTATTAAAATAACAGAATTGCCTCATCACAGAAAGTCCAAGGCAGTGGAGCTCCCTAATGCTGATGGAAAAATCAGCATGAGTATAATTAAAGGAAACCCCCTTTAGTGAAAAAACTATCCCCCTACCTACCCTGCACCCACCCTGCTACTCCCACAGACAGCTGATCCATATGGCAGAACATACCAAAAAAATAATCTTCACTTTTAATCAATTTGAACTGGAAGATAGATCTTGGAAGTGAATCTAATAAACTGAAATGGATTAGAATGTAAGCACTTAATGGACAATATATCAGAGTTGAGTGGGAGTGGGGCAGTCTTCCATTTCTATAATAAATGTGAAGGTTGATATTTTGAAATAATTAAACACATGAATGTACTGATGAACATACATCGCTTCAAATTGGTCTTATCAGATTGTCCTTCGTTAATATTTAGCAAGATAGTAACATAATAATAATGCATAACACTGCCAGAGCCCTTTGGAGTGCACTTTGCAACTGATGACGGGTAACAGCTTGAGAAAGGTTTCAAAGCTACATGGGAATGCCCAGGGAATATATTATATTCAGCAGGGAGCTGGTTCAGGAAGTCCCATTTATCCTGTATGTAGCTGCCATCAAGGAAACACACATGAAGAATTGAGTTGCCCAGCTGTGGCAGCATGGAGATCCACTCCAGTTGGGGGGTCGCGAAAGTGTAGGCCACTGCTCTCATAAGCCCCTAACCTCAGGTGTCTGTGTGGCTGTTTGGGATTTGTGACCAGGAAGATTCTTCTCATCCCCAGAGAGTGGCATGATCGCAAGCTCCTAACAACACTGTGGGTGTACCTAACCCATGTGGACTGCAGCGGTTCTAGAAGGCATCTCACCACCACCTTCTCATGGGCGATTAGGGATGGGCAATAAATGCTGGCCTGACCTGTTATGCCCATGTCCCCGTAAACAAATAAATAAAAACCTACTGTACCAAAGTCAATCTAGGCAAATGTATACATTCTGCCGCATCAGTCAAAGGAGACGATATCAATCAAATCGAGAGCTACAGTAAGAGTGCCAGCAAACTAAGCAGAGAACTAAAATTAAGCTGCACACCGACAGCAATATTCTGTTTAATTGCCCCTTGATTAATATGGATAGCAGGTCATGCATATACATTTGAGATTTAGGGTTGGTAGGTCATTCTTGCATGCTCTCTGTTTTCACCTCATTCAATCCTGAGTTTTGTTCTTCAAGTGCACTTCATGTATTTGGAAATGTGACCTTGGCATTCAAATTTCTGCAACTGTGCTCAGCTGAAATAGCCAAAGCTTCTCTGGCACGATTCTAAAAGGACCACAGAGTGGTGGAATTTCCCTGGGGGTTTCTCCGATCTCCTTCGAGGGGAAAGATAAGTGGAAACCCCCCATGGAAATTCTACCCTGGAACCTTTCTGCTGTCTTTGCCAACATTCCTCCCCTAACTAGTGTGATGGAAAACAGATAAACTGATCATACTACTTACAATTATTACATCAACAATAGTTTGTGTTTATATACCACACAGGCTGTCCAGTTCAAGAACCCCATCACCACATCCTCAAGGGCAATGAGAGACAGGCAGTAAGTGCTGGCCTTGCCTATGATGCCCACACCCTGAAAATGTCTTTAAAATATATAGGGCTGGATTATCAAAACGGGATCGGGAACCCGGTGCCAGGGTGATTTTCAAGAACCCATCCCATGCCTCAGCTGCTTCGTTCTGGTGGCATGATCTTCAAATGGTAATGCCCCAATTGGACAGGAGGCGAGCCTGGCATCCAATTCGTGGTGCCAAGCATCTGCAAGAGGTAAAAGTTGCCTGCCTGATGGCAAAGACAAAAACAAGCAGCAGCCATGATGGGGCCTGCTGCTGCTTTGCCGAGGAGAGCAGGCAGCTCCTCAGAGGGACAGCAGAATGAACAGGTGACGCAGCAGTTCCATATGTCCCGCGCTGGGCCTTGCGCAAGATCCCTGTGGGCCAAAAACATTACTTCTACAAACGAGAAAGTTATTCCCCTGCCCGCTGCGATCCCGACAACCATGCACTATCGTGCATCAAACTGGTCAGGCTTGCCGGATTGCTCTTTGATAATCATGATGTGGACCACACACCCCTGCCCAGACGCTAAAGGAGGTTAATGGCCCCTTAATTGGAGGTGGGCAGCTTCCCTGATCCCTCCCCCCGCCCTCACATTAAAAATAGTGGACTATTCCGGAGGCGTCGGGTTTAGGAGACAACCTCCAGAGCCGCGATTTTTAATTCACGCCCACACTGGGTCCCGACCCCACAGCCCTTTGAAAATACGGCCCATAATGTCTTTAATGTCGTAAAATGTTTTACAGCACTTAGAGAGACGAGAATTATTATTTGTTTCATGGGATGTGGGCATCATTGGCTAGGCCAGCACTTATTGCTCATCCCTAATTGTCCTTGAGAAGGTGGTGGTGAGATGCCTTCTTGAACCGCTGCAGTCCATGTGGGGTAGGTGCACCCACAGTGCTGTTAGGAAGGGAGTTCCAGGATTTTGACCCTGGTGCTGAGCATTAGGTCATGAAGTTTATATGTTGGAAAAGGATCACCAAGAGGCACGCTATTATCTTTTTCTGCTATTGCATTGTATGGAAAGAAGAATAAAGGAGGAATGCCAGGGAGATCAGATGGGACAAGAGGTACGCTGACTATATATAGCATTATGCCATCAAGCATGATAAATCCCCAGGCTGGCAATCACAGAATTAAGAATTGTTAGAGCACAGAAGGAGGCCATTCAGCCCATCGTGTCTGCGCTGGCTTTCCGAATGAGCAATTTACCTAGTGCCACTCCCCCCGCCTTCTCCCCATAGCCCTGTGCATTCTTCTTTTTCAGATAACAATTCAATTCCCTCTTGAATACCTCTTTTGAACCTGCCTCCACCACACTCGCAGGATGGAAGAGAACGTCCTCGACAAGCTCGGTTGCATGAGACCAATTGCAGAGCCCTGCCATTTGCTGCAAGGAGTCCTGCATTCAGTTTCATCATAGGGATGGCTCTGCCAGTGCCAGTCAAGGCTAGTTCTGCCATCAACTTTTAATGGCTCTGCCTTCTGCTTGCCAACCAATTTGCTTATACAGGATGCATCAAACAAATGTCACATTATTACGCAGGTCTAACAAATTCTCTTTGCCTGTTGAATAGCAAAAGCCAAATGGCAAAGCTGCCCAAATTCGTCATGCTGCTGGTCCACTGAAAATATAGGGGGAAATTAATGGCACAATTTAGACCAACTGCCCAGCAACTTCCTGCTGCTCTTCTGGCAGCGCCATTTGCTTCTCCTCACTTGTACACACTGGCCGGAGTTTTACGCCCCCCGCCCTGCCCCTGCAGGAGCTGGCTGGAGGCGGAAGGGTGGGGAGGGGGCGTAAAATTGAGTGGGAGGCGGGGGGTTCAGTTCCTGTCACCTTCCCACCCCCGTTGCAATTTTATGAGGGGTGGCGGCGGCAAGAAATGGCCCAGCCGCCCCAGGCCAACTAAGGCCCTTAAATGGCCCATTAACTGCCACTTAAGGGCCTCTTCCTACCGCCACTGATTGGGCACCCTGTGCCCGACATGGGGCCACCCTCTGACCTAACCCCCTCCCCGCATTGAAATACATCCCCACCTCCCCCAACCGAGCCCCCTTGCCTCGCCGGGGCTCAGCCGATTGTCCCCGGCAAGGCCCCATTACCTTTTTTCTGGGGCCAGCGTCCCTCTTGCTCCACTCCCTGGCTGCAGTCCCAGCAGTGGCCACTGTTCCCGGTGGCGCTCCTGGGACTGAGAGCCACCAGCCTGCTGATTGGTTGGCAGCTTTTGGAGGCGGGACTTCTTGCCTCAGAGGGCCGGAAGTCTCACCCAAGGCCAATTAAGGGCCTGGGAAGCGTAAAATCATAGCATAGCTCCCAGGCCCAGTGGAGGCGGGTTCACCCTCAACTTTTTGACAGGGCCTCCCGCCCAACATAAAATTCCGGCCACTGACTCACTCATTGCCACCTCCTCAAATTTGTTAGCTGCATCTTCCAGGACGTACGCATGTATGATGTCAGATGCAAGGTGCCAGCTTGCTTAGGGTCACTGGCAGTGCTGGAAGGCTACAATTTCAGCTTGACTAAAAACAGAACAGGAACCTTTAAACACAGATTGCCCTGTAATATGCAATGTGATATGATTTTGTGGTTATGTATATGTTGTCATGCAGGCCCCCACCTGCCAAGATTGTGGCATATTAATTTCGCCACATGGACATTAAATTTCAAATTGTTGCCATGAAGAAGAAAAGGCCTGTGACAAGAGGTTGCCAGGCCTCTGGCTGGAAAGACATATTTGCATATTAACAGACAGTCTTTGAAAGGACAAGATAATCCACAAAGCCAGCGTGGTTATACCAGTCGGCCACGTAACTATGCTGCTGGCCAACATGGGGAGTTTTAAATTGTAGAGACAGTGTTTGGGCAGAAAGCTGTTTGCTCCTGGACTGAGAAGGTCTCTCTCCTGTCTGTCTGCTTTCATCTCTTTCTCACAAGCCTCTGATCCATTGAAGACACATTAAGCCCAAGAGAGAAAAGTCTCCGACAGTGAACAAGGTTTAAGAAGAATACTGGGCCCCAACAAAAAGCAAGATCTACCTGCAATCAAGGACTCTACAGTGAGCTCGAAGAACCGTAACAAAAACTCTTCAGATATTGCCTCAAACTTTTCCTCTTTATTTTCTTCTGTTTTTTTCTGTCTCTATCTGCATGTGTGTATTGTGTATGCATGCTAGTCTGGGCGCGTCGTGTCTCCATAGGCGTTAACCAAATTAGAGTTTAAGTTTAAGTTAAATAAATTTCAACTTTTCTTCTTTAAACCTAAGAAAGCCTGTTTGTGCTGGTTTCTTTGCCTTATAATTGGAAAGCGATGAACGAGGATTCACCAAGGGGGAACTAAAAACACAGTGTGTTTAAAATTAAACCCTGTTACAGTAAGACCAGATGAAGGCTGAAAGGGAACCCTAGACCTCTTTCTTACTTGGTCATAAAATGTGAACAATTGAGTAGGGCGGCAGGATCTGGCTGGAAAAGGACAGTACTCATCCCAAGCATGTGGGTGGCTTTCAACTTATTCTTTCCTATTCCTTGATGCTATCAAAGCCAAGAATGTCGATAGTAGCCTACACAAAGGGAGTCAAGGGTTGGAAATATTTGGAACCGCCAGTTCAGGTGTGTTCTCTTTTGTTATCTTACCTTTCATAATATATGGGATTGATAGCATAGTGACTATGTTACTGGATTTGTTAAACCAGCAGCCTAGACTCATGATCTGGAGGCAAGAGTTCACCATGGCAGGTGGGCAATTTAAGTTTATTTAATTAAATAAATCTGGATTAAAAAAAAACATGGAATGTGGATGTCGCTAGCAAGACAAGCGTTTGTTGCCCGTCCCTAATTGAACTGAGTGGCTCGCTCAGCCATTTCAGAGGGCAGTTAACAATGGCTCTGGAGTCACAGGTAGGCCAGACCAGGTAAGGACAACAGGTTTCCTCCCCTAAAGGACATTAGTGAACCAGACGGGTTTTTATGACAATTGTTGATAGTTTCTTGGCACCATTACTGAGACTAGCTTTCAGTTCCAGATTTTTTAAAATTACTTAATTAAATTTAAATTCCACCGGCTGGTGGGATTTGAACCCGTGTCCCCAGGATATTAGCCTGGGGTTCTAGAGTACTAGCTCAGTGATATTACCACTATGCCGTCATCTCCCCACTTCTTTCTTCTTCTTCTTCTTCTTCTTGGGCCTCTTTGTCTCGAGAGACAATGGGTAAGCGCCTAGAGGTGGTCAGTGGTTTGTGAAGCAGTGCCTGGAGTGGCTATAAAGGCCAATTCTAGAGTGACAGACTCTTCCACAGGCACTGCAGATAAAATTGGTTGTCGGGGCTATTACATAGTTGGCTCTCCCCTTGCGCTTTTGTCTTTTTTCCTGCCAACAGCTAAGTCTCTTCAACTCGCCACTCTTTAGCCCCGTCTTTATGGCTGTCCGCCAGCTCTGGTGATCACTGGCAACTGACTCCCACGACTTGTGATCAATGTCACAGGACTTCATGTCACGTTTGCAGACGTCTTTAAAGCGGAGTCATGGACGGCAGGTGGGTCTGATACCAGTGACGAGCTCGCTGTACAATGTGTCCTAGGGGGTCCTGCCATCTTCCATGCGGCTCACATGGCCAAGCCATCTCAAGCGCCGCTGGCTCAGTAGGGTGTATATGCTGGGAATGTTGGCTGCCTCGAGGACTTCTGTGTTGGAGATACGGTCCTGCCACCTGGTGCCAAGGATTCTCCGGAGGCAGCGACGATGGAATGAATTGAGACGTCGCTCTTGGCTGACATACGTTGTCCAGGCCTCGCTGCCGTAGAGCAAGGTACTGACGACACAGGCTTGATAAACTCAGACTTTTGTGTTCCGTGCCAGTGCGCCATTTTCCCACATTCTCTTGGCCAGTCTGGACATAGCAGTGGAAACCTTTCCCATGCGCTTGTTGATTTCTGCATCGAGAGACAGGTTACTGGTGATAGTTGAGCTTAGGTAGATGAACTCTTGAACCACATCCAGAGCGTGATCGGCGATATTGATGGATGGAGCATTTCTGACGTCCTGTCCCATGATGTTCGTTTTCTTGAGGCTGATGGTTAGGCCAAATTCGTTGCAGGCAGCCGCAATCCTGTCGATGAGTCTCTGCAGACACTCTTCTGTTTGGGATGTTTCTGCAGCATCGTCAGCAAAGAGGAGTTCCCTGATGAGGACCATCCGTACATTGGTCTTCACTCTTAGACGGGCAAGGTTGAACAACCTGCCATCTGATCTTGTGTGGAGGAAAATTCTTTCTTCTGAAGACTTGAGCGTATGTGAGACCAGCAGGGAGAAGAAGATCCCAAACAGTGTAGGTGCGAGAACACAGTCCTGTTTCACGCCTCTCAGGATAGGAAAGGGGTCTGATGAGGCGCCTTTCATATTGTCATGGAATGAGGTGATGATACTTAGTAGCTTTGGTGGACATCCGATCTTTGCTAGTAGTTTGAAGAGACCACGTCTGCCGATGAGGTCAAAGGCTTTGGTGAGATCTATGAAAGCAACCTAGAGGGGCATGTGTTGTTCACGGCATTTCTCCTGTAGCTGGCGAAGGGAGAACAGCATGTCAATGGTGGATCTCTCTGCTCGAAAGCCACACTGTGCCTCAGGGTAGACATGCTCAGCCAGCTTCTGGAGTCTGTTTAAAACAACTCGAGCGAAGACTTTCCCCACTCTGCTGAGCAGGGAGATTCCACGGTAGTTGTTGCAGTCACCACGGTCACCTTTGTTCTGATAGAGGGTGATGATATTGAAATCTCCCCACTAGTATCAGGAATTGTGACCATGGCATTACCAGATTGTTGTAAAAATGCATTTGATTTACTCATGTCCTTTCAGGTAGACAATCTGCCAATCCTTACTCGATTTGGCCTGTTAGTGACTTCAGTAATGTGGTTGACTCTTGACTGCCCTCTAAAGCCACTCAGTTGTCAAGAAGGCAGCTCACCACCACCTTCTCTTGTGGATAAAAAAAATCAGACAAACTGTTTTGATATTCTCAGGTTTAAGGAGCACACAAAGAGGACTGGATCTTCACTGCACGCTGGGACTGGGCTTGGAGGCGGTGAGAGCTAACAATAGCTCTGCCAGCCTGCATGCCAGTTACCTGGCTCCATCGTGCCTTTGGGCCCTTTTTTGCGATGGTGGAACTGGAGCCGACAGAGCTACCCACCCTCACACAATCAGGCTCATTAGGAGCCTAATTGAGGGCAATTAAAAGAGGCCAATTGGAATTTTCCAGTTGGCCTCCAGGTTCCTGCAGGCGGCAGGGGCCTGTTTAGGTGCCTGAAGGTAGATGCTCCAGCGGCAGGCCAAGGGGCCAGCACTCCATCCAGGTTTGGAGGCCCTCCCTGCCTGCCTGGGTGTAGGAGCAGCCACAGGCTGCCCTGTAGAGTGGTACCTCCAACAGTGGTGGCCTGGCAGCTGAATCCAGTTCATGTACTCATGGGCGGCACAGTGGCACAGTGGTTAGCACCGCAGCCTCACAGCGCCTGTGTGGAGTTTGCAAGTTCTCCCTGTGACCGCGTGGGTTTCCGCCGGGTGCTCCGGTTTCCTCCCACAGCCAAAGACTCGTAGGTTGATAGGTAAATTGGCCATTGTAAATTGCCCCTAGTGTAGGTAGGTGGTAGGAGAATTGAGGGAAGGTAAGGATGTGGTAGGGAATATGAGATTAATGTAGGATTAGTATAAATGGGTGGTTGATGGTTGGCACAGACTCGGTGGGCCGAAGGGCCTGTTTCAGTGCTGTATCTCTCTATGAATCTGCAGCCCATCCAATGGTTCAGTAACTGAACATGCTCCGTACAACTCAGGTTTGTTGGAATGACTTGCTGGGTGAAACCCCTTTGAGATTTCAGTGTGAAAATAACAGCAACTTGCATTTATCTACCATAGTAAAACGTCCCAAGCAGCTTGACCTTGGCACCTTTCATTCAATCTCCCACCTCCTGCATTTACACCCAAGTTCTCAAAGTGTTGCAGAAAGCAATTACCTTGTCAGCTGTCTCATGCCAGACACTTCAGGGGGCTCTTCTCTGGGAAGAATGCTCTTGAGTTTCAGTTAGAGCAAACCTTCCTTGCCTCACCACGTACAGCAGAACCTCAAGGGCGCCATGCATGGTGTTAGAGTGCAGCTTTAATCCCCTTTCCTTCTGTCTGTTTAAAATGGAAACCTTTGAAAGGATCATTGAACGAATCATAGAAATTTTAAGGCACAGAAAGAGGCCACTTAACCCATCGTGTCTGTGCCAGCCGAAAAATGATCCACCTATTCTCATCCCACCTTCCAGCATTTGGTCCGTGGCCTTACAGAATAGAAAGAGCTGCAGCAGTTCTTTAAAACTATCTGCTCAGTGTTTGCAAGTTCACATAAGCAGCCAGCAGTAATAGGAGGGATCAAAGCATTTATTCAAATCATGAACTTTGAGCTGTGTGCTCAAAGTCAACAATATCTCCTCCAACATATCATTCTGGCCAGCACCACCAGAATGCATTTTTTTTTCTTGCTATTCTGAAATACTTTGTCAATCCCAAACAGGTCAACAATGACCCTTCTGAGTAGATCAGAACTGATCCACTTCAGATCCGTTCAGCTTAGAGAATGGCTTCAGAGCTCATCTTTAAGGCTTAGTTTTCTTTAAGGTAATTTATTATTTGAAATCTCTTATGGCAATTTATTTGGTGCTTGAAGGCTTTCTTGTTGATATAGCTGCTTATTAAAGTCTACTGAACTTAATGGGACCATTCTGTATTGAGATTACAGAATGTGACTGAACATCATGTGGGGGTAATCGGTCACAAGACTAATGCATGCAGCCAGAAGCAACAAAGAACCAGGCAACAGTGTGCAGAAGTAAGAAATGGGTATGAGAGAGCAAGGCCAAGTCTAGCAAAAATGAAAGAGCACATCAATCAGATACAGAAACGCAGTGGAAAAGAAGAAAAATTGTAAGCATTTGGTAATTCAGCCCATCATAACTCAGACGTTTCTTCATTCCAAGGCCTAAAATTAAAAAATTGGTGAAAATATAGCACAGCAGAAGGCCATTTGACCTACTGTGCCTGTGCCAGTGTTTCAGCTAGAGCTACCTTCCCTAATCCCATTTCCCTGACCTTTCTCCATAGCCTTTCTTATTCTTCCTTTGAAAATACATATCCAATTCCTTCATCATCCTCAGTTTTGATTTTAATGCAACTACACTTGCGATAGGGAACTACTTATAGCATGGAAATAAGTTACAATATCTTAAGGTGACATTTATACAAATGTAGGCCACTCAGTGTACTGTACACTCTAGTGAAGTGTTTAAGATATGTTGACTCATGACAGCAGCATCATATTACTGAATACAACAGAGGAATTTAATTATATAAATACCTTGCCAACTTTAGACACTTTGAAATCTTTTGAATCCTCCTTGAAATATTGACTTTTACTGATTGAGGCCATCCAGTCAGCTGCCTCTGCCACTTCCCTCCCTTCCTCTAGTCCACCTGGCCAAACTCCCTCCAAAGCTCCCCCTTCCTCATATGGTTCTCTAGTTTCTCTCCTCCATCTCTCCTCATGCCCTCTCCAAGCTCAATGTGTCCATGAGACTCACCTCCTGCTCCTTTGACCCTCTTCCCACTCAACCACTGACCACCCAGCTTCCCTTCCTGGTCCCCATGTTAGCTGATACTGTTAACAGTTCTCTCTCCTCACGTACTGTCCCTCTCTCCTTCAAATCTGCCGTCATCAATCTCTCTCAATGGGTTCTGTTCCCGCTCTCGCACCGTTACCTCTGGTACCCTCCCCTATTTCTCATCTACATGCTGACCCTTGGTGACATCAACCAAAAACACGGCATCATTTTTTACATGTAAGCTGACAAAACTCAGCTCTACCTAACCACCAGGCCTCTTGATCCCTCCAATCTCTCTAAATTATCCAACTGTTTATTGACATCCAGTACTGGAGGAGCAGAAATTTCCTCTAATTAAATATTGGGAAGACTGAAGCCATTGTCTTTGGTTTCTGCTACAAACTCCGTTCCCTAGCCACTGACTACATCCCTTTACCTGGCAACTATCTGAGAGTGAACCAATCTGTTGAGCTTCCGACCATATATTCGTGGGTCACTAAGACAGCCTATTTCCACCTCCATAACATCGCCCATCTCCCCATCTGCTGCTGAAACACTTATCCATTAGCCTTTATTATCTCTAGACTTGACTATTCCAGCACATCCTTGTCTGGCCTCCCACATTCTATCCTCTGTAAACTTGAGGTTATTCAAAATTCTGCTGCCCGTTTCCTAACTCTTACCACGTCCCATTCATCCATCACCCCTGTGCTCACAGACCTACATTGGCTTCTGATTAAGCAGCTCCTCGATTTTAAAATTCTCATCCTTGTTTTCCAATCTCTCCATGGCCTCACCCCTCCCGATCTCTGATCTTCCAACATTGATGGCCATGCCTGCAGCTGCTTAGGCCCTAAGCTCTGGAGTTCCCTCCCTAACTCTCTTTCCTCCTTTCAGGTGCTTCTTAAAACATAACTCTTGGGCTAAGTTTTTGGTCATCTGCCCTAATATCTCCTTTCATGGCTCAGTGTCATACTTTGTTTTATAATGCTCCTGTGAAGCACCTTGGGATGTTTTATTATCTTAAAGACACTACATAAATACAATTTGTTGTTATCTATGCATGAACTGATCATTGAAACATAGGAAACATAGGGCTCTACTTTTCTGGAGTTGTGTGACTTGTAAGAACAACAAGGAGGGCAGTGGCTCCATGGTGCAGGAACCTGCTGTCCTCTCTCTGGATGACAGCATTTGTGTTCCCGCTACTGCCACTCCACCAGTGGTCCTGCTGATGCCTCTCAGCCAGCCAGCCCAGACTGCTGCTCCCCACCGCCCCCATGCCGAGGTAGTGTCGTCTGAAGCCAGGTCCTCAAGGCACAGAGCTGCTCTCAAGGGCGTCCTGCAAGGCCATCTGCAGTATCCCCCACTGAAAGTGTGCAGCCTTCCACCAGCCATGCTGCAGCCACTGGGGAAGCACTGCATAGGAGCACCAGGAAAGGCAAAGGCAGGCACTAAGGGAATGCACAAGGGTAATTTGTTGAGTATTGGATGTGTTGTTAGATAAAGTTGGTATGGAATGGCCACTTTGTGGTGGCTTTTATTTCAGGATTGTGGCTAAGAGAATGCTTTGATGGTCTGCAACAGAGGGATGGTAAGGTGGGGAACTGTTAAATAATGAGGATCTGGGGTTTTATTCATGGCAACTGGAGTCGAATGGTACACTCACAGACAGCACGTCCTGAACGTGAAGATTATAAATGGAATTTTGAACATAGGTATCATAGAGTTCTGGTAAAACTGGTTAGCTTATTCAGTCACAGAATACTGTAATCATGCTCTAAATGCTGGGCTTTTCAGGTGAAAAATCCCACCTGCAATTGTTTGCAGGAAATAACTTAAGTGCTTGGAGGTCATGCTGTGTTACATCACATTTAAGTGACAGCCATACGTTTGTACATTGGGCACGTAAAGGACAATGGGGTTGGTGTTGCCTTTGCCTGGTGATAGTGGGTGTTGTAATTACCTCAAAATATTGGTTAATAGCCTTATTTGTCAGCTGTGACTCAGTTGGTAGCACTCGCCTCTGAGTCAGAGGGTTGTCTGTTCAAATCCTACTTCAGGACTTGAGCACAAAAATCAAAGCTGACACTTCAGTGCAGTATTGAGCGAGTGCTGCACTGTTGGAGGGGCTGTTTTTCAGATGCGATATTAAACCATGGCCCTGTCTGCCCTCGCAGATGGACATAAAAGATCCCACTAAACTATTTCAAAGAAGAGGAGGGGTGTTATCCCCAGTGGCCTGGCTAATAGGCACAATTGGGCGGCACAGTGGTGCCGCGTGGGTTTCTGCCGGGTGTTCCATTTTCCTCCCACAGCCAAAAACTTGCAAGTTGATGGGTAAATTGGCCATTGTAAATTGCTCCTAGTGTAGGTAGGAGAATGGTGGGGATGTGGTAGGGAATATGGGATTAATGTAGGATTAGTATAAATGGGTGGTTGTTGGTCGGCACAGACTCGGTGGGCCAAAGGGCCTGTTTCAGTACTGTATCTCTAAATAAAATAAATAAATATTTATCCCATAATCAGCATCATAAAAACAGATTATTGGGTCGTTATCACATTGCTGTATGTGAGACCTTGCTATGTGAAATTTTTGCCACATCTCCTACATTATAACTGTAGTGAGTACACTTCCAAAGTACTTAATTGTGAAGAGCTTTGGGATGTCCTGTGGTCATGAAAGGCGCTATATAAATACAAGTCCTTCACTTTTTGCACTCTCCCGTTAACACTGGCAATGCAGCCGGTTCCATCTTGAAAGGGGCCTACCACTGGGTGTCCTAAGCGCCCATCTGATTCAGATGATTAACCCTGTTTAATATGGAAATCGGGGTCTTACCCCGAATACCATTTTGGGTCGGAACTAGTTGTAGTCTACGGAGCACAGGGTGCAACCAGTTCCACAAGCGATAGATGAGAAGAGGCTCTCTGAAGGTAAGTGTCCAATTATTTTTGTGTGCCCATGACTTACCTTGCTGGCAGCAGCTGTCGCCCAGTGGCCAGACTTCAATCTGGTGAGTTGTGGTGGAATGCCTGACTGGCACCCTGCAGCTTACCTGACAAATTTAAATGAGGCCACAGTGTCAAAATGATGGTGCGGGCCAGGGGATGGAGGCCTCTTGGTTGCCGGATTAGGTGACTGACTGGTGCCTCTTCCAGACAACATAACACTTAGATATAGGTAGTCCAGGGCAGATGTAAACCCAGTGGAATAACAGGGGGATTTGCTTGAAGTCACATGGTTGAAATCATAGTGGAGCTACACTGTCGTAGAGTCTGTTTAATATTGAACCCTCCAGTTCTACATTTAGAGGCCTCCTCAATCAAATTTGTTACAATACATTTAACAGGTACACATTTTATATGAAAATTCCTTGTAACTGCCATTTGCTAAGTTGAATGATGAACTACCTGTTCAAAAATGATTGATTCAACTGTAATTTCCAATGATTTCCCGAACTAAATGCTAAACAAAAATCATTTAAATATCTTTCGCTAATGCTTCTAAAAGGCATTGCATGTTGCGCTTCAGTGAGGCACTTTAAATGCCAGCTGGTCTCATTCTGAGCAATATACTGTAATATAGTGTCATATTGTCTAGTGAACATAAACAGACTCACAATTAATTACAGCAAATGTTAATACTACAAAAACGAGAACAAAACAGCTCATCCTAATCAGACCACCTTTAGCTTCTTTCTACTCATGTCCCACTGCTGACATTCCCATTCCAGTCTTCAAAATGAACAGCTCTAATTTTTTTCTCTAACGCTTACCGGGCATTCTGAAGCAATGCAGTGTTGTTACGATATTGTGATCAATAACAAGAACTGTTGGCACTCAAAGTGGCCTTCTTTATCAAATACAGATCAGTATACTTACCATCCATCCTGTTATGATCAGGTGAGGAGGGGTCGAAGAGCTCCCCTCTTTTCCCTCCTTGTTTGACTGCAACAGGTTTATTTCTTTTTTAAAGTGGATATACTTTCCAATTCAGTGAGTGTTTAACTATTTATGTGCTATGATCATAAAAAGAACCAATCGGACAGGTTTTCTTGAGCTTGTAAAAAAAAAGAGGTTAGCTTTATTGTACTTAAACCGATCTGAGTAAAATAATAAACTACGCTTCAATTTTCACACACACAAATAGGTTACAGACTGGGGAAGGATAGAATTGTCAGATTAGAGCCCGGAGCAATAAAAAGGGGGATACACTCTGTTGAGGTTGGTGACTCAGCTGGCTTCCAGCTCAATTTGGTGGTCCTGAGGCTCCCGGTTTGCAGATGTGACCCGCTGATACAGATGGTTTTCCTGAAAAGCGATGTAGATGATTTCCTTCACAGCAGTGATCGGCCTAGGTGGTTATGGCCAGCAGGCAGGGTTTGAATCTTGCAAGGTGGACTGGAGAGAGAGAGGGAGGAGAGACCACACTTGAGTCTTCTCATGTCAGTTGCTAGTTGCTTGTCTGGCTACTGCAGAGAAAACACCAGCTCAAGTAAACAGATGGTGCACCTGTCACATGTCCATCACCTAGTGATTCAACATGATGGTTACCAGTGTGTAAGAGAGCGGGAAGACAAGCTTTGTGCCTTAACGCGCAGAGCATTCACAATAAAGTGGATGAATTAATCGCGCAAATAGATGTAAACGGGTATGATAGAGTCGGGTTTACGGGGACATGGCTGCAAGGTGACCAGGGATGGGAAATGAACATCCGGGGGTATTCAGTATTTAGGAAGGACAGACAAAAAGTAAAAGGCGGTGGAGTTGCATTGCTGGTTAAAGAGGAAATTAACGCAATAGTGAGGAAGGATATTAGCTCTGACGATGTGGAATCTGTATGGGTAGAGCTGCGAAACACTATGGGGCAAAAAATGTTAGTGTGGGTTGTATATTGACCCCCAAATTGTAGTGGTGATGTTAGGAATGGCATTAAACAGGAATTTAGAGACACATGCGATAAAGGAACATCTGTAATTATGGGTGACTTTAATCTGCATGTAGATTGAACAAATCAAATTAGTCACAATACCATTTAGGAGGAATTCATGGAGTGTATACGGGATGGTTTTCTGGACCAATACATTGAGGAACCAACTGGAGAATAGGCCATCCTAGACTGGGTATTGTGTAATGAGAGAGGAATAATTGACAATTCAGTTGTGCGAGACCCCTCAGGGATGAGCGACCATAATGTGATAGAATTATTCATCAAGATGGAGAGTGACATAGTTAATTCTGAGACTAGGGTCTTGAATCTTAATAAAGGAAACCACGAAGGTATGAGGCACAAGTTAGCTATGATGGATTGGGAAACGTTACTTAAAGGGATGACGGTGCAACAATTGTTTATTCCCGTCTGGCGGGAAAGGTAACCAAACCATGGCTTACAAGGGAAATTAGAGATAGCATTAGATCCAAGGAAGAGACATACAAATTCGCCAGAGAAAACAACAGACCTGAGGATTGGGAGCAGTTTAGAATTCAGCAAAGGTGGACCAAGGGATTGATTAGGAAGGGGAAAATAGAGTACGAGAGTAAGCTTGCAGGGAACATAAAAACTGACTGGAAAAGCTTCTATAGGTATGTGAAGAGAAAAAGATTGGTGAAGACAAATGTAGGTCCCTTACAGTCAGAAACAGGGGAATTTATTATGGGGAACAAAGAAATGGCTGACCAACTAAATGCTTACTTTGGTTCTCTCTTCACAAAGGAGGACACAAATAACATACCAGAAATGTTGGGGAACACAGGGTTTAGTGAGAGGGAGGAACTGAAGGAAATCAGTATTAGTAGAGAAATGGTGTTGGGTAAATTGATGGGATTGAAGGTGGATAAATCCCTATGTCCTGACATTCTACATCCCAGAGTACTTAAGGAAATGGCCTTAGAAATAGTGGATGCATTGGTGGTCATCTTCCAAGAGTCTATAGACTCTGGAACAGTTCCTACAGATTGGAGGGTAGCTAATGTAACCCCACTGTTGAAAAAGGAAGGTAGAGAGAAAACAGGGAATGACATCGGTAGTGGGGAAATTCCTAGAGTCCATTATCAAAGATATTATGGCAGGACACTTGGAGAACAGTGGTAGAATTTGACAGAGTCAGCATGCATTAACGAAAGGGAAATCATACTTGACAAATTTACTATAATTCTTCGAGGATGTAACCAGTAAAGTTGATGAGGGGGAGTCAGTGGATGTGGTTTATTTGGACTTTCAGAAGGCTTTTGACAAAGCCCCACATAAGAGATTAGCATGTAAAATTAAAGCGCATGGGATTGGGGGTTGTGTATTGCGATGGATAGAAAATTGGTTGGCAGACAGGAAACAAAGAGTAGGAGTAAGCGGGTCTTTTTCCGAATGGCAGGCAGTGACTAGTGGGGTACTGCACGGATCGGTGCTAGGACCCCAGCTATTGACAATATATATTAGTGATTTAGATGAGGGAACTAAATGTAATATCTCCAAATTTGCAGATGACACAAAACTGGGTGGGAGGGTGAGTTGTGAGGAGGATGCAGAGAGGCTTCAGGGTGATTTGGACAAGTTGAGTGAGTGGGCAAATGCAGGGCAGATGCAGTATAATGTGGATAAATGTGAGGTTATCCACTTTGGTAGCTAAAACAGGAAGGCAGATTATTATCTGAACGGCTACAAACTGAGAGAGGGGAATATGCAACGAGACCTGGGTGTTCTCGTACACCAGTCCCTGAAGGTAAGCATGCAGGTGCAACAGGCGGTAAAGTGGGCAAATGGTATGTTGGCCTTCATAGCGAGAGGATTCGAGTACAGGAACAGGTATGTCTTGCTGCAATTATACAGGGCCTTGGTGAGGCCACACCTGGAATATTGTGTGCAGTTTTGGTCTCCTTATCTGAGGAAGGATGTTCTTGCTATAGAGAGAGTGCAGCAAAGGTTTACCAGACTGATTCCTGGGATGGCGGGACTGACGTATGAGGAGAGATTGAGTCAGTTAGAATTATATTCGCTGGAGTTCAGAAGAGTGAGGGGATAGCTCATAGAAACCTATAAAATTCTAACAGGACCTGACAGGGGAGATGCAGGAAGGATGTTCCCGATGGTGGGGGAGTCCAGAATGGCACAGTGGTGCAGTGGTTAGCTCTGCAGCCTCACAGCTCCAGCAACCTGGGTTTGATTCTGGGTACTGCCTGTGTGAAGTTTGCAAGTTCTCCCTGTGACTGCATGTGTTTTCGCTGGGTGCTCTGGTTTCCTCCCATAGCCAAAGACTTGCAGGTTGATAGGTAAATTGGCCATTATAAATTGCCCCTAGTATAGGTAGGTGGTAGGGGAATTGAGGGAAGGTGGGGATGTGAGAGGGTAATGGGATAAATGAGGATTAGTATAAATTACCCCTGGGCTGTAAGCTCCCTAGGAAGCTCCCTTGCTGTGCAACTCTATCCATGGCCATCTGCTCCCTTTCTTAGTGCTTTCTCCCCCAATCTACCCTCTTAAACTGTTTAAATTCCCCTGGCTCTTTATTCAGTACATTTTAGCCCTAACTACAAGCTAACAGCTAGTTTATGTTACCTGGGCCCACTGCCCTCCCCCAGCCATACCTGCTCTTTGTTTTCCTCATTGAGCACTTAATGAAATTGAATGAAATCCGGACGAAATTGCAAAGTACAGCTGGTGATACTTTGATCTCTGATCCTGCTGTCTACACCGTCCAGAGTGTCCGCGGCCATGGCGTGCGGTAAGTCCATTGTAGAGAGGAAGGAGCAGCGGAACCCTAGGGTAATAAGACTATTACAGAGGGGAAGCCTTGAGAAAGAGATGACCCGAACACGTAAAAAGCCATGAACGGCTCCTCGGCCACAACTTCAAAGCGCCCACGGGAGGTGTGCGGCTCGTAGCACAACTGCAGCGCAATGTCGGCGAATTCTTGCTGGTACTGGCGCCCGAGGCTGTCGCTCACCTCCCGGAGGATGCGGGTGAGCTTTCCCGGCGTCGATGGTAGGAACTGATGAAATGGTTTACTACCTGCACCCATTTCCCCCCCGACTACCCTCTTCCCCCCCCTCCCCTTCCCCTTCCCAGCTTCACTCTCCCTGCTCCCCCCTCGCACCATCTTCCCCCTGCATCCCCTTCCCCTGCACCCCCCCTTCCCCCTTACAGCCCCCTTCCCAGCTCCCCCTCGCACCCCCTTCCCTCCACCCCTCTCCCTCGCACCCCCTCCTTCCTCCGGCATCATCCTACACCTGTGTAGGGGCCCTAACAACCTCACTGCCTTGTGGGCGTCTCGGGAGAGACCAAGGCTAAGGGAGTAAACCCGAACAGAAAATCCGGAGCGGAACCCCGTAGGCGGTCATGTGTCACCTTTGGCATGTTTCCGGCAGTTCCTGCAGCCATACGTCATGCTCTGCACTCTTTTGGACCCCACCAGAAAGGCTGAGAGGGGGGTTTTGACGTTTGGGCAATTCTCAACCTCCATACATCCGCCCAGGCATGCACCATTGGAGAGGTCACTCCATAGTCGCCTCACAGCGACCAAATCAACACGGAAGGTAGCAGTTACGGGTTATAGGTCCAGCTCAATTGGCGTAGAGATTGGGCGCCACAGGTTGCCTTTGTCGGTGGGAGAGTACATCGCACCTCACTGGACAGCTACCGCCCGCCTCAAACTGGGCAGCCGCCAGTCAATAAGGTTCTGTCCCCCCACAGTCCACCTGCTTCAATGGGTGCTTGGAGCTTAGGGTCATTGCCTGAAAAGTGGACTGCAACACCACACCAAACAACACGAAAAAAGGAAATAAGGTACCAGCCCTTCGTTTTGCAAGCTGGAACGTCAGAACTATGTGTCCTGGCCTGTCAGAAGACCTTACGCAAATCAATGATTCTCGAATGACCGCCATCATTAACAACGAGCTCAGTAGACTCAATGTAGACATTGCAGCACTTCAGGAGACACGCCTCCCTGTGAGTGGATCTCGAAGAGAGCAAGACTACACCTTCTTCTGGCAGTGTAGGGATTCTGAAGAACCAAGACAGCATGGAGTGGGCTTTTCCATCAGAAACTTCTTGCTCAGCATGATAGAGCCTCCTTCAAATGGCTCGGAATGCATACTGTCCATCCGACTGCTCACTGCCTCTGGTCCTGTACACCTACTCAGCATCTATGCTCCAACACTCTGCTCCCCACCTGAAGCTAAAGACCAGTTCTACGAGGAACTCCATAATATCATTAGTAGCATCCCTAACACCGAACACCTGTTCCTGCTGGGGGACCTGAATGCCCGGTTTGGGGTCGACCATGACTCATGGCCCTCCTGCCTTGGGCGCGATGGTGTTGGAAGGATGAATGAGAATGGACAAAGACTGCTTGAGTTGTGTACCTTTCATAACCTCTGCATCACCAACTCGTTCTTTCACACTACACCCTGTCACCAGGTTTCTTGGAGGCACCCAAGATCACGTCATTGGCACCAGCTGGACCTCATCGTCACAAGGCGAGCCTCCTTAAACAGTGTTTAAGTCACACGCAGCTTCCACAGAGCGGACTGCGACACCGACCACTCCCTGGTGTGCAGCAACGTTAGACTCAAACCAAAGAAGCTGCATCACTCCAAGCAGAAGGGCCACCCGTGCATCAATACGAGCAGAATTTCTTATCCACAGCTGTTACAAAAATTTCTAAATTCACTTGTAAAAGCCCTTCAAAATACTCCCACAGGGGATGCTGAGACCAAGTGGGCCCACATCAGAGACGCCATCTATGACTCAGCAATGACCACCCAATGGCAAACGTGTGAAGAGAAATGCAGACTGGTTTCAATCTCATTTTGAAGAGCTGGAACCTGTCATAGCTACTAAGCGCATTGCACTGCTGAACTACAAGAAAGCCCCCAGCGAGTTAACATCCGTAGCACATAAAGCAGCCAGAAGCGCTGCACAAAGAACAGCCAGGCGCTGCGGAAATGACTACTGGCAACACCTATGCAGTCATATTCAGCTGGCCTCAGACACCGGAAACATCAGAGGAATGTATGATGGCATTAAGAGAGCTTTTGGGGCAACTATCAAGAAGATTGCCCCCCTCAAATCTAAATCAAGGGACACAATCACTGACCAACGCAAGCAAATGCACCGCTGGGTTGAGCACTACCTAGAACTGTACTCCAGGGAGAATGTTGTCACTGAGACCGCCCTCAATGCAACCCAGCCTCTACCAGTCATGGATGAGCTGGACGTACAGCCAACAAAATCGGAACTCAGTGATGCCATTGATTCTCTAGCCAGCGGAAAAGCCCCTGGGAAGGACAGCATTACCCCTGAAATAATCAAGAGTTCCAAGCCTGCTATACTTACAGCACTACATGAACTGCCTTGCCTGTGCTGGGACGAGGGAGCAGTACCTCAGGACATGCGCGATGCCAATATCATCACCCTCTATAAAAACAAAGGTGACCGCGGTGACTGCAACAACTGCCGTGGAATCTCCCTGCTCAGCATAGTGGGGAAAGTCTTTGCTCGAGTCGCTTTAAACAGGCTCCAGAAGCTGGCCGAGCGCGTATACCCTGAGGCACAGTGTGGCTTTCGTGCAGAGAGATCGACCGTTGACATGGTGTTCTCCCTTCGTCAGATACAGGAGAAATGCCGCGAACAACAGATGCCCCTCTACATTGCTTTCATTGATCTCACCAAAGCCTTTGACCTCGTCAGCAGACGTGGTCTCTTCAGACCAGTAGAAAAGATCGGATGTCCACCAAAGCTACTAAGTATCATCACCTCATTCCATGACAATATGAAAGGCACAATTCAGCATAGCGGCACCTCATCAGACCCCTTTCCTATCCTGAGTGGCGTGAAACAGGGCTGTGTTCTCGCACCTACACTGTTTGGGATTTTCTTCTCCCTGCTGCTTTCACATGCGTTCAAGTCTTCAGAAGAAGGAATTTTCCTCCACACAAGATGAGGTGGCAGGTTGTTCAACCTTGCCTGTCTAAGAGCGAAGACCAAAGTACGGAAAGTCCTCCTCTTTGCTGACGATGCTGCTTTAACATCTCACACTGAAGAGTGTCTGCAGAGTCTCATCGACAGGTTTGCGGCTGCCTGCAATGAATTTGGCCTAACCATCAGCCTCAAGAAAACAAACATCATGGGACAGGACGTCAGAAATGCTCCATCCATCAATATCGGCGACCACGCTCTGGAAGTGGTTCGAGAGTTCACCTACCTTGGCTCAACTATCACCAGTAACCTGTCTCTCGATGCAGAAATCACCAAGCGCATGGGAAAGGCTTCCACTGCTATGACTGGCCAAGAGCGTCTGGGAAAATGGTGCACTGACATGGAACACAAAAGTCTGAGTGTATCAAGCCTGTGTCCTCAGTACCTTGCTCTATGGCAGCGAGGCCTGGACAACGTATGTCAGCCAAAAGGGACGTCTAAATTCATTCCATCTTCGCTGCCTCCGGAGAATCCTTGGCATCAGGTGGCAGGACCGTATCTCCAACACAGAAGTCCTCGAGGCAGCCAACATCCCCAGCTTATACACACTACTGAGGAGGAGTTAGCTATAGCTCTTTGGGCTAAACAGATCAAATGATATGGGGGGAAAGTGGGAACAGGTTACTGAGTTGGATGATCCGCCATGATCATAATAAATGGCAGAGCAGGCTCGAAGGGCTGAATTTTTTTTAAATTCATTCATGGGATGTGGGCGGCGCTGGCCAGGCCAGCATTTATTGCCCATCCCTAATTGCCCTTCCGAAGGTGGTGGTGAGCTGCCTTCTTGAACCGCTGCAGTCCATGTGGGGTTGGTACACCCACACTGCTGTTAGGAAGCAGTTCCAGGATTTTGACCCAGCGACAGTGAAGGAACAGCGATATAGTTCCAAGTCAGGATGGTGTGTGGCTTGGAGGGGAACTTGCAGGTGGTGGTGTTCCCATGCATTTGCTGCCCTTGTCCTTCTAGTTGGTAGAGGTTGTGGGTTTGGAAGGTGCTGTCGCAGGACATTTGGTGCGTTGATGCAGTGCATCTTGTAGATGGTAGACACTGCTGCCACTGTGCGTCGGTGGTGGAGAGAGTGAATGTTTGTGGATGGGGTGCCAATCAAGTGGGCTGCTTTGCCCTGGATGTTGTCGAGCTTCTTGAGTGTTGTTGGAGCTGCACCCATCCAGGCAAATGGAGAGTATTCCATCACACTCCTGACTTGTGTCTTGTAGATGGTGGACAGGCTTTGGGGAGTCAGGAGGTGAGTTACTCACTGCAGGATTCCTAGTCTCTGACCTGCTCTTGTAGCCACGGTATTTATATGGCTACTCCAGTTCAGTTTCTGGTCAATGATAGCCCCTAGGATGTTGATAGTGAGGGGATTCAGCGATGGTAATGCCATTGAATGTCGAGGGGAGATGGTTAGATTCTCTCTTTTTGGAGATGGTCATTGCCTGGCAGATAAGTGGCACGAATGTTACTTGCCACTTATCAGCCCAAGCCTGGATATTGTCCAAGTCTTGCTGCATTTCTACACGGACTGCTTAAGTATCTGAGGAGTCACGAATGATGCTGAACATTGTGCAATCATCAGTGAATATCCCCACTTCTGACCTTATGATTGAAGGAAGGTCATTGATGAAACAGCTGAAGATGGTTGGGCCTAGGACACTACCCTGAGGAACTCCTGCAGTGATGTCCTGGAGCTCAGATGATTGACCTCCAAAAACCAGAACCATCTTCCTCTGCGCTAGGTATGACTCCAACCAGCGGAGAGTTTTCCCCTGATTCCCATTGACTCCAGTTTTGCTAGGGCTCCTTGATGCCATACTCGGTCAAATGCTGCCTTGATGCCAAGGGCACCTACTCCTGCTCCCATTTTCTGTGTTTCTATGTATTCCTTCTTGCAATTTAATCAGTTCATGTCTATGAATTCCTTTCTCTCAACCAGGTTCCTATTATTCAAGTGATTAGGTTTAAGTGTTTCATCCCCAACAGTTTAATGTCCAAGTGATAGACTTGATGTCCTGCTAATCGGAGCAGGATAAGTAGTTCACTCAGTTTCTTCAGGTCATTGTTCTTGGGAGGACTGGGCAGACAATTCATCTCGTCCTTGATGCATTGGAATGTGGAGTATAGTGATGCAAATTGGGGTAGCCATTTTAGCTGCTAGTAGAGTCACCTTTCTCTGTTTCTTTTTCTTCTAAAGTTAATTTAGGTTTCCAGCCGGTGGATTTAAAAAAAAGTCATCCTTTGATATAGCATCCTTTTGTGACAATCCTGTCAAAGTCACAGACATGAGAGTGAAAGAGACACCGTCCAACAACTCAATCACAACCACCAAGCTATCATCTCACCAAATGCTGTACAATGTCCCTGTTTGAAAGACAATCAGTGACTGCATCACTGCAGCTAGATATCGACAGAACTTAATAAATGGGATTTTATCCTTGGCTCTGAGAAGACCAAGTCAATAAGTGACGAGAAAGATTGATCATGATATTGCCCATCTACCTCCACAGTATAAGGATGGCCAACTCTCTTCGGTTATAAACATGCAGCACCTGATCACGTCTGACCTACACTGAAGGGAAGAAATATGGCAAAGATCCCTGTAAAAGTCAGTGGAAGATTTACTCCTGTGCCACTGTCAGTAATGCCAACCTTGCACAAATCCTATAATCGCCCAGTGATGAACTGTGGCAGTCCTGTTTAGTGGGTTGCATAAAATAACCATCCCTGGCTCCCCTAGGCTCATTGCGGCCCATTTCAGTTCATAGCCAATTTGACTCTGAGACAGCAGGTTGTGTGTTCAAGCCCCCGTGCAGGACTTGTGCATAGATGACTGGATTTTATGGGCGTGAGGCGGGGGGGGTGGGGGGGGCCAATAAAATCGTGACATTTGGTGGGGTGGGCGGAGGGCCCATTGCTGCCCAATCGCCAAGTTATTTTGCCAAGGACGTGATAGGCCTACAATGGCCTTCCTGATCAGATGCCAATTGAGGCCCTGAAGTGGCCTATTTATGGCCACTTAAGGGCCTCTTTCCGCCGCTGCTGGGATCTAACCAGTGGCAGGGGGGGAGGGGGGAGGTGGGGGGTGTGCCTCCACCATGCGGGGAGGCACCTTATAAAACGAGGCGCACTCCCTGTGGGCTTGGGGGTTTCTTCTTCTACGGGCAAGTTATGGCCCAAGGAGGAACCCGCTGGCAAAACCTACACCTCAATGGACCCCCTTCCCCTTGGACTTCACACCCAATCCCCCCATAGCCCTCCTCGCCGGTGCCTTCCAGGCTGGCCCCAGTGACCCCACCTCACTTACTTGAGGTCTGGGGTTCCAGCGCTGGGCTGGGGTCCAAGGCCTCTGCAGTACCAGCAGTGGCCACCACTGTGGGTGGCACTGCTGATACAGCTGAGCTGCCGGTCCTCTGATTGGCCGGCAGCTCTTGGAGGCGGGATCCCCATCTTTAAACGGATGGAGATCCCGGTGCCGGAAACTTCACCTCCGGAACAACAAAGGATCGTATGGTGGGGTGGGGGGAAGGTGCGACAAAGCCGAGGCTGGGTTCTCTCTGCCTTTTCAGCCCGGCGCTTGGAGACCCGCCTCCTCCACAAGATCCCAGCCAGAGCAGCTGACTCTTCAGTGCAGTAATGTGGATATTCTGCACTGCTACTCCTCAGATATAGTGTTAAACCATAGTGGGTATAAGAACATAGGGACATAAGAAATAGGAGCAGGAGTCGGTTATTTGGTCCTTCAAGCCTTCTTACCTTTCAGTAGGATCATGGCCGATCATCTACCTCAACTCCACCTTTCCACACTATTCCCATTTCCCTTAATTCCCTTAGTACCAAAACATGTATCGATCTCTGTCCTGAATCTACTCAATGACTGAGCATCCACAGCCCTCTAGGGTAGAGAATTCCAAAAATTCACAGCCCTTTGAGTGAAGAGATTTCTCGTCATCTCAGTCCTAAATGGTCGACTCCTCATTCTGAGACTGTGACCACTAATTCCAAACTTCCCGACCAGAGGAAATATCTGCTCAGCATCTACTCTATCAAGCCCCTTAAGAATTGTATATGTTTCAATTAGATCATCTTTCATTGTTCTAAATTCTGGGGAATATGAGCCTAATCTACTCAATCGCTCCTCGTAGCACAATCCTCTCATTCCAGGAATCAGTCTAGTGAACCTTCATTGCACACCCTCTGAAGCTAGTATATCCTTCCTTAGGTAAGGAGACCAAAACTATACACAGTACTCTAGGTGTGGTCTCACCAAGGTCCTTGCAGTAAGATTTATTTCGTCATATATTAGGTTGATTCCTGGGATGAAGGGGTTGTCTTATGAGGAAAGGTTGAGCAGGTTGGGCCGATACTCATTGGAGTTTACAAGAATGAGAAGTGATCTTATTGAAACATATAAAATTTTGAGGGGGCTTGACAGGGTAGGTGCTGAGAGGATGGTTCCCTTCATGGGGGAATCTAGAACTAGGGGGCTAAGTTTCCAAATAAGGGGTTTCCCATTTAAGATGGAAATGAGGAGGAATTTCTTCTCTGAGGGTCATTGACCTTTGGAATTCTCTACTCCAGGGAGCAGTGGAGGCTGGGGCATTGAATATATTCAAGTTTGGGTTACAGATTTTTGATCTACAAGGGAGTCGAGGGTTATGGGGGCAGGCAGGAAAGTGGAGTTAAGGCCACGATTAGATCAGCCATGATCTTATTGAATGGTGGAGTAGGCTCGAAGGGTTGAATGACCTACTCCTGCTCCTATTTCTTATGTTCTGTTATACTCCAATCCCTTTCTAATAAAGGCTAACATACCATTTGCTTTCTAATTACTTGCTGTTCCAGCATGCTCACTTCTTGTGACTCGAGTACAAGGACACCCAGGTCCCTCTGAATACCAACATTTCCCAATCTCTCAGCATTTAAAAAAATTCTGTTTTTCTGTCTTTCCTACCAAAGTGGATAACTTCATACTTCCCCACATTATAATCCATCTGCCATGTCTTGCCCACTCACTCAACATGTCTATATCCCTTTGCAGCTTCTTTGTGTCCTCACAGCTTACTTTCCCACTTAACTTTGCACCATCAGCAAACTTGATTAAACTACACTCAATCCCTTCATCCAAGGCATTGAGACCCAAGCCCTGATCCTTTTGGTACCCCACTATTTATAGCCCGCCAACTCAAAAGTGACCTGTTTATTACGAATCTCTATTTTCTGTCCTCAATTCATGCTAACATATTACTCCTGATCCTAGGATCCAATGGATCCTATGATCCCTTATCTCTGTATCCACCTCTTTTAAAACCCTAGGATGTAGGCCAACAGGTCCAGGGGTTTAGTCGACTTTTAATCCCATTAATTTCTCCAGGGCTATTTCTTTATACTAATTTCTTTAACTTCCTCGTTCTTGTTAAACCCTTGGCTCCCCAATATTTCCAAAATTTCCGCAGTTTAAAAATAAGAGGTTTCCCTTTTAAGAGGGAGATGAGGAGAATTTGTTTTTACCTCAGAGGGTTGTTAGTCTGTGGAATTCTCTTCCCCAGAAAACAGTGGAGGCTGGGTCATTGAATTTATTCAAGGCTGAGTTGGATAGATTTTTGAGAGACAAGGGAGTTGAGGGCTATGGGGGGTAGACAAGAAAGTGGAGTTGAGACCACAACCAGATCAGCCGTGATCTTATCGGATGGTGGAGCAGCTTCAAAGGGCTGAATGACCTTCTCTTGCTCCTATGTTCCTTCCTTTGTCCCAATTTATTTTGTGTTTTCTACCTTGAAGACAGCTAGAAAGTATTCATACGAACATACTTATGAAAATACGAATTAGGAGCTGAAGTAGGCCATTCAGCCCCTCGAGCCTGCTCCATCATTCCATAAGATCATGGCAGATCTGTTTCTGACTCTAATTTCACACTCCCATCTAACCCTGATAACAGCTGGTTGGTGGATAGACTCATAGAATTATACAGCACAGAAGGAGGCAATTCAGCCTATTGTGACTATGCCAGCTCTTTGAAAAATCTATCCAATTAATCATGGGTGAGAAAGTTTGGACAGCCAATTGGCCAACAACCAGAACCAAAGGAAAGACTCGCCAGCAAGTCGGTAAATCCTGAGAAGGGAATTTTGGGAGCGTCTCACAAAAGGGAAGGGGAGGTCCAGAGCAGGGGAGGCTGTAGCTTTTCTTGTGGGACTTGGAGGGGGACTCAAAGGAGACTTCCTGCTTCTCCTGGACTCACAAAGGAGTGTTTTACACTGTATCCTCAGAGGGTATTTTTCTTGTCTGAAGACCTGCTTCAACCTGGCACAATAATATCTCCACTCATGCCCCAGTTAAAATGCAATCAGGGTAATTTTGACCTCATAAGATCCCAACTTCCATAAATTTATGAGTCCCTCCCACCCACCCCCCCCCCCCACCCCCGCCCATCCCCACCACCCGCTGCACCCTGCTGCTTGCTTTGGTCCGGCATCTCATCCACCTACAGAATTCTTGCAGGTTAAAATGGGAACCAGCATGAAAGGGTTGCGTGTCAAGTGGGTAAGTAAGCTGCTCACTTCTATCTGCCCTAACCGCCAAGTGGGTAGGATTAAAATTGAACCCTATGTCTCGCTCAGATATTCTTCAGCCTGGGGAAGAAACAGACCCTTTTTGTCACACACACCAAACACAACTTGCCATTTTCATCATCAAAGGTAATTTGCTTTAATACATCTCAGGCAACATCAAATGGCAGGAACAAGTTTATACGTGTATCATACTCGGGGAATTCAGCTGATTGAAGGACCCAATTTACAGTGAGTCCCTCTAGTTTCCCCGACCTATCCTGAATGTTGCAGTGCAGCACAGGTATGCATATGCTACTGCTTAATTATAAACTGACTCCTGTGCATCCCTGCCCCTTTGATCTTCCTAATGAAATGCAAGTTGCTGATGGTGCAGCAGCTGTTAGAAAAAAAGTACCAACTGTAAGAAAATGCGCTCTTTTCAGTATAAGCCAGAAGCACACTGTTGACTCGTACACTTGGTGCATGAGTGAGCTTGCCGCAAGGTGACCTAATAATGAACATTGTTCATTTAGACCAAACTTAAAACAAAAATGTTCTATTTTATGCTTTTTCGATCCAATTCTGAAGGCATGGGGTTAGAACTTATCTTTGGACAATTGTAAAAAACATGGAATAGCGAATCAGCAACCTGTTTTCCATCTTCCCTGATTTTTATTCCAACTGACTTCTCTCCTGCTCCAACAACAACAACTTGCATTTATATTGCACCTTTAACTTAGTAAAACTTCGCAAGGTGCTTTACAGAGCCAATTGAAAATTGGCACCAAGACAAAGAAGGAAATGTTAGGATGGGTGACTAAGAGCTTGTTCGAAGAGGTAGGCTTTAAGGAGCACCATAAAGGAGGTGAGCGAAGTCGAGAGGCAGTGAGGTTTAGGGAGGGAATTCCAGGCCTTAGGCCCTAGACATGAAATGCAAGCATAGGAATGCAAGTCTATTTTTTTCGATGACTGAAGGCACAGACACTAATGGTGGAGCAAAGGAAGTGGGGGTGTACAAGAGTTGCTGGACCAGGTAGGTTAACGGGTATAATGGGTGACCAGGACTTGATACATGTCAGGAAACAGATTTTTGTATGAGTTCAAGGTTTATGGAGGGTGGAAAATGGGAGGCTGTCCAGGGGAGCACTGGAATAGTCAATTCAGGAGGTCACAAAAGCTTGGATGAGGATTTCAGCAGCAGATAAGCTCATGTCATGGAGGTAGAAATAGGTGGTCTTCATAATGCAGAGGATATTGGGATCAGAAGCTCAGCTCAGGGTCAGGTAGGACACTGAGGTTGCAAACAGTTTGATTCAGCCTGAGAAAGTGGCCAGGGAGGAGTATGGAATCGGTCACCAACAAAAGGAATTAGTGGCAGAGGCAGAAGATGCTGGGCAGGATTTTGTTCTGCTCTGGAGACAGACACAGAGACCGGGGGAGCAAACAAAATGGCAGAGTTCGTGGTTCCTGATGCCATTTAGTCCAGGGCAGGGAAGGCCGAAGATGGCCTTTCCACCCCAGACCAATTGAGGCCTTTAACTGGCCAACTAATGGCCACTTAAGGGCCTCTTCTGCCTCGATTTGAATTTTATTGAAGGCGGATGGGCCTGCCACCGTGGGGATACGCTGCCAGGTAAAGCCCGGCAGGCCCCTAGTGGGTTCAGGGTGTGTCACTCCTTTGAGGGGGAATCCAGGGCCCTTGGAGGGACCCCCAGCAGCGATGATCACCTACCCACCCCTGGGGAAGATACTGTCCCCCCCACCCTCAACAATTACCTTCTCCACCCCAATGCCAGGGCCTGCCTAAATGACCCCAGCAACCCTGACCCCACTTACCTCTTACGGGTTCTTCTCCATTTCTCAGCACTGCAGGGCCTCCTGTAGTACTGGCAGTGACCACCGATGCTGCCGGCGCTGCTGGTACTGCAAAGCTTCTGACCTTCTGATTGGTCAGCAGCTCTGGACATGGGAGCTCGTCCCTTAAAGGGATGGACTCCTTGACAGCAGGCAGTTAATTGTCTGCCCGCCATGAGATAGCAACAGATGTCCGACGGAGGGCTGAGGTGGGGTCTTCAGCACCTCAACCCCCACCCCACACCTTCCAGCCCACTGCCAGTATTCCCCATCGCCGGAATAAAATCCAGGTCACTGTCTTTGATTTTCCCAATGTTTATTTGATGGAAATTGTGGCTTATCCAGGACTGAATGTTGGACAGGCCATCTGATAACGCACGCAGTGGAGGGGTCTGAAGAGTTGGTGGCAAGGTAGAGTTGGGTGTTGTCAGTGTGTTAGAGAAGTCTCCAAGTCTGATTGTGAAGAAGACACTGAGACTAGGATGCTTTGGTGGAGATTGTTTATTGCTTGTCACGGAGATTACTTCTGCTCTCCAAACAACACCTACCAGCCAATGCTGGCTGGTTCTTCTTTATATAAACACACTTGAATAAAATTAACTAATTAACGCACAACACCTGTTCACCCTATTATCTTGAACTACCAGGTATTTATCATCCATTAACAGAACTTCAGACCCTAACAAGTGTACATGTGGAATCTGATGTCATGTCTTTGGGTGATGTGGAAGCAGGGGAGGAAAGTATTCCAGAAGATTGTCTAGTTATGACAACATAGGTAAGAGTGGAATCAGCTGAGGACCAGCCCACTCAGCATGGACAATGGAGGAGAATGGTGTGGCAAACATGTAAAAGGCTGCAATGGTTGAGAAGAATGAGAAGAGATAATTCATCACGATCACTGTCACAGCAGATAATATTTGTGACTTTGACCAAGGCCAATTCAGTGCTGTGGCAGGGGCGGAAGGCCTGATTGGAGAGGTTCAAACATGGAGTTCCGGGGACAGTGGGAGGTGAAAGCACATTCCAGGACTTTGAAGAGAAAAGGAAAGTGTTTTTTTTTGACAAGGGTGAGCAGGGGGGATGACAACAGATTTGAAAGGGAAGGATCAGTGCCAGAGAAGAGGGAACTATTTACAATATGAATTAGTATGGGATTCAGGAAGGGAAGCATAGTAGTCAGTGGTTTGGTAGGATTAGGGTGAGAGAGCAGGAGGTGGGTTTCCCAGAATTGATAAGCTGAGACCGGGTATGGGCAGAGATAGGATAGAAACTAAACAAAAGTGTAAGTTCAGGACGAGTGCTGGGGAATACCTTGTGCGAAGCTTGCCTTGGTGGACTTGGGGAGGGGTGAGATACAGCAGAGGCAACTGAATGGATGGTGCCAAACAATTCAATGAGCTCCTCAGAATTGGCAGCGGAGAGGGCAGGGGAAAGTGGTTTAAAGAGATGGCTGGCAGGGAGAATAGAAGCTGCAGGTTATCCTTGCAAACCAGGATGATCCTGGAGTTATGAGCAGTTTTCTCAGAGGAAAGCAGGACTTGATCATTCTTAATATGCTACAGCCAGACCAGGTGATCAGCTGAACTAGTTGTGCACCATATATGTTCTGCATCCCTTGAGGGTTGAGAGTGAAGATGGTGACCATACTAGGGATGAGCTCAAGGCTTCCAAAAGTTTATTTTAGCTTAGTTTATTTTCAGCTGAGCAAATGTAATGGCACAATGACATGAAATGCTTCAGCTTGAAAATAATTACCTTACCATTTAACTCTCTTTTTCATACTGATTAACACTTCAAATCAATATGGTAACCAGCCTGATTTCAGACTCCTAGCCTATTCTTGAAAAAAATAAATGCTGAATATAACTTTAAAGAGATTCTGTATTATATTTTAAGAATTTCAGTTGAGGGGTGACCTGATCGAGGCCTTTAAGACTATGAAAGGATTTGATAGGGTAGATGTAGAGAAAATATTTCCATGTGGGGAGACCAAAATTAAAGCCCATAAATATAAGTTGTCATGATTAAATTCAACAGAGAAATCTTTACCCAGAGGGTGGATGGATGGTGGGACTTGCAACCACAATAACGGCCTATATTTATATAGTACCCTTAACGTAATGAAACGTCCTGAGGCACTTTACAGGAGCCTTATTAAACAAAATTTGACACCAAGCCTTATAAGGAGATATTAGGACACAGGAAAGCTTGATCAAAGAGGTAGGTTTTAAGCAGTGTTTTAAAGGAGGAGAGAGAGGTGGTGAGGCAGAGAGGTTTAGGACGGAATTGCAGAAATTAGGGCCATGCCTAAAGGCATGGCCACCAATATTGGAGCAATCAAAATCGTGGATGTGCAAGAGGCCAGAATCGGAGAAGCACAGATACCTTGTAGGATTGTAGGGCTGAAGGAAGTTACAGAAATAGGGAGGGATGAGGCCATGATGGGATTTGAAAATAAGTAGCTCAGTGAGCACAGGGGTGATGGGCGAATTTTTCCAGGGACAGACACAGAATGAAATGGGATACAACAAAAGCTATGGGCCCTGAAAACATCCCAGCTGTAGTGCTGAAGATCTGTGCTCCAGAACTTTCTGCACCCCTAGCCAAGCTGTTCCAGTACAGCTACAACACTGGCAACTACCCAACAATGTGGAAAATTGCCCAGATATGTCCTATCCACAAAAAGCAGGACATATCTAAACCGACCAATTAGTGTACTCTCGATCATCAGCAAAGTGATGGAAGGTGTTGTTGACAGTGCTATCAAATGGCATTTACTCAGTTATAACCTGCTCACCAATGCTCAGTTTGAGTTCTGTCAGGGTCACTCAGCTCCACACCTCATTACATCCTCAGTCCAAACATGGGAAAAAGAGCTGAATTCCAGAGGTGGAATGAGAGTGACTGCTCTTGACATCAAGGAAGGATTTGATCAAGTGTGGCACCAAAGAGCCCCAGTAAAATTGAAGTCAAAGTGAATCCGGGGGAAAACTTTCCTCTGCTTGGTGTCATACCTGGCACAAAGGAAGATGGTTGTAGTTGTTGGAGGTCAATCATCTCAGCCCCAGGACATCACTGCAGGAGTTCCTCATGGAAGTGTCCTAGGCCCAACCATCTTCAGCTGCTTCATCAATGACCTTCCCTCCATTATAAGGTCAGAATTGGAAATATTCGCTGATGATTGCATAGTGTGCAATTCGTGCCCTCATGACCTGGACAATGTTCAGGCTTGGGCTGATAGGTGGCGAGTAACATTCGCACCACACAAGTGCCAGGCAATATGAACATACGAACATATGAATTAGGAGCAGAAGTAGGCCATTCGGCCCCTCGAGCCTGCTCCGCCATTCAATAAGATCATGGCTGATCTGTTTCTGTCATGAATTCCACTCTACCCCTGATAATTTTTGATTCCCTTGCCGAACAAGAAACTATCTACGTCCGCCTTAAAAATACTCAATGATCCCGCCTCCACCACCTTCTGAGGCAGAGAATTCCAAAGTCGCACAACCCTCTGAGAGAAAAAAATTCTCCTCATCTCTGTCCTAAAAGGGCGACCCCTAATTTTATAACAGTGCCCCCCAGTTCTGGACTCACCCACAAGAGGAAACATCCTCTCCATATCCATCTTGTCAAGACTGTTCAGGATTTTATATGCTTCAATGACCATCTAAAACAAAAGAGAATCTAACCATCTCTCCTTGACATTCAACAGCATTACCATTAGTTAATTCCCCCAATATCAACCCCCTGGAGGTTATCATTGACCAGAAACTTAACTGGATCTGCCAAAATATTACTGTGGCTACGAGAGCAGGTCAGAGGCTGGGAATTCTGCAGCAAGTAACTCACTTCCTGACTCCCCAAAGTCTGTCCGCCATCTAAAAAGTATAAGTCAGGAGTGTGATGGAATACTCCCCACTTGCCTGGATGAGTGCAGATCCAACAACACTCAAGAAGCTTGACACCATCCAGGACAAAGCAGCCCACTTGATTGGCACCCCATCTACAAGCTTAAACATTTATTCCCTCCAGTGGTGGCGCACAATGGTAGCAGTGTGTACCATCTACAAGATGCACTGCAGCAACTTGCCAAGTCTCCTTCGACAGCACCTGCCAAACTCGTGCCCTCTACCACCTAGAAGAACAAGGGCAGCAAACACATGGAAACACCACCATCTGCAAGTTTACCTCCAATTCGTAGTCCATCCTGACTTGGAATTATATCATTATACTTCCACTGTCACTGGGCAAAATCCTGGAACTGTCTCTCTAACAGCACTGTGAGTGTACCTACACCATATGGACTGTAGTGGTTCAAGAAGGTGGCTCACCACAACCTTCTCTGGGGCAATTAGAATGGGCAATAAATGCTGGCCTTGCCAGCGATGCCTACATCCCACGAATGAATAAAAAGGGGATGTGAGTGCTGAGAGATACCAGCAATTATCAGAAATGATGTGTCTTTGATTGAGTTAATGAGACTTAAGAATGTATGAGATCTGTCAAGCATTGCTACTACGCTTTGAAGTGTGAGCACAAGGCTCCCAAAAATTTATTTTCTGCTGTGCAAATAAAATGGAACAATGCCTGGCCTTTCAGGAGTTCTGTTTTCACAATGGCATGAAATGGTTCAGTTTGAAAATAACCACCTTACCTTTTAACACTGCTTTTAATACTGATAAACACTCCACATCACTGTGGTAACCAGCCTGGTTTCAGACTGTTAGCTTAGTCTGGAAATTTGAATTTGACCTTACAGAAATACTGTAATATATTTTAAACTCACCGAATGGAATTTCTGGCTGTAAGTCTTTAATGCTGTGGCCCAGAATTAAATCATTCCACTGCGGACTAAAGCCTTACATTGAACACAATCCAGGTTTTTGGCTGTTTCTGTTTGGATTGTGAATGTCTGATGTTGGCACCCCATGTGACCATTAGCAGGATGACTAGCATCTGTTGTTAAGGAACAAACATTTGACAGTGCCCAGTATAAGCATGGTCAGAGTGTGGGGAAAATGGGTCATAGATACTGATGCTAAATTATCTGTGGTGGAGTTGTTGCTTAATGGTAGCAGGCATACGGCAAAGAAGATGGCATTGGGGTCTAAAGTTTTGAAGAAGTGCGCTGATATATTGAATTAGGACTGGCTTTTAGAATACAGCATTTTATATAGCATTAATCTCTGTAGATCTGCATATAAAGGAAATTTTGTGTTAAAATGAAACAGAACTAAATCCCGAAGTTATTCTCTCTTACTTGGAGAGCAATGAATTTTTTTACATGTCAGTTTGTCTGTTAAAGTAACAGAATGTCCTCTTTACATTGCACTCACTGATGCTGCAAAGCACCCCAAGGCCAACTATTTCAATATTACACTCGCCTTTGTGCTTATTTTCCACTTTCCCAGTGTTATTGCTAACCTTGATGGGTGTTCCTGTCATGTACATCAACAATGTTATATTCATTCCCAGTTTTGTGCACAACAAGAGATATTTCCTCTCAGAAAAGTTGTTTATCAAATATCTTTACAAGCAGACCCATGAGCCACAATTTGTATCTGTGGAGGGAGTGTTGAATACGTGAGGTGAGAAAGAAGAACTCACAACAGCACCATTGTGAGTCCTGCACCATTTTAACTCCTGGGTCTCATTTAAATTTGAGCAAATTGTTGGAGCTGCGGGCTGACAAGTCCCCGGGTCCTGATTCACTTCATACCAGGGTCCTCAAAGAAGTGGTTAGTGAGATAGTTGATGCTTTGGTTTTAATTTTCCAAAATTCTGTAGATTCGGGGAAAGTTCCATTAGATTGGAAAATAGCCAATGTAACTCCTTTATTCAAAAAGGGAGGGAGACAGGAAGCAGGAAACTACAGGCCAGTTAGCTTAGTATCTGTCTTAGGGATAATGTTAGAAGCTATCATTAAAGATGTTGTAGCAGGGCAGTTAGAAAAGTTCAGGCAGAGTCAACATGGTTTTGTGAAAGATGTTGCAGCAGGGCAGTTAGAAAAGTTCAGGCAGAGTCAACATGGTTTTGTGAAAGATGTTGTAGCAGGGCAGTTAGGAAAGTTCAGGCAGAGTCAACATGGTTTTGTGAAAGGGAAATCATGTCTGACCAATTTATTGGAGTTCTTTGAAGAAGTAACATGTGCTGTGGATAAAGGGGAATCAGTGGATGTATTGTACTTAGATTTCCAGAAGGCATTTGATAAGGTCCCACATCAAAGGTTATGCTGAAAATAAAAGCTCATTGTGTAGGGGGTAACATATTGACATGGATTGAAGATTGGCTAGCAAACAGGAAACAGTGTAGGCATAAATGGGTCTTTTTCTGGTTGGCAAGATGCAACGAGTGATGTGCCGCAAGGATCAGTGTTGGGGCCCCAACATTTTACAATTTATGCAAATGACTTGAATGAAGAGACCGAAGGTGACCCAAAGATAGGTAGGAAAGTAAGTTATGAACAGGACATAAGCAGGCTACAAAGGGATGTAGTTTAAGTGAGTGGGCAAAGATATGACAAATGGAGTATAATGTGGGAAAATGTGAAATTGTCCATTTTGGCAGGAAGAATAAAAAAGAAGCATCTTATCTAAATGATGAGAGATTGCAGAGCTCTGAGATGCAGAGGGATCTGGGTGTCCCAGTGCATGAATCGCAAAAGGTTAGTCTGCAGGTTCAGCAAGTAATTAGGAAAGCTAATAGAATGTCACTCTGGGCTAAAAAGGTTTTGCAGTGTCTATCTTGTCAAAAAATACTCCTGTGAACTTTCACATTAACATTGTATGGATCTTCCTTTGGGTCTCAAAGTATCATGGTTGATCATGGAAACTTAGCAGCTGTGCATTTGTAATTCTGTATTAAAACTGACTGAGGTAGATCTTAATGTTAGGTGATGCATCTCCCCGAATGGAAATAAAAATGGGGAAGGGACATAAGATGAGCTGTCGACTCACTATCTCCCATTATGCGCTATTGCATGAAGTCATGATCACCTCACTTTCTACTACAAACACTTGTTTCAAATCAGGTGGGAAATGGTTACTTTATCTCCTGGTCCCAGGTGTTATTATCCAACTTTGAAAACCGTCAAAGAATACTCAAAGTTAATAGAAGTGTTCACCTTGCTGTTCTCAAAGTCCACTTTGTACTGTCATAGAGATTGTTTTCTTTCTCTTTTTGAGTTATTAACACTCTCCCATCTGGAAGACAAGGCTGTGAGTGTAAGCCTCAAAACAGGAGCAGAATGTACAATCTGTGTTGACACTCCCATGCAATTCTGAGGGAGTGCTGCGTTGTCAGAGGTGCCATCCTTGAGAAGAGGCATTAAACCATGGCCTCTTATACCTTTCCTGCTGCTTCAGGTGGACATTAAAGATATTTGAAAAGCAGCCAGTTGTCCCAATGTCCTGGCTAACATTCCTTCCTGAAAATCGATTAATTGGTCGTTCATCTCATTGTTGTTTGTGGGATCTTCTTGTGTACAAATGGCTGCCATACAGGCTTACATAATAACTCACTTCAAAAGTGAGTTCATTGTACATGAAACATTTTTAGACACTTCCACACGACATGATCAAGCATGGTATTAATGCAAATTTTTCTTTTCTTCCTTTACTCCAGTTTCCTCACCTCATCCTTTCACTTTTAAAGGTGCAATTCCTGCGGGAGCAAGGTTCCAACACTAGCAGAGTGATGGTGGACTATCACACCTGAGGCTGATATTGTCCCCTCAGATGTGCACTATCCAACAGGAGTCAATAGACAGCAATAAGGAGTGAGAGTCCAGGCTAACATTTTTCTCTTTATTAACTTAATTGTACAGACCCCCACACCATGTCCCGAGAATCAACTAACTCATTGTAGACCAGGAGTTGAACTTAGAACCTTTTTGCTAGATGAAAATATAAAAGGATATGGAGCCAAGGCAATGAATGGAGTTGAGATACAGATTAATCTGTATCTTATTGAATGGTGGAACAGGCTCAAGGGCTGAATGGCCTTATCTTGTTGCTATGTTCCTTCCTGATCTGTGCAACATATGAGGTATCCTAAGCCATTGAGATAACTGGAACTGTAGGCTTAAGAACTATTATCAGTATTGCTGTTATCACAAACACACAACAGTAATAAACTCTTGCCATAAACGCTACACCTGGGAATGGCTTTTATTTCCACCTGAGAGGCCAGCTCGAGCTCCTAAGCAATTTACATCTGCTGCCCTTTTTCTTTCTTTTTCTCATACTTTTCTTTGATTTTGTTTTATTCCTCCCTTTTGTTTACCTTCATTATGCTGTCAACATTTTGATTAGGAATGATAGATTGCAATGACTGGTCCAGTGCTTCAGTTAATATTTCCATTTACCTAATTGAATAGCTAACAAAGTAGGAACATTTTTTTAATAAAATCAAATGACAGTTTTTAATCAACGTACAACTCAGCAGTACTCGGCTGTTTAATGGCTGCTTGTCTCAGATTGGCATCCAGGATTGCAAAGGTGTTGATCTCTCCTCCTGAATTAATGGACAAAATGGGTGGATGGCACCAGAGGACTTTCACTTCCGATGCCAGCCCAATATGTGTAGCATGTTACGACAGGTGGAGTTTCCATTATTAATCTTATTTTAAAGGAACATTAATATAAATCGATTCTATAGCACAAAACCAGGCCATTCAGCCCAATTGGTCTGTACTGATATTTATGCTCCACATGAGCCTCCTCCCACTCCTTTACATCTAACCTCATCAGCATATCTTTCGATTCCTTTCTCCCTCATGTGCTTATCTAGCTACCTCTTAAATGCATCTACACTATCTGCCTCAACTACTCCTTCTGGCAGTGCGTTCCATATTCTTACCACTCTTTGGGTAGAGAAGTCTTTCCTGAATTCCCTATTGGATTTATCGTGAATATCCTATATTTATGACTTCTAGTTTTCGTCTCCCCCCACAAGTGGGAACATTTTCTCCATGCAAACCCTATCAAACCATTTCATTATTGAAGAACCTCTATCAGGTTACCCCTCAGCTTTCTCTTTTCTATAGAAAAGAGCCCCAGCATGCCCAATCTTTCCTGATGTTCATAACCTTTCAGTTCAGATATCATCCTTATGAATCTTCCTTACACCTCCTTTTTATAATATGGAGACCAGAACTGTGCTCAATTCTCCAAGTGTGGTCTAACCCAGACTCTACACAAGTTTAATGTGATTTCCCTGCCTTTCAATTCTATAGACTAAAAATTTGTTTGCCCCATTATTTGGGCACAAGGACCATAATTCTCTTGCACCTATTCTGTTGGAGGTGGGTTAGTGTTTCCACCTCATTACTATGATTGGAGTATAGAGCTGAATGGGTTCTGCACTGCTGGCTTCCTCTTTGCACTGTCGGCTGCCTCTGTGCTCAGCAGGCGATCGAACGGCATTGTGCTGAGTGCACATGGTCCAGTCAGCCTGCTCTTTTTAAAGACAGTCTGTCTTCCCCTGAAGGGCATTAGTAAACCAGATGGGTTTTTATGACAATCCAGTAGTCTTGTGATCATTATTAATAACTCGTTTTTTATTTGAGATTTGTTAATTAATTGAATTTAAATTTCCACAGCTGTCGTGGTGGGATTTGAACTTGTCTCCGGAACATTAGTCTGGGCCTCTGACTTACTAGTCCAGTAATGTTACCACTATGCTACAGTCCCTCTATATTTATATAGTTCCTCTATATTTATATAGTTCCTTTATCATAGGAAAATGACCTATGGTGCTTCAACAGAGGTGTAGTCAGACAAAAGTGGATGCTGAGCAGGGATGATCAAAAGTTTGCTCAAAGAGCTGGATTTTATGGAGGGCTTTAAAGGAGAAGAGGGAGGTGGTGAGGCAGAAGAGTTTAGTGATGGAATTCCAGATCTTAGAGCATAGACAGCTGAAGGTATGGCACCAATAATGGGGTGAAGGGAGCAGAGATGCACAAGAGGATAGAGTCAGCAGAACAGAGTTCAAGGAGGGTCATAGACCTGTAGATGAGGAAAAGCAGGGGAATCAAGGACAAATCCTTGGCGTGTTCCAGAGGAAATGTACAGTTGTGAGGAGAACACAGATTTTACAAAGAGATATAGATAGGTTACGTGGGTGGGCAAAAAATTGGCAGATGGAGTATTATGTGCAAAAATGTGTGACTGTCCACTTGGGCGGGAAGAATAGAAAAGCAGAATATTAGTGGAGAGAGACGGAAGAATGCTGCAGTATAGAGGGATCTGGGTATCCTTGTACATGAATCACAAAGTTAGCATGCAGATACAGCGAGTAATTAGGAAGTCAAATGGAATGTTAGTATTTGTTGCAAGGGGGATGGAGTATAAATGTAGGAAATTCTTGCTGCAACTGTACAGGGCATTAGTGAGACTGCACCTAGAGTACAGTTTTGGTCTCCTTAGTTAAGGAGGGATATACTTGCATTGGAGGCAGTTCACAGAAAGTTCACCAGGCTGATTCCTGGGATGAAGGGCTTGTCTTATGAGGAAAGGGTGAGCAGGTTGAGCCATACCTCATTGGAGTTTAGAAGAATGAGAGGTGATCTCATTGAAACATATAAGATTCTGAGGAGTTTGACAGGGTAGATGCTGAGAGGATGTTTCCCCTCGTAGGGGAATCTAGAACTAGGGGGGCACAGTTTCAAAATAACGGGTCTCCCATTTAAGACAGAGATGAGGAGGAATTTCTTCTCTCAGAGGATCATTAGTGTTTGGAATTCTCTTCCCTAGAGAGCAGTGGAGACTGGGTCATTGAATATATTCAAGACTGAGTTAGACAGATTTTTGGTTTACAAAGGAGCCAAGGGGTATGGGGGCAGGCAGGAAAGTGGAGTTAAGGCCACAATCAGATCATCCATGATCTTATTGAATGGCAGAGCAGGCTGGAGGGGCCAAATGGCCTATTCCTGTTCCTATTTCTTCTGTTCTTATGCTTTTTAAAATTAGTTTCATGGGATGCTGGTGTCGCTGGCCAAACCAGCATTTATTGCCCATCCCTAATTGCCCATGTTCTCATGTGCAGGGGGTGGGAAGAGAAACCATTACTGGAGAAGCTCTGGCTACCATCAGATAGGCAAGAGTGGAACTGAGCAAGGGTAGTCTCATTGAGCTGAATAACAGAAGAAAGGTGTTGGAAAAAGAAGGTGTGGTTAACCGATGCAGAAAGGTAAAGGACAACGAGAAGAGATGCACCATGTCACAGTTACAGAGGATGCCATTTGTCACTTTTGTTAGGGTTGTCTCGGTGCTGTGGTAGCAATTCAAATTTGATTGGGAAGATTGAGTCTCGAGTTGTGGAAAAGATAGGGATTTGAGAGGCAGCGACACATTCAAGATGGGCGGCACAGTGGCGCAGTGGTTAGCACCGCAGCCTCACAGCTCCAGGGACCCGGGTTCGATTCTGGGTACTGCCTGTGCGGAGTTTGCAAGTTCTCCCTGTGTCTGCGTGGGTTTTCGTCGGGTGCTCTGGTTTCCTCCCACATCTAAAAGACTTGCAGGTGGTAGGTAAATTGGCCGTTGTAAATTGCCCCTAGTGTAGGGAGGTGATAGGGAATATGGGATTACTGTATGGTTAGTATAAATGGGTGGTTGTTGGTCAGCACAGACTCGGTGGGCCGAAGGGCCTGTTTCAGTGCTGTTTCTCTAATTTAAAAAAAATAAAAAATTAAAAAAAACTTGTGAGATGAAAGGTGGAATTGGAGGAGGACAGTTTACACAAATAGAGGTACCGAGGTGGGTTTATTGAGAAGGGTGGTGATGATGGTGGCTTTGAAAGAAAGTGCAACAGTACCTGAGGGGAATACTATTCTCAATGTCAGCTAGTATGAAGGCCAGGAAGAAAAGTTCTACAGTTTAAAGGGAATAGGGTTAAAGGGAGCATGAGGTGGATATAAGGGATTAGACAAATTCAGAGAAGATGTGAAGGGAGATGTAAAAAATAGAGAAACCAGAGAAAGACATGGGCTCAGATCTAGGGCACTTGCTGTTGAAGGTGCGGGTGAAGGGGGCAGAGGAGAGAGGGGTTTAAGGAGACTGTAAAAGTCGTACAAATGGTAAGGGCTCAGTACTGAGCCCTTTCTGGGTTGCATTAGAGATCACAAATATACAAAACTAAAACTGCTATAAAGAAGTTTTGCACAAATGGATTCACAAGAAAGAATAAAGAGAGCTCCAGTCGACAAGGCGTTTGCCAAATAATGCAGAGAAATGTATGTCACCAGTATTCAGAGAGTTAACCAGACCAAACCAATTAGTTGTAATTAGTCAAGTAAAACCACAGAAGGTCGCAGCAACCTTTTGTTTAAATTATGGAAAATTTGCCCTTAATGAAAGATAATGAGCACAACTTTTTTTTGAGTAGTCGCACAACTGTAGCTCTTAGGGGCTTTATGCTCACGATTTCAAGTGGGCTAAGTAACATTTAATGAGTGTTGATACCAGAAAAATAAGGCTCAATTTGCCTGGATTTTATGAAGGTTGTAAAGTTCCATGCTTGTAGCTCATTTAAAATAATAGCCATCACCAGAGCTCTGGAGAAGAAGATAGCTGAAAACATTCTCCGTGGCACCATGAGGGTGTGTGATCCTTTCAACATTGCAAGAAAAATTCCCCTCATTTAGTGAAAAAAAAATGAGAGACTGCTTCTGTGATCCGTGTCCTGCTAATAAAATCAGGTTTCAAAGTCATATTAAAAAACGGATTTACTGGTTAGTTATTACCATGCGGGAGATCTGGTTTCTGAAAAAATGGCTGCCATGCTTACCAAATAAAAGTCACTTGCACTTGGGAAAGAGGGACAGTTGAGTGAGGTGGTCTCCTTCCCCTGTTGGTACAGGACATCCCTCCTCCTCTGGATCGCCTCCATCAGGACCTCCAGTACCGAGTTCGAGAACCTGTGTACCTTCTCCCTTGGTCCCTGAGCCACCCTGAAGCCTGTCACTGTGCGACAGCCAGCACACCCCCACCTTCAGTGGAAGTAATTGCGAGAGGCCCACATATACTGCTCCATGACAATTGCTTCTGATCAATGTTTGAGTGCTAAACCTCCACGTTTCCAGTGTAGAACCTCCGGGCAAGTTCAAATTACAGTAATCAGCAATTAGGAGCCAATTTCCAGGTTAAAACCAGATTTTCAAACAGCAAATACTTAGGGCAGAACTTTTCCTCCAGGCCAGGAAACAGAGGTTGGGACTGCTTCCGGGACCTGAAACTGCCCCTGGGGGGGGGAGGTGTTGGCGGTGGGGGGGAGGTGAGAAATAGTTACAGATCCTAATTTTCACAGGGATGGCCAATTAATGGCCAGAGGGTGGGTTCATCAAATGGCGAGCAGGTTTTCAAAGCTGGAGGCCTGGGCCAGTCAGAGTCCTTCCAGCTGAAAGGAGCAGCAGCTAAGCTGCAATAGAGGATAAGAAAGGGAGAAGGCATTTCCAAATGGATGCCACCCTTGCACCAACTTTTTTTAAACTTAAACGAAAAAATATTTGCAGCTGGGCCACCACTGTGCAAGGGGGAGCTCCTCTACAGGACGGCCTGCAGCTGCTCCTGCATTGCGAAAGGCCTACAGGTCTGCCTGGAGCACTGGCCTCCCAGGCTGCTGCCTGCGGGGAGCTGGAGGCTGACTGGAAAATCCCAGTAGGCCTCCTTTAATTAGCCTCAATAGGCTCTTAACGAGCTGTGTCAGCTACCTGCCACGTGTGAGCAGGTAGCCCTGTTGCCCCCGCCCCCCTCCCTCCCCCGCCATTGGAAAACTGGCCTGGGGCCAGGAGGGAATTGGGGAACAGGCACGCTGGCTGGTGTAGCTATTTATAGCACCCTCCAGCCTCCAATCTCGGCCCTGTCGGGAGCTAAAAATCAAGCCCTGAGTGGCTGTTTTCACCCTTTCACCAGAATAACCCTGCCTATGTTTTGCTTGCATATGACAATGTATTTCGGCTGATTATTTGAATAAAGTCCAGAGGGAATGGTGTCCTTCAGATGAAAGGCCGGAATTTTATGCCACCCCAGCGAGCCAGATGGTAGCGGGAGGCCTTCCCGACCCGCTCCTGCCTCCGCCCCACTTTACATAGGGCGGGGGGGGGGGGGTTGCGCAAAACGGGCCACCCACCCCAGGTCAATCAAGGCCCTTAAGTTGCCAATTAACGGCATTCGCCCACCTCCACAGGGATTTTACCCGTGGCAAGTGGGCATCCTGGAGCCGGGAAAGGCCGCCCGGTGAAAGTTGGCAGTCTGTCAGCACCCCGGTCGGGGGGGCGCGGGAGAGTGGATTGAGGGCCGCCCCTGCTTCCCCAACCAGCCTCAGGACCCAAGATGCTCCCCTTGCCCCCAAATGACCACCCTTGCCTCGCCGGGGCCCAACCGATTACCCCCGGCGAGGCAACCCAAACTTACCTGCAGTCCTGGCTCCGAGTCCTCAACTGGGCTGCAGTCCTAGCAGTGGCCACCGCTGCCGGTGGAGCTGCTGGGACTCAGAGCTGCTGGCCTGATGATTGGCTGGCAGCTCAATGAGGCAGGACTTCTTCCCTCAAGCGGGTGGAAGTCCCACCACAGAACAATTAAAGCCTGGTGACCCGTAATATACGGCACGGATCCCTAGGCTAGGCGAAATGGGTTCGCACCAACTTTTACTTTGGCGGCCACCTCCCATCCACCCAAAATAAAATCCAGCCCAATGAATCAGCCAAGTTCTGTGTGCCTTACCAAGTGGGTATTATAAAGATCCCATGACACCATTCAAAGAAGAAATGGACGTTTCCTGATGTCCTGACCAACATTCTGCCCGCAACAGCAAAAATAGATTAACTCGACAGTTACCTGATAGCTGTTTGTGGGATCTTGCTGTGCACGAAATGGCTGCCATATTTGTATAACAAGAATCTCTTCAGGCGTAAATTTATTGTATTGAAACACTTTGAGACATCTTTGAGAGCTTTATAAATACATGATTGTTCTTTCTTAATGGTTCGTTAGTTATGCAAAAAAAAACTCGGCACTCCTATTTTCCTCTCAGAAAGATAATTCCAGCATCTTATTTGCTCCCAATTGTCCTGAGTAGGAAGAGCATTTTTTTTCCCCAAAACTTTCTGTTCTAATTAAGAAATGTAATTAATTAGATCTTCCCGCAGTTTTCTTCCCAGCTGTTAGATGAGAAGAAACACTACAAAATGTGAGCTCAGATTGCACGATGTTAATATAAAGCCTGTGCAGGGAGGGAGTTCGTCCAAGTGTACAACCTAAATGTGTTTTAGGTTGCAAATAGGGGAAAAATCTTTGAACATGAGTGCTTTTACTCTAGGATAATCCCACTTAAACTAAAACTAAATAAACTTTCTGCTTTTTAATATCCTCTAAAACTATTAATGTAAACACCGCAAATGATAATCCCAACTCCCAGACTGTTGCCAAAAGAGCCAGATGCAAATCGAAAGCAGTTGCTGCCTACGTGATGTCAGATTTTCATTATTATTGTTTTCCCCAAAGCCACATGCTTTATAATCACTGTGCCCTTCCCTTGTTTATAATGTCACAGGCAATGATTTCCAGATGTTCGGTTTGACACAACGTAAAAGCCAAAAGGAATGAATAGCAACTTAAAAGGAGCCCCAACAGCAACAAAACAAGTAAGCAAGTGTGGCTCTTTATTCTACAAGACAGCTGCTTAAATTTTCAACCTGTCAGGCATTCCTGTAGACAGCTCAAATGGGCCCTGATTGTAAAGCCCACTTTTCAAAACTACAGAATATCCTGTTTTCTTCACCCGGATCAGCTGATCAGTCAGGCACACTCAAACTTCCTGTCAAAACAATTAAGCGCCTCAGCTGCGTTTTTCCTTTTTGATGTGTGTCCACAGTCACTTTTTTCTTTCAGTTTTGAATGACAGTGTTAATGTTGATTATAGCTGAACCTGCAGTATCTCATTCCCTACACACTGGCTCTCCCACACACCTCCCCTCCCCACCCTGCCTTCTCAGTTGGAAAGTACTGCTGCTTTACTGGAGTCATGCCCAGGGTTCTGCTTCTAGGGTAGGATCTGGCTCAAGTCAGTTTACAGAAGTGTGTAAAAAAAAAGAAACATTTCTCTGCCTTTTGATTCTCGCCAAGCAATCAAGAGCCTGGGAAGAAAAGTGTCAAGGCTTCAAGAATGGAGAAGAGGATTGGAACGCAGAACACCATTGGTAGCAGCACTGAGCTATCAGTCACGATTCCAGGTAATACAGTATTGTTAACCTTTGGCATGCTTACCATTTTGTTTTACTTTCAACAAGTGGCTGCTTGAATATTTGGAGCAGTGAAGTACTGGTTTCCTGAAAACTCAGGAAGTTTCTCCAATGTTCAGCACAAGCCACGCAGACTAGGGCAATCTTGGGTTTGATTCTTGGTTGGTGCTGAATTGGCAGTTAAAGCATTGGTGGGAAACACTACAATACCCCTTTGCCAGGGAGGAGAGAGCTAGCTGCTAATATTGTTACCCGGTGCTTTCAGCTCAAAGATTCTATGTGCTGAAAATCCCTCAGAGTGAAGATTGGGCTGCCATTATGGTTGAATAGCCTGCCCGCATTCACTGCGAATGGCACTGCAATGAGGTACCTAAGCTCTGGAATTCCCTACCTAAACCTCTCCACCTCTTTCTCCTCCTTTACGTCGCTACTTAAAACCTAGCTCTTTGACCGGGCTTTTGGTCAGCTTATGCGGCATGATGTCAGTTCATTTTGTCCCAATACGTGCTTGTGAGAAGCCTTTGGATGTTTTACTAAACCAAAAGGTGCTATATAAATGCATAAAATAAAAGCAAAACATTGCGGTTGCTCGAAATCTGAAATAAAAACAGACAAGTGCTGGAAATACTCAGCAGGTCTGACAGCATATGTGGAGAGAGAAGCAGAGTTAACATTTCAAGTTGATGATCTTTTTCAAGGTCATCGACCTGCAACGTTAACTCTGTTTCTCTCTTTATAAATGCTGCCAGACCTGCTGAGTATTTCCAGCACTTTCTGCTTTAATTCTATAGAAATGCATGTTGGTGTTGTAGTACCAGAGGGTGGCTGACTCCCAGTACTTCAACTAACAGTTAACTGGGGGAGGGGAGGGGAGGGGAGGGATGGAGAAAATTGGCAAGAAAAGGAAATGAGTAACAGAACATGTTTTGAAGGAGGGTTTTTATCTGTAGCTTGTCCTTAAGTTCTTCAGACTTTGAGTCATGGCTAGTTTGGAATGACACAGCAGATTTGCACAATAACATGCTCAGTGTGATAAGCAATTTCAGAAAATGAAGTCTGTCTTCTGTGAGACGTCATTAAAAGCTTAAATGTTTATCAGTTGGCAGAGTGAAAATGAATTGGGCTCTTTCAAAATTGATGTACCCACAAAACATTTAAGGAAACAATCTTTGTCAAAGATTGTTAGCAAATCCAGGATGTGATGATGTAAATCGAGTTGAAAAGTGTTGTTGAGTTAATGGCAGAACTTTCCGTCCCCTCTTCTCCATTTCTGAAGATTTTTTTTTAACCCTTCATTATTTAAACAATATAGATTTATCTCATTATTAAGACTATTTTGTATATTACGTATGAAGAGAGATTGGGTTGATTAGGCTTGTATTCGCTAGAGTTTAGAAGAATGAGAGGGGATCTCATAGAAACCTGCAAAATTCTAACAGGACTGGACAGACTAGATGCAGGAAGGATGTTCCTGATGGCAGGGGAGTCCAGGACCAGGGGTCACAGTCTAAGGATAAGGGGTAAGCCATTTAGGACTGAGATGAGGAGAGATTTCTTCACCCAGAGAGTGGTGAACCTGTAGAATTCTCTACCACAGAAAGCTGTTGAGGCCAAATCATTAAATATATTCAAGAAAGAGTTAGATATAGTTCTTAGGGCTAATGGGACCAAGGGATTGGGGAGAAAGCGGGAACAGGGTACTGAGTTTGGATGATCAGCCATGGTCGTATTGAATGGCGGTGCAGGCTCGAAGGGCCGAATGGCCTACTCCTGTTCCTTTTTTTTCTATGTTTCTATCAGCATCCTCCCTCCCTACTTCATCTATCCCAGTTAACTCTCCCAGTTAACATAAGCTCCTATTCCTTTATCCCTCGTGTATTTATCTTGCTTCCCCTTAAATTCATCTATGCTATTCGCCTTAACTACTCCTTGTACTAGTGAGTTCCACATTCTCATCACGTTCCAGGGAAAGATTTTCCTGAAGTCCTCCTTGGATTTATTAGCGACTGTCTTATTTATGGCCTGTAGCACTGGTCTAGCCGACAAGTGGAAACATCTCTATGTTTGCCTATTAAAAACCTCTATTGCATCGCCCCTCAGCCTTCTCTTTTCTAGAGAAAAGAGCCAGTCTGTTCAGTGTCTTTTTCAGTATAATCTCTTAGGTCTGGTATTAAATAATTTTAATTAAGCAGAATAATGTAAGGTATATGACATGCTAAAACTTCTGGGAACACAAAGGAATCACTGGATCCTCAGTGAATCTAGCTACACTTTTGGCAGTTGGCCACTTTTTTTTTCATTCTTTCATGAGATGTGCGTGTCACTGGCAAGGCCAGCATTTGTTGCCCATCCCCAATCGCCCTTGACAACTGAGTGGCTTGCTAGGCCATTTCAGAGGGCAGTTAAGAGTCAACCACATTGCTGTGGGTCTGGAGTCACGTGTAGGCCAGACCAGGTAAGGACACCAGATTTCCTTCTCTAAAATACATTAGTGAACCAGATGGGTTTTATACGACATTCAATGATAATTTCACGGCACCATTACTGAGACCAGCTTTCAATTCCAGATTTTTATTCATTGAATAATTCCACTAACTGCCATGGTGGGATTTGAACCTTTGTCCCCAGGGCTTTAGCCTGGGCCTCTGGATTACTAGTTCAGTGGCATTACCACTACGCCACCATCTCCCCATCTTCAACTTCATAAAACTTGCCTCAGGACTGAAACTTTCTGGTTGCATGCGATGATTTAAGCAGTCTGCTTATACAACACAGAACTGAGGGAATGCTGCCTCATCAGAAGTGCTGCCCTTTAGATGAACCATGCCTGTTCAGAGGGACATTATAAAGATCCTGTGGCACTCTTCAGTTATTGTTCTGGTCAACGTTCCTCCCTTGAGCAACACTCGCAAAAATAGATTAACCAGTCATTAATGGTGTCGTGAGACGTCAGATTAGTTGTAGGCCTGGCCCTTGATTAAATTTGGTTGGCAAGTTGTGGGGGGAGGGTAGAGTGCCCAACAGGCTTGCCATTTTGAAGACTCTAGATTGAGCCTGGATGGCCCCAACAGGATAAATTGCAGGAGGGGGTCATGAGCACGAAGGCTGGTGGTCCCAGGGGTGGCAGTAGCCTGGATTACATTTGTGGGCCCCTGCTTCTCCAAAGATAATTTGCCACTTACCCTCTGGTAGACCTTGTTGGTTCTGTCATCTGTGGAACCGATCGCAGCCTGCGCTGCACAACGTCTGACTATTTCCCACCAGAAGTGGCAGTCGGGGTCCTCTTTACATCATAGGATCCCGTTTTCCAAATTAAAAGGGGCCTATTGGCTGAATGAGTTGGGAGGTTTGAACTCAAATGGAGATGTATGCATTGCTAGTGGTAACGGGGCATTTGGCCATAGAACCATAGAAAAATTATGGCACAGAAGAAGGCCATTCAGCCCATTGTGTCCGTGCCAGCCGATAAAACTAGCCGCCCACTCTATACCCACTTTCTAGCACCTGGTCCATAGCCTTGCCGGTTACAGCACTTCAGGTGCATGTCCAGGTATCTTTTGACAGAATTGAGGGTTTCTGCCTCCACCACCGTTCCTGGCAGACACCCACCAGCCTCTGAGTGAAAACGTTTCTCTTCATGTCCCCTCTTATCCTTCTACCAATCATCTTAAATCTGTGCCCCCGATAATTGACACCTCTGCTAGAGGAAACACGTCCCTCCTGTCTACTCTATCTAGGCCCCTCATAATTTTGTACACCTCAATTAAGTCACCCCTCAGCCTCCTCTGTTCTAAGGAAAACAACCCTAGCCTGTCCAATCTTTCCTCATAGCTGCAACTTTCAAGCCCTGGCAAAATTCTTATAAATCTCCTCTATACTCTCTCCAGAGTAATTACGTCTTTCCTGTAACGTGATGACCAGAACTGTACGCAATACTCCAGCTGTAGGCTTAACCAGCATTTTATACAGTTCCAGCATTACATCCCTGCTTTTAAATTCTATACCTCGGCCAATAAAGGAAAACATTTCCTTTGCCTTCTTCACCACTCTATCTATCTGTCCTGCCATCTTCTGGGACCTGTGGGCATGCACTCCAAGGTCTCTCACTTCTTCTACCCCTCTCAATGCCCTCCTGTCTACTGTGTGTACCCTCGATTTATTTGCCCTTCCCAAATGCATTACCTCACACTTCTCTGGATTGAATTCATTTGCCACTTTTCCACCCACTCAACCAAACCATTGCTATCTTTCTGGAGTCTACGGCTATCCTCTTCACTAGCAACTACACGGCCAATTTGTGTGTCATCAGAAAATTTCCCAATCATGCCTCCCACGTTTAAATCCAAATCATTAATACATACCACAAATAGCAAGGGATCCAGCACTGAGCTCTGTGGAACACCACTGGAAACAGCTTTCCATCCACAAAAACATTCATCGACTACTACCCTTAGTTTCCTGGCCCTGAGCCAATTCTGGATCCAGCCTACCACATTCCCCTGTATCCTTTGAGCTTCCATTTTACTGACCAGTCTGCCATGTGGGACTTTCTCAAGTGCCTTACTAAAATCCATGTAGACCACATCCACTGCACTACCCTTATCAATAATTCTTGTTACTTCCTCAAAAAACTCCATTAAGTTAGTAAGACATGACCTTTCCTTTACAAATCCATGTTGACTGTCCCTGATTAATCTGTGCCTTTCTAAGTGGCAGTTTATCCTGTCACTCTCAGAATAGATTCTAACAATTTACCCACCACCAAGGTCAGACTGACCGGCCTATAATTATTTGGCCTATCCCTTGCACCTTTTTAAACAATGGTACAACGTTCGCAGACCTCCAATCATCTGGTACCTCACCTATATCTAGTGAGGATTTGAATACAATCTTCAGAGCATCCGCTATTTCCTCCCTGGCTTCCTTTAAGAACCTGGGATGCAATCCATCTGGCCCTGGTGATTTATCTACTTTCAGGGATGTCAGACCCTCTAGTACTTCCTCTCTCATTATGCTTATCGTATCTAATATTTCACACTCCTCCACTTTAACAATAATGTCTGCATCATCCCTCTCCTTTGTGAAGACAGAAACAAAGTACTCATTAAGAACGCTGCCCACATCTTCTGCATCCACGCATAAGTTCACTTCTACATCTCTAATAGGCCCTACACTTTCCTTAGTTATCCTCTTGCTCTTAATATACTGATAAACCATCTTTGGGTTTTCCTTGATTTTACCTGCCAATAAGTTTTCATGTCCTCTCTTTGCTTTTCTAATTTCCTTTTTTACTTCACCCTTGCACTTTCTATACTCTTCTAGGCTTTCTAAAGTATTAAGATTTTTGTGATCGTCATAAACTTTCTTTTTCTGCTTTAACTTACCCTGTAAGCCTCGGCGCAGTGGTTAGCACCGCAGCCTCTCAGCTCCAGCGACCCGGGTTCAATTCTGGGTACTGCCTGTGTGGAGTTTGCAAGTTCTCCCTGTGTCCGCGTGGGTTTCCTCTGGGTGCTTCAGTTTCCTCCCACATGCCAAAGACTTGCAGGTTGATAGGTTAATTGGCAGTTATAAATTGCCCCTAGTATAGGTAGGTGGTAGGGAAATATAGGGACAGGTGGGGATGTGGTAGGAATATGGGATTAGTGTAGGATTAGTATAAATGGGTGGTTGATGGTCAGCACAGACTCGGTGGGCCGAAGGGCCTGTTTCAGTGCTGTATCTCTAAACTAAACAAAACTAAAAATAACCAGGCCACCAACCAAGGTGTTACGGTTTCTATGACCCTGTTAACGCAGGGTGAAGGCAGTGAATATTGACCCCACTGTCCACCTATATGCTTTTTATTGTGTAGTAGCTTGATTATTGGTAATATGAAATGTTTTGACGAAGGGCTTTATCTATAGCTGAGCTCTTCCAAATTGCCGAGTCATGGCTACAGAGAATGACGCAGCAGATTAGCAAACACTTATTTTCAACTCTGTGAAAAGGACAAGTTTGTCATTGCCAAAGGTTTGATTAATCAAATTACTTGACTGATTTACTCTTGCGAATTCTGGGCTGGTGGGGAAGACTTCAGCCAGAGTTTCTGCTCCTATGGACCATCCATCAGGTTAGTGGTTGTATGTGTGGGTGTCAGATGAGGGCTTCACTGTGATGTTGCCTGCTATCTAATAGCCTGCTAACACTCCCAGTCTATATTCGTATGCGAGAAAGAACCACATTTAAGGTGTGTCGGGCATGAACGGATCTGTATTTGGACAAGGATTCAGTGACTTCAGGAGAGAAACAAGGGAGTGGGATAAAACTGGCAAAGAAAAGGATAGGGAACAAAATCGAAGCACATACCCCCCTGAGCTGTGTCTGGACATTTGAGGGGTGAGATCTCTTTTCTTTTAAAAAAAAAAGTCATTTACAGGATGCAATATTTATGAAAGATTATTTGGCAAACAGGATATGATCACTTGAATCACATTGAAATACATCATTGGCATTGGGTAACTTGCATGCAATGTTACTGTTAAACCACTCTGGTTTTTCTTCCACTCAAACAAAAAAAAACATAGACCAAGAACTCTTGCTGAACTCTATGCCAATTTAGAGGGTAACTACAATCTCTTAAAGCCAGTTTTTATAAACATCCTGAAACACTGATATTGGGGAATGCTGCCTTGACAGAGGCTCTGTCATTCTGATGCAATATTAAACGCAGGGTTCACGTGCCCACGTTGGTAGTTCTGATGGACCTTGCAAAATCCCATCACTCTATTCAAAGGACATAAGCGAGTCCTCCCGGTATCCAGGTTACTACTACTCCTCAATCATTCCTTCAACAGCACCTCTACCACCTAGAAGGATAAGGGCAGCAGATGCATGGGAACACCACCACCTGCAAGTTCCCCTCCAAGCCACACACCATCCTGACTTGGAACTATATCGCCGTTCCTTCACTGTCACTGAGTCAAAATCCTGGAACTCCCTTCCTAACAGCACTGTGGGTGTACCAACGCCCCAAGGACTGCAGTGGTTCAAGAAAGCAGCTCACCACCACCTTCTCAAGGCCTTGAGACATTTTACTACATTACAGGCACTATCTAAATGCAAGTTGTTGTTTCAGCTGGCCAGTATCTGAGTAACTGAGCCCATGTTGTTGCTTAGACCCACTCGGCCATACATTTGGCATATTTTCACAAGTAATCTTTATCCACAGTCTCCGCTGAGAATTGAAGACTGCTAGCGCGAGAGGGCAATTTACTTAGCCATTGTAAACAGACCCAGTAAATGTGTGGGGCTGCGGGGGGAGGAGTGGGGGGGTGGGGGGGGTGGCGACCTCGGCGAAGGAGCAGAACAAGGGGGGACTGCGATATTTCCTTTTTGCCTCAATGGAGGTTGATTTTAGGCCCATTCCTTACTACAGCCCATTTCTCAGAGTTAGCTTTAGTTCCATGTTGAGGATGTGTGCCAGGTCCATTTAGGGCCACCTGCCTCAGGTACCGCCCCATAACGTGATCAAGCAGGACCAGCTGATGATCAAATTTTAAGCTCTTTGATTGGTTAAATGCATTTTGCTTTTGTTGTTGTTGTCATCTTAACTAAAGTAGCTGTTTAAATTTTAACCAACAGTCTTTAGTAACACTGAATAACATTCCTGGTGCCAGGTTACAAATGATGTCCTGTAACATAGAGTCATAGAAATGCAGAACTAGAATTCGTTGCCCATGAGAGTGGTGGAAGTGGAGATTTTCAATGATTTCAGGGTTGCACGGATAGAGTGGGGCTGACTGGATTGCTCTACAGAAAGCCGACCTGGACTCAATGGGCCAAATGGCCTGCTTCTGTGCCATAATGACACTATGGTGTAACCGTCAGGGAAAATCAGCCCTCTAATTCCTTCAGCTGCTCAACTTTATTCTGTCCTTTGCCAAATTAAAAATGAGGAGTGCAACTTGTGACAAGACTGTTAAAAATGTTGTTTTTTTTTAAAGCAACACATTAGTGCCAATACACCATGCCAAAGATTTGGATGGGGAAAGCTGTGGGCAGAGTTTAGGGTTGCGGCTTCCTGAATCCTGTCCCTTGGGGGGAATGCCAAGGGGAGGTACGTTCCACAGGATGTGTTACTCATGCTTGCTGGTAACTAGGGCACACTGTGTCACTGGCTAAGGGCCAGCAGCAGTGGACCTGCTGCCTATCTTGGTTAAAGGAGCGAAAAAGTTATTTAATGCTTCTTTATTAGAGGCTTATGACTGTCATCATTTTATCTTAACTTAGAAAATATCCAAAATGTCATTTTACACTTAATTCTTCCTTTGAAAAGCTTTACTGAACGACCACCATTTCAACAAAAAAAAAACTTGTAACTTATCATGTCCCTCGGGAGGTCCCAAAATGCTTCAGACACAACAAATATATTTTGAAATGCAGTCACTTTTGTTCAGTGGGAAAACATACGTCCCATTTCGTGCACAACAGCGTCCCACAAACAGCAATCCAATAAATGACCAGTTATTTTGGCCTTGAAGGTTGGCATCGGCCAAAGTCCCCAACAACAGATTAATTAAAGAGAGCATTTGATCAGGATAGCAGCAGCTGTGAGGCAGGATGGTCTGAATTTCAATGTCTGTGAGGGGGAGAGGGAAGATTGTTGGTGTGAGAGAGAGAACGAACGAGACAGAAACCAACGTCTGAGAGAGGCAAAAGGAGTGAGTCTGTTGGGAACGTGAGTAAGGTAGCTTGAGAGAGCATTTTACATTTGCAGATTGTGTATCATTTTATTACCAATACTATTATATAAAAAAGGGCTAGGCTTCCGTCTGTTGGGTAAAGTTTACCCAAAAATTAAATGTGCAAGATAAGCAAGACCAGTTGAAGCATTCATGTTGGTCTTCGATTCTATTCCCTATTCCAAGCCTTGGTTCCACATCTATATTAAAGTGAGCCCACCAAAAAACAAAATGTGTCTTCTTCTTCTTCTCTTCTTTGGCCTCCTTGTCTCGAGAGACAATGGGTAAGCGCCTGGAGGTGGTCAGTGGTTTGTGAAGCAGCGCCTGGAGTGGCTATAAAGGCCAATTCTAGAGTGACAGGCTCTTCCACAGGTGCTACAGAAAAATTTGTTTGTCGGGGCTGTTGGACAGTTGGCTCTCCCCTTGCGCCTCTGTCTTTTTTCCTGCCAACTACTAAGTCTCTTCGACTCGCCACACTTTAGCCCCGTCTTTGTGTATTAAAGGACAATCAGCGCAAGCTGTTTTACTTACAGTGGGATAAATAGGAAGATTACGTTCATTAGATGTCAGACTGGTGAGCTTGGAAAGGATGGGCAAGGTTTGAAAGCTGAAGTGGATCTTCAGCTATTTCTAAATTTATGGTACGAGTGAGGTTTTATCCCTGCAATATGGGTGCAGCAAGCTTTGCTAGTTATTACATAGTGCTGTAGGAGGTATGGATCAGCTGCAAGCACAGAGGACGTAGAGAGGGTCTACCGCAACAGAGACCCATTCTTCGGGAAGGGTTGAGTGATTCTGTCACCAAGCTGCACTATCTAATTCACCTGAAAGGTCAATCCACCATCTACACCGCACTACCACTGCTGTTAACTTTCCTGCTACCAGGTCCTTCGTTGTACTCATTTACTCATATGCCCATCAACAATCCTGTAGCATACCCAAATCGAAAGAGATATGAGACCAGAAATTATTGCCATGACTCCATCCCTCTCCCTGGTAGCTGCCTGAGGCTGAACCAGATTGTTTACAATCTTGGTATTATATTTGACCCTGAGATAAGCTTCCTAGCGCACATCCACACCATCCCTGAGACACTGATTTCCACCTCCGGAGCATCGCCTGACTTTGATATCTCATTTGTGCCTTTGTTATCTCTAGACTGGACTATTCCAAAGCACTCTTGACCGGCCGCCCATGTCCCTCCATGGTTTCAGCCTTCCTATCCCAATAGTCTCCTTCAACTTTACAACATGCCTAGATCTCTGTGCTCTGCCAATCTGAGGCCTCTTGAGTATTCCTGCTTTTAAATCGGTCCAGCATTGGCAGCATTGCCTGGGCCCGAAGTTCTGGAATGCCCTCCCTCTATCTCTCTGGCTTTCTTACTTTCTTCCCTCCTTTAAGATGCTCCTTAAAACCTATCTCTTCAAACAAGCTTTTGGTCATATGGCCTAATATCTCCTTGTGTGGCTCAGTGTCAAATTTTGTTTCATAACACTCCTGTAAAGCACTTTCGGATGTTGCGTAACGTTCAAGTGCTGTATAAATGCAATTTGCTTTTGTTGGTACAGTTCCCTTAACTTACGCCATCCGCCATTATTCTTGACAACCACCTCTATTGAGCAAATGATGCTGACCATTTGCCATCACCATCGGCATTAAATACAAAGGCGTTGCTTAAACTATACCAAGCAGGCTGACTATTTATAGAGCCATAGAGTCATTACGGCACAGAAAGAGGCCATTCAGCCCATCGAGTCCATGTTGAATCTCAGGCAGTTCAAGAAGCCAATCACATGTAAAGTGTGCAAATGCAAAAGTCAAGACGTTGCTTAAATGTTCTTCCTGATGGGAAATTGCAAGTACTACTGACTTCCCAGGAGAAATATTTGGTTCCTGAAGAAGTAGCAACATTTCATGGTGCATCTTGCAGAAGCGGGTGTCCCTCTGGTGCTAAAGATCTGATTTTCAGTCAGTTAACAATTGTTGATCTTCTTCAGAAATGGACTCCAGTGCCTATTTAACTTATTAATACTGTTGATTTCCATGGTTTTTTTTAGCAAGTCTATTCCAGCATTATCTTTTGTGGAAAGAGGCTTTGCTAAGAACCAATACGATTCTATGTCAAAAAAGGGCCAGGCTTATATCTGTGGGTAAAGTTTACCCAAAAATTAGATGCCTGGGTCGACGCTGGCCACCTTATACCAGCTGTCATGTATAGTAGGCAAATAGGATTTGCAGGAACACACCCATTATATACAACAGCTTGCATTTATATAGCACCTTCAATGGAGTAAAGTGGCCTAAAGCACAATGGGTAGTGGGGAAAATTCTAGAGTCCATTATCAAAGATTTTATAGCAGAGCAGTTGGAGAACAGTGGTAGAATCGGACAGAGTCAGCATGGATTTACGAAAGGGAAATCATGCTTGACAAATCTACTAGAGTTCTTTGAGGATGTAACCAGTAAAGTTGATGAGGGGGAGTCAGTGGATGTGGTTTATTTGGACTTTCAGAAGGCTTTTGACAAAGCCCCACATAAGAGATTAGCATGTAAAATTAAAGCGCATGGGATTGGGGTTAGTGTATTGCGATGGATAGAAAATTGGTTGGCAGACAGGAAACAAAGATTAGGGATAAATGGGTCTTTTTCCGAATGGCAGGCAGTGACTAGTGGGGTACCGCAGGGATCGGTGCTAGGACCCCAGCTATTGACAATATATATTAATGATTTAGATGAGGGAACTAAATGTAATATCTCCACATTTGCAGATGACACAAAACTGGGTGGGAGGGTGAGTTGTGAGGAGAATGCAGAGAGGCTTCAGGGTGGTTTGGACAAGTTGAGTGAGTGGGCAAATCATGGCAGATGCAGTATAATGTGGATAAATGTGAGGTTATCCACTTTGGTAGCAAAAACAGGAAGGCAGATTATTATCTGAATGGCTATAAACTGTAAGAGGGGAATATGCAGCAAGACCTGGGTGTTCTCGTACACCAGTCGCTGAAGGTAAGCATGCAGGTGCAACAGGCGGTAAAAAAGGCAAATGGTATGTTGGCTTTCATAGAGGATTCGAGTACAGGAGCAGGGATGTCTTGCTGCAATTATACAGGACCTTGGTGAGGCCACACCTGGAATACTGTGTGCAGTTTTGGTCTCCTTATCTGAGGAAGGATGTTCTTGCTATAGAGGGAGTGCAGCGAAGGTTTACCAGACTGATTCCTGGGATGGTGGGACTGACGTATGAGGAGAGATTGAGTCAGTTGGGATTATATTCGGAAGAGTGAGGGGGATCTCATAGAAACCTATAAAATTCTAACAGGACTTGACAGGATAGATGCAGGAAGGATGTTCCCAATGGTGGGGGAGTCCAGAACCAGGGGTCATAGTCTAAGGATACGGGGTAAGCCTTTCAGGACTGAGATGAGGAGAAATTACTTCACCCAGAGAGTGGTGAGCCTGTGGAATTTTTTTTTTAAGAGATACAGCACTGAAACAGGCCCTTCGGCCCACCGAGTCTGTGCCGACCAACAACCACCAATGTATACTAACCCTACAGTAATCCCATGTTCCCTACCACCTACCTACACTAGGGGCCAATTTACCTATCAACCTGCAAATCTTTGGCTGTGGGAGGAAACCAGAGCACCTGGCGGAAACTCACAGGGAAAACTTGCAAACTCCACACAGGCAATAGCCAGAATCGAACCCAGGTCCCTGGAGCTGTGAGGCTGCAGTGCTAACCACTGCGCCACTGTGCCTTCCACAGAAAGCAGTTGAGGCCAAAACATTGTATGTTTTCAGGAAGGAGTTAGATATAGCTCTTGGGTCTAAAGTCATTAAAGGGTCTGGGGCGAAAGCGGGAACAGATTACTGAGTTGGATGATCAGCCATGATCACAATGAATGGTGGAGCAGGCTTGAAGGGCTGAATGGCCTACTCCTGCTCCTATTTTCTATGTTTCCATGAACTGTAATATTAATAGACAAATGTCTTTAAACGGCTCCTCATCATATTAGAAACATCCCTGTGGATAGGGCTTCAAGCTTAAAAGGTGGGGTCAGGTGAAGGGAAATGTAGAAGTCTGAAGAGAAAGGTTGAGGCAACAGAACAGTGTAGTGATTTGGGTAAATACAAGCAGAGCGAGACATTAAGGGACAGTGAGTTGAACAGTTATAGTGCATCAGTGAATAAGGTCCGTCCAAAGAATAGTGGTAAAACAAAATTAAAGCTCTTTATCTGAATGTGCAAAGTATTCATAACAAGATAGACAAACTAGTGGCACAAATAGAGATAAATAGTTTGGACCTAATTGCTTTTACATGGTTACAAGGGGACCAAGGTTGGGAAATAAATAGTCCACAACATTTTGAAAAGACAGGAAGAATGGAAAAGGAGAAGGAGGAGCTGTGATAGTAAGGGATTACATAAGGACAACAGTGAGAAAGGATCCTGGCTCAGAAGATCAGGAAGTACGAATCCGTATAGGTGGAGATTAGGAATAGCAAGGGTCAGAAAATGCTGGTGGGTGTAGTTTATTGGCCCCCTAATAGTAGTTATGCCATTGGGCAAAGCATTAAGCAAGAAATAATTGGAGCTTGTAACAAAGGCAATATGACAATTGTAGAGGATTTTAATCTTCATATAGACTGGACAATTCAAATTGGCAAAGGTAGTCTGGAAGATGAGTTTGTAGTATGCATTCACAACAGTTTCTTGGAACAATACATGTGGAACTAATTGAGGTTAAAGCTATTTTAGATCTGATATTGTGTAATGACGCAGGGTTAATTAGTAATCTTATCGGAAAAGATCCACTGGCAAATGGTGAGCATAATACAATTGAATCGCATATTAAGTTTGAGAGTGACATACTTGAGTCCAAAACAAGAATCTTAAACTTAAACAAAGCAAATTTATAAATGTATAAAATGGAGGAGAGTAGCTAAAGTAAATTTTGTTCCTTTAGAAGCAGAGACAGGAGAAATTATCATGGGGAATGAGAAAATGGCAGAGGCATTGAACAATATTTTGTGTCTGTCTTCAGTATAAGTAGAAGACACAAATTACATGCAGAAATAGAGGGTAAACAAGGGGCTAATACGAATGACGAACTCAAAGTAATTAATATTAGCATAAAAAAAGCATTAGAGAACATAAGGGACTAAAAGCTGACAAGTCCCCAAGACCTGATGGTCTGCATCCTAGGATGCTAAAAGCAATAGCTTCAGAGATGGTCAATGCACTGGTTATGATTTTCCAAAATTACCTAGCTCCTAGAGTGGTCCCAGTGGATTGGAAGTTAGAAAATGTGACACCGCTATCCAAGAAAGAAGGAAGGGAAAAAACAGGGAATTACAGCAGTTGGCCTGACAGCAATCATTGGGAAAATGCTGGAATTTATTATTAAGGAAGTCTTAATGCACTTAGAAAATCATTGTATAATCAGACAGAATCAACATGTTTTTACGAAAGGGAAACGGTGTTTTATATATAGAATTTTTGAGGATGTAACTAGTGGGGTGGATGAAGGGGAGCCAGTAGATATAGTATGCTTGGATTTCCAAACGACATTTGATAAGGTGCCACACAAAGATGTTAACATGCAAGATAAAGGCTCATGGAGTTGGGGTAATATATTAGCATAGATAGAGGACTGGTTAACAGATGGGAAGCACAGAATAAGGATAAACAGGGCATTTTCAATTGGGCAGGCTGTAACTAGTGGAGTGTCACAAGGATCAGTGCTGGTACCTCAGCTATTTACAATCTATATTAATGACTTAGACAAAGAGACCTAGAATAATGTATCCAAGTTTGCTGATGATACAGAACTAAGTGGGAATGTAAGCTGTAAGGAGGACACAAAGAGGCTGCAAAGAGATATAGACAGGTTAAGTGAGTGGGCAACAAGGTGGCAGATGGAGTATAATGTGGGGAAGTGTGAAATTATTCAATTTGATAGTAAGAATAGAAAAACAGAATTTTTTCATAAGGCATGAAACTTCTCAATCAGTGTTGTCCAACACATGGCCTGGAGGCCAGGATCTAGCCTGCCAAAGGTTTCCATCCAGTCCACGGAGGTAAATTGTTCATTCCTCATCCATGCCGGAGGTCGGCAGCGTGTCCGTACACGGACACCAGTGTCCGTGGTAAAAAAATTTGAGGTCCATGACTGGCTATTTCAGAGATGAGAAATTTCCCATTGGCTTCTTCTTCTAGACTAACTTTTTTTAAAAAAATCACAATGCAGGTTTCATAGCTGACAGGTGCTTGGAGCGGGCACAGTGGTTTCCGAACTTCGGACAGTTTCGGGGTTTTTTTCGTCAGATTCTGAGTTTTCTTTAAAAGCCCGCTGGAAAAACACAAATGTGTCCAAAGTTTGGAAGCCGCTGTTCCTGCTCCCAGAACCTGTCAGCTGTGTCAATCATGTCCCCCCTCATCCTTCTCTGCTCTAAGGAAAACAATCCTAGCCTTTGCAGTCTCTCTTCATAGCTGAAATGCTCCAGCCCAGGCAACATCCTAGTGAATCTCCTCTGCACCCTCTCCAGTGCAATCACATCCTTCCTATAGTGTGGCGACCAGAACTGTACACAGTACTCCAGCTGTGGCCTAACTAGCGTTTTATACAGCTTCATCATAACCTCCCTGCTCTTATATTCTATGTCTCAGCTAATAAAGGCAAGTCTCCCATATGCCTTCCTAACCATCTTATCTACCTGTGCTGCTGCCTTTAGTGATCTGTGGACAAGTACACCAAGGTCCCTCTGACCCTCTGTACTTCCTAGGGTCCTCCCATCCATTGTATATTCCCTTGCCTTGTTAGTCCTCCCAAAAGGCAGAGAAGGCTCAAGGAGCTGTATGGTCTATTCCTGCTCCTATTTCTTATGTTCTTAGAATAAGTTGCAGAGTGCAGTCATTGTTGTTATATGGATGAATGCAGAAGCCATTTGACAAGGTTCTGTAAAAAGCAATGAGATGAGTGACCAGTTTCCTTTTCTTTGGTTGAGGGAAAATTCTGAACCAGAACACCAGGATCATAGAATCATAGCATTTTTGTACAATAGAATTTTACAGCATGGAAGGAGGGCATTCAGCCCATCCTGCCTGTGTCAGCTCTATCAAAGATCTGTCCAATTTAGTGCCACACCCCATCTTTTCCTCCATAACCTTACAAATACGTTGTCTTCAAATTGTCCTTTGAAAGTGCCAATAGAAGCTGGTTCCACCACCCTTTCAGGTAGTACGTGGCAGATCTTCACAACACTCTGTGTGGGGGGGAAAAATTCTTCTCATTTCCCCTCTGGTTCTTTTGCCAATTATTTTAAATCTGTGACCTTTGTTTACTGACCCACTTGCCAGAGGAAACAGCTTCACCCTATTTACTCCATGAAAAATTCTCATAATTTTGAATACCTCTGTTAGGTCTCCCCTAACCTTCTCTGCTGTAAGAAACTATTCTCTGCCTCCTGTCCCTTAGCCAACTACATAACCAAGTTATCACTGTCCCTTTAATCCCATGTGCTTCTATTTTCTGAATAAGTCTGTTATGTGGTATTTTATCAAATCTCTTTGAAACTCTATTTATTGAACAGCTACTGCACTACCTACATTAACTCTCTCTGTCACTTCACCAAAGAACTCAGACACACTTTGCCTTTAACAAATCTGTGCTGGCTGTCCTTTATTAACTCATACTTCTCCAAGTGAGAATTAATTTTCTCCTTGACAATGGTATCTAATACTTTTCCAATCACTGACATTAGACCGACTGGCCTCTAGCTACCTCGTTTATCGCTGTTCCCTTTTTTTGAAGAGGGGTGTAACATTTACAATCCTCCAGTCCTCTGGCACCACTTCCATATCCAAGTAGGGTTGAAAGAGTGGGTCAGAGCTTCTGTATCTCCATTCTTGCTTCCCTCAGAAACCTTGGATGCATCTCATCTGGACCAGGTGACTTGTTAACTTTTGTATGATGCCCACCGAGTTAGCACATCTTTTCTATTTGTATCCTATCCAATATCTCTACTCCCCCCTCCTCTACTGTGACATTAACTTCATCCTCTTGATTGAAATCAATTCCAAAAAAAAAATCAAAACACAGTCATCCTTCTTCATTGCTGGCTTCAGTATCGATCCAGATCTGGCAGCAGATTATTTATGCTGCCTGATTACTAATCGGAGTTTGAAGACCAGGCTGAGCTCTGCACCAGCTGCCCCATGGCACACTGCTGTTTTCAACCGTTATACTTCTAGGTTAGAGTGTCTGTGTTTACAAAACAACTCTGCACGAGATATAAAGTGTCTAAAGGGTCACTGAAACTTGCAGCACAGAAGAAGGCCATCTGGCTTATCACAGAACTTTCTGCTCTTTAAATAATGCCATAGGGGTCAGTTACATCAATTTAATTGCCACAACAGGGCCATTGGGCCTCAGTTTAGCATCTCACCCAAGATATAGCCATTGGAAGGTGCACGAGGCAGGTTCAGGTGGCTTTTACGCTGATTTTCCACCTTGCCCACCCATTGTGGCCTGACTTGTAGCCAGAGCTTGGCATGTGCTGCACTATTGACCCATCGCGTGTGAATTGTTTAACTTAACTATCATTATCAAGTGAACTTTATACCCAGCCAATGCATCCCTAAAATAAATCATTAACTTCTGGCACCTTTATAAAAAGTAATTGATCGCCCTGGAATGCTTTAATTACTGAGTAGACTTTATCAAGAGTAACGATGCATTGCTCGCTCAAACAACCAATGGTTAGCTGTTCTCTAATTGAGTGCCATACTCAACAAATTCCCACCTGGCCCTCTGTCTTGCACTTTCTTTAGCCCGAGGACCTTGGAATATTCAAAGGAGCTCCCAGCAGTTCTACTACATGGCGCAGACCTCACACACTGAGCTAAGGTTGACAGATTTTTTTTCAGCCATTTTAAAGATGTACTACATATAACATAATGTTACAGGGTTAAGGCAGACATGTAACACAAGTAATTGCAAGGATTTTAGCTGTGCTGTAATCTAAAGGAATTTCCAGCTGGGCACATGAGTAATATAGAATGGAATGCTTACACCACTTGTGGAGCTAAATCCTGTTGTAAGACAGCCTTTTACCACACCCACAAGTGATAAATTGGAGTTTTAAAAACATTTTTGATCAGAGTTTTATCTCGTTTTCATATTTCTGCAAATAGTCTGTCTAAGTGGGATTTGGTCAAAGCTTTGCAGTAATTCCCCTGACATTTTTAGAATGCAAATGGTGTTTTTTTTTTCATTGCTGCTCACTTTTCTCCCTGCAGACCCAGCCTCTGAAACCTGTAGCATTCTTAACTGGCCAGAGCAATGGACGAGAATGTTTCCTAGACAAAGCGAGCTTTGCTCCTGTGAGATTTTTTGAGCAGAGGCTGTGTATTCATAGAGGTGCGAGAACCCCCATCAAATGGAGTGACTATAGAATACTGCAGTCAGGTTGTGTACTTGGAAGGAAGACTGGAATATTTGTTTTCATCTATTTTGCACTTCCATTTCTGTTCTTTCATAAAGGTAATACCTGCATATGTACCAGCTGTGGCTCAGTGAATAGCACTTTTGCCTCTGAGTCAGAAGCAAGACCCACTCCAGAGACTTGAGCACAAAACTCCAGGCTGACTCTCCAGTGCAGTACTGAGAGTGTTTTGCACTGACAGAGGTACCGTCTTTCAGATGAGACATTAAACGCAGTCTGCTCTTTCGGGTGGATGTAAAAGATCCCATGCTGAAGAAGAACAGGGGAGCTATCCCTGATGTCCTGGCCAATATTTATTCCCCAAGCAACATAACAAAAAAAAAAATTATTTGGTCATTATCACATTGCTGTTTGTGGGAGCTTGCTGAGCATGAATTGGCTGTTGTGTTTCCTGCATTACAACAGTGATTACACTTCAAAAAAAAGTAGTTTATTGATTGAAAAGCACTTTGGAACATCCTGAGGTTGTGAAAGGTGCTACATAAATGCAAGTCTTTCTTTATAAAAGCAGCATTAATATGACTTCAAAATGTAAAGTGATATAATAGCTAATTCTGCAATCCTGTGCCCGCAGTGGGGATCAGCTTTCAACAGGAGTGCAGTCAGAGAATACATACAAACGTACGAATTAGGAGTAGGAGTAGGCCCCTCGAGCCGGCTCTGCCATTCAATAAGTTCATGGCTGAACTGATTGCTCCACATTCCCACCTACCCCCAATAACCTTTCACCCCCTTGCTTATCAAGAATCTACCTCTGCCTTAAAAAAAAAATCAAAGACTCTGCTTCCAATGCCTTTTGAGGAAAAGACTCCCGACCCTCTGAGAGAGAAAAATTCTCCTCATCTCTGTCTTAAATGGGTGACCCCTTATTTTTAAACAGTGATCCCTAGTTCTAGATTCTCCCACAAGGAGAAACATCCTTTCCACATCCACCTTGTCAAGACCCCTCAGGATCTTATGTGTTTCAATCAAGTTGCCTCTTACATTTCTAAATTCCAGCTGATACAAGCTAGCCTGTCCAACCTTTCCTCATAAGATAGCCGGCCCATTCCAGGTATCAGTCTAGCAAACCTTCTCTGAACTGCTTCCAATGCATTTACATGCTTCCTTAAATAAGGAGACCAGTACTGTACACAGTACTCCAGATGTGGTCTCACCGATGCCCTGTATAGCTGAAGCATAGCCTCCCAACTTTTGTGTTCAATTCCCCTCGTGATAAATGATAACATTCTATTAGCTTTCCTAATTATGTGCTGAACCTCTATACTAACCTTTTGCGATTCATGCACTAGGACACCCAGATCCCTCTGTATCTCAGAGCTCTGCAATCCCTCACCATTTAGATAATATGCTTTTTTATTCTTCCTACCAAAATGTCTTAGCCCCATTTCCGATCCATGACCCCTTGAAATGCAACTTCCCTGCTGGGAGTGCAAAATCACCAAATAAATTATAATCAATCTCAGTAATCGCTTAAGAAATAACTTGCATTTATTCAGCACTTTCCAGGACCTCAGGACATCCCGAAGCACTTCATAGTATTTTTCCATTTCTGTCATTTAGGGAATCATGAAACCAATTTGTGGGCAGCAAAGTCCCACAAACACTGAAGAGATAAATGGCCAGATCATCTGTTTTTGTGATGTTGGTTGAGGGATAAATATTGTCCAGGACACCAAGAGAACTCTGCTTCCTTTCTAGTGCCCTGGGATCTTATGCCCACCTGAAAGGCAGGGTGGGCCTCACTTTAACATCTCACCTGAAAGACAGCACCCCTGACAACACAATCCTCCCTCCGTACTGCACTGGAGTGTCATTCTGGATTATGTGCTCATATCCCAGAGTGGGGCTTGAACACACAACCTTTTCTCTCAAAGGCAAGAGTCAGCCATAAAGTGTGGGACTAAAGTCATGCATAGCTCAAAATGGATAGGTGACAAATTTCCTTTCCTGGAGGACAATCTAGTAATTTTCATGATAAATTTTCTGATGTCAAATAGCTACCAATATTATCAGATTTATTGAATTCATTTGTACAATTTGCCATTTTGGGATTTAAACTTCAATAGTCCCATATTATAAGCACTTCACTACCCAATCAATACCATACTTGCTAAACCCAGCTAGCTAAGTCAATTTGAGAACTCACGCAGTTATTTGCAACTCCTTGTAAATTACAAGCTCTAAGTTGATGACTTGTTTTCTTTCTCATTTTTAAGATTGCTTTGCACTTACGACAGAAAGAATGATATCTGGCAGGTTTTTTTAATTCATTCACAGGATGTGCGTCATTGGCAAAGCCAGCATTTATCGCCCATCCCTAATTGCCCTTGAGAAGGTGGTGGTGAGCTGCCTTCTTGGCAACTGAGTGGAAGTTAAGCGTCAACCACATTGCTGTGGGTCTAGAGTCATATGTAGGCCAGACTGGGTAAGGACGGCAGATTTCCTTCCCTAAAGGACTTTAGTGAACCAGATGGGTTTTTATGACAATAAGGTAGTTACAAAATGGCCACCATTACTGATTCCAGATTTAATTAACTGAATTTAAATTCCCCAGCTGCCATGGTGGTATTTGAAATCATGTCTGGATTATAAATAGCTACTATGCTACCGTACCTGGTGTGTGAGAGGTGCAAACTAGACACAAGGTCCACTCTGGGACTTGAGCACATAATGCAGAATGACACTCCAGTCCATCCAGTGGAATACTGAGGGAGGACTGTGCTGTATACATACAATTTCCTTTGTAAACAAGCTCGTGGAAGGCATTAGAGTTGAAAGTAGACTACGAATTTTGGGCATCACCAACAAATACGGAATAGTGGACAAGAAGAGGAAGGATGGGTCTTTTTGCTGAGTTTCACGTATTTCTCCCTTCTATTTCTCTCCTAAAGGCACTGCTTCATCCTAGAATCTGGTTACCCCTCTAGTACCTCGGCCAACTGACCATTCTTTATGCATGATCTCAAAGAATGAATGTTGGTAGCTATTTGACTGTGGAATGTAACACAGCCAAATTTATTTCACGCGTACTTTACAGCGTGGGCCACAATCAGAAATAGCGCTAATTGATGGCCTGGAAACATTGAGGCCTGTCGTAGTACCTTTAATAACATGTTGGTTAAGACCAGCTAACTTAAATAGCAGGAAGCATTTCCCACCTACTCTGTATGGCTCAGTTAAATACCAACTTCATCAACTGAGGTTTGTTTGACCATTTAATTAGATGATGGTTGATCCAGACCTCCACTCTATTTACCTGTCTTTGCTCCATATCATTCGGTACTAGAGGAATCAAGGTTAACAATAGTATGAAGGATTATACAAAAGGAGTAGGGAGAATTTGAGAGAGGTTTGCAGAGGACATGAGAAATGGAGGCAACACCTTCAAGCCTTTGAGCTGTCTAATGCCTCTTTAAACTATTTCAAACACTGGTTATAATAACAGACAAATTCAGGAGTCTAGTATTGATTATGTGATTAGACTGTTGAAGGTTGTATGATTGCCTTGAATGCTCTGGTGATGCCATGAAGAATAAGTCAGTTACAGTTTGTAAGCTCATGTTAATGCGTAGCATACTGCGTGATCTCACTATTCAAAGGGGCATCCATCCTGACTCCCCAAATCCTGTCCACAAACTACAAGGCACAAGTCAGGAGTGTGATGGAATACTCTCCACTTGCTTGGATGAGTGCGGCTCCAATAACTCAAGAAACTCGACACCATCCAGGACAAAGCAGCTCACTTGATCAGCACCCCATCACCATCTTAAACATTCACTCCCACCACCCCAGCGCACAGTAGCAGCAATGTGTACCATACGTTGCATGGCAGCAACTCACCAAGCCTCCATTGACAGCACCTTCCAAACCAGTGACCTCTACCACCTAGAAGGACAAGGGCAGCAGATGCATGGGAACACCACCACCTGCAAGTTCCCCTTCAAGTCACACACCATCCTGACTTGGAACTACATCGCCGTTCCTTCACTGTCGCTGGGTCAAAAACCTAGAACTCCCTTCCTAACAGCACTGGAGATGTATCCACACCAGATGGACTGCAGCGGTTCAAGAAAGCGGCTCACCACCACCTTTTCAAGGGCAATTAGGGATGGGCAATAAATGTTGGCCTTGCCAGTGACGCTCGCCTCCCTTGAAAGAATAAAAGGAAACACTGAGGAAACTATCACTAACCTGGTTATGACAAAAATGAAAGAGTTGGTGAAGAGTGGTAATAATCGTTTTGAATATTCACTTCAGCTGACAATATTTTTCTTTTAACAATGTCACCCCTTGGGTAACAAATATTTCAGTTTCATTCTATAATTGTAATCTCCCACTAACACCTAACTTCTAATAGAAAATATGTATTTCTATACTTGCATTAAAATAGCCTCATCCTCTGGATCAGATGTTGAATCAGGGCCCAATTTATCTGTTCTATACTTCAGAGGGGGCTTTTAATATCCCATGGCACTATTTGAAGAAGAGCAATGTGTTCTCCCAGAGTCCGGGCCAACATTCATCCCTCACTGGCCATGCACCTTATTGCTGTTTGAGGGATCTTACTGTGTGCAAAATGGCTCCTGCTTTCACCTAGTGAATAACCACAATTGGACTTCAAAGTAATCTAATGTTCATGAACTGCTTTGGGAGATTTCAGGGATATGATAAGGTTCTATTTAATTGCAAGTTCTTTCTTCTATTACAGCTCCTACAAAGGATTAGTGTGGAAATAGACCACATGCTGTGGTATTAATCCAGATAGGCCAAAAGGTTCATTTCCCAGTCTGTGCTAAATTAGCTTATCACAGTCAGGGCTATGTTAAGGGAGTGGAGAAATCGGCTAGGGTTCCTGCTCCCAATTGCTATGTGTTTGTCTGTGTGCATGGGGTGGGGTTCAGGATGGGATGATGTAGGGTGGGCAGTAATCCCCTCTACAGTTCAGCAATTAGGCCGTAAAATTCAGTTTGGGGGCCAAGGTTGAATAGCGGTAGATCTCTGGGTTGAGCACTGGAAAACGAGATAGGACCTGGCTCTGCCAGGATTCCGTTCCATGTTCTCCTTCCTGCTATTTTAGGAGGGGGAGGGGTTTACCGGCAGATCTTTATCTGCTACTCCCCTCACATCGAGAAGAGGTGCCTGCAGAAATTCCAGTGCCAACCTGGAAATTATCTGCCCATACACTTTGGTCAGTCTCCATAGAAATCACTGCGGTAGAGCTGGTGTCAATCCTGCCAAGGCCTGCAGAAGAATCCTAAACCTTTAGTAGCCATATGTAACTGATCCCAGAGGGAGTAGATTATCTTCTTGAAGAAGCTCGCTTACTCCATTGGGAGTGAAATACAGAAGTGGAGACGTGACTTCAGGACTATTGCGTCACAACCCCTGCAGGTACGATGTGTCAGCCCCACATTTGTCTTTGGGGTCTCCAAACTGGGTCTCGGCTGGTGGAGTGAAACTCTACCACACTCGTGCCAGCAGAGCAAACTTGCCTCACCACTCCCATGAATTTTGGGACCTTACAATCTAAGGCCATCCCTGAAGGATGGTGACTTAAACAAATTACCAGAGAGCAGGTGCCCGCATTGAACTCTGCCTCAGCAAGAGTCAGCATCTAAAGGAGAAGATCACTGTGGATTTTAATCACATTACCTTGAAAGTGGTGTAAAATTAATTATAAAATAGGAGATGATCAATATGCATTTTTTTTCAAACCACATATTGAAGATCAGTCTTTCAATCAATGGATGTACCTTCTGTAATTAAATGCACTGAGTTATAGAACCAGGGAATCATGCGGCACACAAGGAGGCCATTCGGCCCATCCTGTTTGTGCAAGCTCATTGAAAGAGCTATTCAATTAGTCCCACTCGTCTCTTCCCGCATAGCCCGGCAAATTTCTCCTTTTCAAATATTTATCCAATACTCCCTTGGAAGTTATTGCTTGAATCTGCTTCCACCATGATTTTTCAGGTAGTGCACTCCAGATCATAACAACGCACTGAGTAAGAATCAATTCTACTTGTCTCGCCTCTGGCTCTTTTGGTAATTATCTTAACTCTGTGTCCTCTGGTTACCGACCCTCTTGCCAATAGAAAAATGTTCTCCCTATGTACTCTATCAAAACTGCTTATTAAAAAGACAGGGCAAATCCATTTATTTACAATTATATTTGATATGTGGTCCCGGTTATTAGACATCACAACAGCATGTGCATTCATTGCTAAGACGAGCTCCTCTGCGACAGGTCATGTGTCGATACATTTGACTGGTGGCAATGGTGCTACTCCTTGTGCTGGGAGAGGTTCTTACTGTTGAGGTGCTTGTGCATTGCGGCATCTTAGATGGTCCTGGCTCATTCTCTTTCGAGAAAAGAAAAGTATTAAGTTAAGACTGGTATCACTTCACAGACAGAAATAAATCATTGTATTATTGCTAGCAAGTTACTATGTCAAGTAATGAATGGCATGTATTCTGAACTGTATTCAGTCTTATGTTAAAAGTTCACAAGTGTAATTGTGATGTATGTCTTAATTGGTATATAGTCAACTTGATTCTGTCTACAGCTGTGTTATATAGTACAGGGATGATGTGGAGTAGAAGTGATTATTGTAAGTGTTGGACAGTTGCCAGTGATAACGTACGATGTTCAGTGGTAAATGTATATTAAAATGCCCTGTACAGATCAATCCAGATAATTCAGGGTTTCTTTGTAACAGAATTGTAACTTTTTCAGGGTCATTCACATCACCTTGACCAGTGGTTATGGACTATTTAGTTTTTCAGTCACAAAATCAGCTTCAGTCTTGGAAAATACCTGCATTTCCAACATCTGTATATCCAACCCAAGGGAAAGCCAACAATGTGGACAGAACTCTTTCTTGACTTACTAAAGCAACTGAGAAATCCTAGAGAAAGAGTAGTCCTTAGTTGAAGCAATACAAATACTGCAAAGAAGCATTTATTGCCCATCCCTAATTGCCCTTGAGAAGGTGGTGGTGAGCCATCTTAAACCACTGCAGTTCGTGAAGTGTAGGTACACCCACAGAGCTGCTTGGGAGGGAATTCCAAGATTTTAGTCCGGCAACAGTGAAGGAATGGTGATAAATTTCCAAGTCAGGATGGTATGTGACTTGCAGGTGGTGGTATTCCAAAGCATCTGTTGCCCTTGTCCCTCTAGGTGGTAGAGGTTTCGAGTTTGAAAGGTGTTGTCAAAGGAGGCTTGGTAAGTTGTTGCAGCGCATCTTGTAGATGGTATACACTGCTGCCACTGTGCGCTGGTGGTGGATGGGATGCTCATCAAGCAGGTTGCTTTCCCCTGGATGGTGACAAGCTTCTTGAGTTTTGTTGGAGCTGTACTCATCCAGGCAAGTGGAGAGTATTCTATCACACTGCTGACTTATGCCTTGTAGATGGTGGACAGGCTTTGGGGAGTCGGGAGATGAGTTACTCACTGCAGGATTCCCAGCCTCTGACCTGGTCTTGTAGCCACAGTATGTATATGGCTGGTCCAGTTAAGTTTCTGGTCAATGGTGACCCCCTTGGATGTTGCTGGTGGGGGATTCAGCGATAGTAATGTCACTGAATGTCAAGGGGAGATGATTAGATTCTTTCTTGTTGGAGATGGTCGTTGCCTGGCACTTGTGTGGCATTTATGTTACTCGCCACTTATCAGCCCAATCCTGAATATTGTCCAGGTCTTGCTGCATGTGGACATGAACTGCTTCAGTATCTTAGGAGTTGCAAATTCTACTGAATACTCTGTAATCATCAGCGAACATCCTCTCATATGATCTTATGATGGAGGAAAGGTCATTGAAGCTGAAGATTGTGAGCCTAGCACACTGCCCTGAGGAACGCCTGCAGCAATGTTGTGATTAGGTGATTGGCCTCCAACAACCACAACCATCTTTCTTTGTGCTAGGTATGACTCCAACCATTGGAGAGTTTTCCTCCTGATTCCCATTGACTTGAATTTTGCTAGGACTCCTTGATGCCACACTCAGTCAAAAGTTGCCTTGTTGTCAAGGGCAGTTACTCACACCTCACCTCTTGAATTCAGCTCTTTTGTCCATGTTTGGACCAAGGTTGTAATGAGATATGGAACCCAGTGGCCCTGGCAGAATCCAAATTGAGCATCAGAGAGCAGGTTAGAACCATCGAAAAATTATGTCAGAAGGAGGCCATTCAGTCCATCGTGTCTGCACCGGTTATTGCTGTCCAAGTGTTACTTGATAGCGCAGTCAGCGACACCTTCCATCACTTTACTGATGATCGCGTGTAGACTGATGGGGCGGTAAGTGGCCAGATTGGATTTGTCCTGCTTTTTATGGACAGGACCTAGCTGGGCAATTTTACACGTTGTCAGGTAGCCACCAGTGTTGTAGCTGTACTGGAACAGCTTGGCTAGGGGTACGGCAAGTTCTGGAGCACAGGTCTTCAGTACTATTGCTGGAATGTTGTCAGGGCCTTTAACCTTTGCTGTTTTCAGTGTCTTCAGTCATTTCTTGATATCACGTGGAGTGAATCGAATCAACTGAAGACTGGCATCAGTGATGCTGGGGACCTCAGGAGGAGGCTGAGATGGATCATCCGCTTGGCACTTCTGGCTGAAGATAATTGCAAATACTTCAACCTTGTCTTTTTCACTGATGTGCTGGGCTCCCCCATCATTGAGGATGTAGATGTTTCTGGAGCCTCCTCCTCCTGTTAGTTGTTTAATTATCCACCATCATTCATGACTGGATGTGGCAGGACTGCAGAGCTTTGATCTGATCTGTTGGTTGTGAGATCACTTGGTTCTGTCTATCGCATGCTGCTTCCGCTGTTTGGCATGCATGTAATCCCGAATTGTGGTTTCAGCAGGTTGGCACTTTATTTTTAGGTATGCTTGGTGCTTCTCCTGGCATGCTCTCCTGCGCTCCTCATTGAACCATGGTTGGTCCCCTGGCTTGATGGTAATGGTAGAGTGGGGGATACACTGGACCATGTGGTTGAATACGATTCTGCTGATGCTGCTGGCCCACAACGCCTCATGGATGCCCAGTTTTGAGCTGCTGGTTCTATTCTGAATCTATCCCATTTAGTACAGTGGTAGTGCCAAACAACACGATGCATTTTATCCTCAGTGTGAAGATGGGATTTCTTGGATACTCTGACAGATGCATCTGCGATAGGTATATTGGTAAAGGCGAAGCCAAGCAAGGTTTCCCCTTTTGTTGGTTCCCTCACCACCTACAGCAGGTCTAGTCTGGCAGATATATTCTTCAGGATTCGGCCAGCTCGGTCAGTAGTGGTGCTACCGAGCCACTTTTGATGATGGACATTGAAGGCCCCCACCCAGAGTACATTCTGTGCCCTTGCTACCCTCAGTGCTTCCTCCAAGTGGTGTTCAACATCGAGGATTGCTGATTCATCAGCTGAGGTAGGTGGTAATCAGCAGGAGGTTTCCTTGCCCATGTTTGACTTGATGCCATGAGAATTCATGGGTCGAGCGTCAATGTTGAGGATTTCCAGGGCAACTGCCTCCTGACTGTATACCACTGTGTCGCCATCTCTGGTGCATCTGTCCTGCCAGTGGGACAGGACATATTCAAGGATAATGATGGAGGAGTCTGTGACATTGGCTGTAAGGTATGATTCTGTGATATGACATGTCAGGCCATTGCTTGATTAATCTGCGGGACAACTCTCAAATGTTGGCACGAGTACCCAGAGGAGGACTTTGCAAGGTCGGCTGGGCAGGGTGTGCCTTTGTCATGTCCAGAGACTAGGTCGATACCAGGTGATCCATCTGAATTTATTCTTATTCGACTCTTTGGTAGAAGTTTGAGACAACTGAGTGACTTGCTCGGCCATTTCAGAGGTGAGTTAGGTCAGACTAGGTAAGGATAGCAGATTTCATTTCCTAAAGGACATTAGTGACCTAGATGGGTTGTTACAATAATCTGGTAATTTCATGGTCTCCATCGCTGATACTTTTATTCCAGATTTTTTAAATGTAATGAATTTAAATTACTGAGCTGCTGTTGTTAGACTTGAACTCAATTCTCCAAATCATTAATCCAAGCCTCTGGATTACTAGTCCAATAAATAGCCATTATGCTAATGTACCCAAACAGGAACTGCCAACCCTCTGGAAGTCAGAATGTATGCAACAAATTGCATTTCTTTTATTCATTCTTGGGGTGTGGCTAGGCCAGCATTTGTTGCCCATCCCTAATTGCCATTGACAACTGAGTGGCTTGCTAGGTCATTTCACAGTGCACTTAAGAGTCAACTACATTGATGTGGGTCTGGACTCACATAAAGGCCAGATCAGGTAAGAACAGCAGATTTCCTTCCCTAAAGGGCATTCATGAACCAGATGAGCTTTTACAACAATCAATGATGGTTTCATGGCACCATTACCAAGACTAGCTGTCAATTCCACCTTTTTTATTAATTAATTGATTTTTTTATTAACTAATTAAATTTAAATTCCACCAGCTGCCATGGTGGGATTTGAACCCATGGCCCCAGGGCATTAGCCTTAGGCCATGGATTACTAGTTCAGTGATATTACCACTACAACACCTTCTCTTTTGATATTTATCCAATCTGTATGACATTATTCAGTCTGTCTATTATAATAGTTGTTTTAATTGATGCTTAGTTTTTAGTCTCTGTGAATTCTCAGTCCTATAGTGTGGAAGAAAAGCTTGGGAGCAATTAGTAGTAAATTTTTATCGAAAGATTGTAATAGAAGCAAGATGGCTTAAGTAGGCCTATTTTCCAGGAATATAATCAGACCAGACCAAGAGGTGCAAAGAAGGTACATTAGACTGATACCTGGGATGAGAGGCTTGTGTGTAATGAGTTCTTTATGTTATCTTATGCAACACAAGTTAAATGTCTGGAGTCCAGTTTATTGAAGATCTCTAACAGGTTTATTAACAGCTAAACTAGTATGTACAGTACACAGCAAACTATTTACAGAACCTTCCTCTAGGTGTTACAGTTGCAGAGTGACTCTGGTTTGTAATCACATGACTACATCCTGGTACTTAGCTCATTAGCATACCGAGATTTTAAAGGCACATCGCTCTTAAAGGCAATCGTACAACACTATGAGGAGCAATTGCGTGGACAAGGCCTCTATTTCCTGGAGTTTAAAAGAATGAGAGGTGGTCTCATTGAAACATATGAAATTCTTACGGTGGTTGACAGGGTAGATGCTGGGAAGATGTCTGCCCTGGTTAGTATGTCTAAAACTAGGACCTGTTGTGTACTTCACTAAGTTAGACTACATGTAAACTCACAGCAATCAGCCATTATTGAGCAAACTTTATTAATACCTCCCCAAACAGAGGGCAGCAGAGCGGGCAATATAACAAAATGTTCAGCTATGACAATTTACTATGCTCCCTCCCCTCTTTAAAAAAAAACCAACCTATACATTAAAATGTAAAATGGTACTTGTACATAATTTCCCAGAATACAATAATACCTGAAATTTAACTGATTGCATTGCATACATGATACTGTAATCATAACTAAAACATATATGACCAATATTTCTAGAGTAATTTGCAAGTTTAAAACAAACTGTTTTTCCTTAACATCAGTATGTCTTTACTTATTGTCAAATGATGATATTTTGTTAATGAAAAGAACAACTTATTTCTTCTTCCTTCCTGCATACTTTCAATTAACCTATCTGGCTTCTTTCTCTTTCTGTTTGGGTATCATCTTCCATTTCCATTAGCTTGACTCTGATCTCTCAGCATCTTAGACTGTGTCAACCCTGAACTTTGACTTTGGCTACCAAATCCAATTAGTGGTTAAGACTGTGAAATTGATTGATTAGTCTTAATCAAAGACCCTGACTCCTTTGCTCTACTGGTGGATTCTGAGAGACTGGCAAACTTACTGTTTCTTTGTGACTTGCACTTTCTTTCTGACATTCTCTTGGAACTGTAGGAATTTGGACTATAGGAGGTTGCTCATGCCCTCCCTTTGTCAGGTTTCCTCTTTCAAGTAAATGATCTACATGACACTGACAGAGCATTTCTCAAATCTTCACTAGATATGTGAATGCACCTAGCCTTTTTACAACAACTCCAAGCACATACTTTTCTTTATCACCTCAGTGGTTTTTCACTATGCCCTTCTGACCAGCACTGAACTCTCTAAGTTTCATATATTATGACTCATCTTCACTCTGTCTTGCTTTTCTTTTACTTCACTATTGACTCAGGCTTAAGCAAACTAAACCTTGTCCTAGGAGCATGTCTAAACATTTACTCGTAGACTGTGCGGTTATTCTGTAAGAGAACAGAAAATCGTCTTGCCTGTGTTGGAAAGAAACGTGGAAATTGCTACCTAGCAAATACCTCTACAAAGACCTCTTCACAATTAGTACGCTTTTTTCTGCAGCACCATTCAATGCTGGGTGATATGGTGGGATTACAGTGTGTTTGACTCTTCTTACTCAGAAATATTTCAAACACTACTGATGTAAACTGGGCCATTATCTGGCACTAACACCTCCAGGAACCCATAAATTATAAACCAGCTTTTCAAAACCTCCAATTATTTTGGCATTTGTGGTATTGTGCTTAGACTCAACATTTATCCATTTGCTGTAGCTATAGATCAAAACAAATTACTCTTTCCATTCCACTTCAAAGAAATAGACATGTACTCATTTGCACAGTTTTCTTGTGTTTGACCATGGAATGAAAGGAACCTTGGTTAGATCATTTCTCATTCTGAAACACACTTCACAACTTTTCACCAACTTTTTAATATCTTTACCTTTGGATACCAAAAATAGCTTCTTGCTGCTGTTGCTTTTATACAGACGATCTCTGTGTGATCTTGATGAAGTTCCTCTAGCAAGAGGAATTCCTTCACTCAAAGGATTATGAAACTTTGGAATTGTCTACTGCAGGGGGCTGTGGATGATCAGTCATTGATCATATTCGAGTTAGAGCTCTATAGATTTTTAGATACTTAAGAAATCAAGGGTTATGGGCATTAAAGTCCTGCTTGGGTCTGCAAATGAGACCCAACCCGAGCCCGACAGAACCCCATCCGAACCCAAGCCCGACCCGGCCCGAGTCCTTCCATTTTTTCCCACGCCCGACCCGACCATCAGTTAACTTACCTTCCATTTTTTGTTTTGTTCCTTACCTGTACAAGCTTAAAATAATTGTAACAAAACTACCTTTAAAGTCCAAAAAGTAAATTACCATTAGAATCACTTACCTGAGGTGGTGATAGAGCGTGTCTGATCCGGCCTGACCCGACCCAAGCCCGAATGCCGGACTCGGAAGTGCGACCTGACCCGAATCTGACACGTCGTCGGGTTCAGGACTTTAACGGGCATAGCACAGGAAGGAAGAGTACAAGAGCAAGGAAGTTATGTTGAACTTGTTTGAGACACTAGTTCGGCCTCAGCTGGAGTATTGTGTCCAATTCTGGGCGCCGTACTTGAGGAAAGACGTGAGGGTATTGGAGAGAGTACAGAAAAGATTCACGAGAATGGTTCCAGGGATGAGGACTTTCAGTTATGAAGATAGATTGGAGAACTTAGGATCGTTTTCCTTGGAGAAGAGAACGATGAGAGGTGATTTAATAGAGGTATTCAAAATCATGGATCTGGACAGAGTAGATATAGAGAAACTGTTCCCACTCTCAAAGGATCGAGAGCGAGAGGTCACAGATTTAAAGTATTTGGTAAGAGAAGCGAAAGTGACACGAGGAAAAACTTTTTCATGCAAGTAGTTAAGGTCTGGAATGCGTTGCCTGAGAGGCAGGTTCAACTGAAGCATTCAAAAGGAAATTTGACAGTTATATGAAAAGGAAGAATGTGCAGGTTTGTGGGGAAAAGGCAGGGGAATGGAACTGAGGGAATCGCTCTTTCAGAGAGCCGGTGCGGACACGATGGGTCGAATGGCCTCCTTCTGCACTGTAACTATTCTGTGATTCTGTGTAGCTGAGGTAGCAGATGGAGAACATTGGTCCTTAAAACACTGACATCAATCACAACGATCTGCAAGGCATTTTGATTCTTTGCATTAAGGCAGCCCCATGCACAGTACTTTTCCCAACATCTTGACTGAGATGTCCAGCCCATTGCATGGCACAAATACCCACTCTCCAAAGGTGCCACTCACAGGAAGCTGAATATACTTTCAGCCTACAGCAGAGCAAATCCTCCATTTCTGCCAATGCTACAGTGTCAGAAGAACCGCAATCAAGTGACAATGTAGCCTGTGGAATTGGCCCATAAATAGCATGGGAACAAACAGGAATATTGAGGCTTTGTAAGTGTTGTCTTTTTCATATAGCTGAATGTCACTGAAGTTTAATATGTCCCTTTCGAACCACGTTTGCAGGGTCAGTGAAAATCAATCTAAATGCTCGAGGGATAACTTGGCAAATTCTGTGTTAACCCATAAACCATTTCCACCATATTTAATTGTATTTTCTCATCAATAAATCTTTTTCCACTATATATTTTCAAATAATAAAAAGCAGAAGTAAGGAGTTATATAAACAATTGACAGCAACACCATCACCAACACCTGCATGACAACATGATTTGTGAATTGTCCAGTTTAGGTGGAGAGCAAATAGCCATTTTGATGCTCGTAGGTAATTCCAATTATCACATCTCATTGCTTCTTAAATAAATTCATTGTCCTGATCTCAACCACCCCTCCCATCAACCCATTCTAGCTACGCATCACTGTCTGTACATATAAAAAAAACTTTCTGGCTTCTTCCTAAATGAACCATTGGAAACCCCCAAATTGTTCCCCCTTGTCTTGTAGCCCTAAAGTATTTGAAAATCTTATTTTGGATTTCTGTTCTGAATCCTGCTAAGTAGCTTGTACGCCTCCATAAGGTCCTTTTTGTGACTAGAAAGACCCAAGTAGAACCATTTACTTCTTAACCTCCACCTCAAGAGATTAACTTAAATGCTGTCTTCTGAACTGCCTCTACAATAATCGCAAATTGCATTTATATAGCATGTTGAATGCAGAAAAATGTTGCAAGGCACTTCACAGAGGCATAATAAGAGAAAAATGGACGCTAAGCCAAAGATGGAGTGGGGGGGGGGGGAGGTTGCGGGGGGAAGGGTGGGGGCGGGGTGGGTGGGAGGTGATGGTGAAAGAGGTGGATTTTAAGGAGTGCTTTAGTGAGGGAATTCCGGAGCATGGGAGCCTATATGGCTGAAGACATGGCTGCCAATGGTAGGACGGAGGAAGAGGCAGCTACACAAGGGGCCAGAGTCAGAGAGCCAGAGTTTTGTCAGGGTTGTAGGCTTGCACCAATAGGGATGTACCAGGCCACAGGGGGATTTACCTCCCAGAGGCCTACAGGAGCTGCCACAGTATCCTTCCACCCTTCGATCCAACATTACTGGCTGTGCCTTTAGCCGCCTCAACGCCAGGCTTTGGAATTGCCTCCCTGAATTCCTCCGCATCCGTCTTCTCCATTTAAAAACCTCCTTAAAATATACCCCTTTGACCAAACCTTTTGGTCAGCCTTCCTAATATCTACTTTTTCAGCTCAAAAGTGTCCATTTTTTGCTTATGTCTCTGTGAGGCATCTTGGTCATTTTTCTATGTTAAAGGCGGTTGGTTGTTATTTGGATAGGCTGCTAAATTAAGGTCCTATCTGCTCATTCAAATGGAAGTTAAAAGGTTAGTAGAAAGGGTTGGCATTCTCTTAAGCTGAGATGCAGTGGCCAAAGGGCTTATTTATATCTTCTTTCCGATGTATAAGATACTGTAATGGAAGACATCAGAGTATGAAGAAAACTCTAATGCCACTCTCATTTTAGGCTACACCCATTTTATTTGTCCTGTTGGCCTTCTTTTAAAATTAAGATTCTCTGTTGAGCGAAAACTATTTGCCTGGATGATTGGGTTTGCAGCCTTAATTACACTCAATCACATTCTGCATCTTATCCTACTTGACTGCTGTGATATTTTGTTTATATAAATGTGGATTCCTGTAAAGTGTGCAATCCTGATAGATTAATCATATTCTGTGGCAATCACGTTATTAATAAATAGCAAATGGCTTTGAGTGATGAGTTTCTTTTCTCCCCAAGAACGATGGAAACTGATATTTCACTGTCTGAAGGGAAATAAAAGTTATTTTCTTTCTGATGTCACAATACCTGATCTAACGTCAGCAGCTTCCTCCTGGTATGGTAGCAGTGACTTTAACTGACTTTTTATTTCTTAATTTCCCGTTCCCCCTGCCCTCCCTTACCATTTGGGGTCAGTTTCTGTGGGCCCTAAAATTCTCTGATACCTCATTCGAGTGGCCATTGATGAAAAAGACTTGCATTCATATAGCGTCTTTCATGACCTCAGGACATTACAAGGTGCTTTGCAGCCAATTGTGTACTTTTGAAGTGTAGTCACTGTTGTAATGGAGGAAACACAGTAGCCAATTTGTGCACAGCAATGTGATAATGGGCTGGATTTGGCCGTCAGCAGCGAGGCAACAGCACTTGCTACTGACCTCGAAGAAAGCTGCCCACAAAGATCTAGTGAGCTCTATGGCATGGGTTTCCCCTTTCTCGACATCAGTTTGTTTCTGGCATCAAATCAATAGGATCTCCAGGCATGCAGTGATTACATAGGATACACAGAACAGAAACAGGCCATTCGGTCCAACCAGTCCATGCTGACTTTTATGCTCCATTCAAGTCTCCTCCCACCTTTCCTCATCTAAATCTATCATCGTAACCCTCTATTCTTTTCTCCCTCGTATGGTTATCCAGCCTCCACTTGAATGCATTGATACTATCTGCTTCAACCACTCCCTGTGGTAGCGGGTTCCACATTCTCACCATTCTCTAGGTAAAGAAGTTTCTTCTGAATGCCCTATTTGATTTCTTGGTGACTGCCTTATATCGATGGCCTCTAGTTTTGTTCTTCCCACAAGTGAAAACATTCTCTCTGTTTCTACTCAATCTTTCATAACTTTAAAGACTTCTATTAGGTCACCCCTCAGTCTTTTCTTTTCCAAGAGAAAAGAGACACAGCCTGATTGTCCTCTCCTAATAAGTATAACCCCGCATTTCTGGTATCATAGTGACGCCATCAAACAGGGTAAGCAGCCAATCACATTGAAGTATTCTCATAGACAGCAAGATATATATACTACTGAATATCTTCACTTTTAATATTTTAATTTTATCGATAGAGAAATAAATGATTGACACATACTCATGGGACTGAGGTAGAATCTAAAATATCAAAAAACCTTTAAAAAATTAAAAATATATGGAATTTCTTATAATGGAGAAAGGTTACATTCAACAAGTATAAAATTATTATTTCAGGGTCAGTGAGGCTGTTTAGCAGTAATTATGAATACTGTTTCAACTAAGCTGTGTGCATGCGAGACAGTGCAGGAATTTTGAAGGTACTGCACCAGCCACTCACAAGCTGCCCCTTAAGATACCCCACGTGTGGAGCTGTGCAAAAGAATTTAAAGGTACCACACATTAAATACCGCGCACATGAAAGAAATTTAGAGGTTTTGTTGATTATGAACTTAGTGCGCTGTTAAAAACCCAGTCACACCTCATACAACCAGATATAACTTTTTCATAGGTTTTTACAGTGAGAATGATAACAGAAAAGGGTACTTCTCATCAGTTCAATGATTTCAAATTGATTGCAGCCTGGGGGGATCTCACAGCACACCTTCTGGAGAAGTATAGAATCACTGACAGCAACTTCTGCATTTCCACATTTAATTGCACATGTATGAACTCCAGAAGTTGCTGTCAGTTTTAGAAGAGTAATGATAGCAAACATTGACTGTTTCACCATCATTACTACTACAATAAAACAGATAAATTTTTTTTATAGTGGCATTGATTCACCAGGGATAACTTCCTTGCTCTTCTTTGAATAGTGCCATGGGATCTTTTACATATGCATAAGACAGCAGACAGGGCCTCAGTTTAATATCTCATCTGAAAGAAGGCATTTCTGACATTGCAGCATTGGAGTGTTAGCCTAGATTTTTGTGCTCAAGTCTCTAGAGTGGGACTTGAACCCTCAAACTTCTGACTCAGACATGAGAGTGCTACCCACTGGGCCACAGCTGAGACAGTGAGCATTAGCAGGCTATTTGACCATTCAGTTTTGGGCCTCATGTAAACGCCAATGGCTAGCTGTGGAATCAATCGTGTGCACTGCAGCTCACCGGGAGGGGAGGGCACGAAACAGGCCAGCTCCTGTGCTGATCTGGTCGGCACATTTGGATTTGGGAGCAGGGCTGATGATCCTGGAAAGGGCTGCAAATGGGTCAGAGTTCTCCTGTGGACAAGGAGAAACACTCCTGCTTCTCCAGGGCCATGAAATTAAAAGCTCAAAAATGTTCTGGGCTATTCTTTCAGCCTCCTTGGCCCATCCCTTTAAGGACACGTGGGTGAGACTGCTCAGTTCCTGATACAAGGGGACAGAGTGTGCACACTCACATTGCTTGACTTATGATATAGCAATTTCCAATCCATAGAAATCTCTTCCAAGTTTATACAACTAGCAAATTTAGTGACTGGTTAATACCACGCTTTGCTCAGCATACATCTGCACCTCCACATTATAGATTGTGATGGCTCTTTCATGTTTCATTTTTTGCGGATTGTTACGATCCTGTTAGGGACCGTTAACTTTTAAAAAGAGAAAGTCAAATTCCCAGTTATTACTGAAAGAATTATGCCACGAGATTTTGCGTTTTAAACAAAAAGCTTTACTGTACAAGAGTTAAAAAAGCAAAACACTACTAACTTAACACTACAACATGGGACATTTATATTTTAAACTTTTAAATCATACAGAACACTCCTATTTGACTTTTTCTTCCACCCCCAGGAGTCCCCTATACTTTACAAGACCTTGGTGGTTTGTTCACCTCTCCTGAGAGCAATCCAAAATGTATCACAACTCTTGGCCTTACTCTAAACAAAAAAACTTCATTCCCGATAGCCTCTTTGTTCCTGAGTCCAACAGCTTTCCAAAGGCCAACTTGCTTTTCCAAAAGCCAACTGACTGATGGTGTCAGCAAGCACACAGATCAAAAAAAAAACCTCCGATGCCCCCTGCATCACCTATCTCCATAGCAATGTGGTACATGTGGGATGTTCCAGAGAGCAATTTAAACTAATTATTTCCAACTCCAAGTCTTCACTTTGATTCTTGATAGCCACATGAATAATTGATTTTGCTCACAATGACAGAACAAACTCTCCTAAACTTTCTGATTCCTACTGCCTAACTAAACGAGGCCACTACAGTGTTATGGCTCTCGCCTCTCTAACTCTGTCTCTGTAAGCACTTGTGGAGAGATCTTTGCACTTTAAATCTCTTTGTTCTGGGAAATTGGATGAATAATTTAACCCCCTGATTGCAGCATCTGCAGATACAACAAGTTAAGAGGGGTTCCCATTGTGTAGGGTCTTTACTCTTCCCAATATGACCTTACCAAATAAACATGGACCACCCTTTGATTTGTAACCACTCCAGGGTTATTTGCCAGCTTCTCAAATCGGGTGCTTTCATTTGTCCTGCATTAAAAAAAATTCAATTCCCAAATTAAAAGTTACCTCCAGAAAATTAATACAAACCATGAACCAGGTGATCCTAACAGGATGAACAATCTCTCGATCTCTGTCCTTTTTACATTCTGGAGATTTGTCCAACTGACAATCATTGAATTTTAGAACAGAGCGCAGATTTTTGTACCTATTTTAAACTGCAGATATATTATAGTAAGGGAAAAGAGAGGCAGTATTGCATATAACTGACTTCCAGGGAGTACCAGCCTGTTTTCATTTAATAAAATTTTATTTATGACGTGCATCTAATTAGACATGTGATATACATGTATGATATATGTATGATCATACATACAATGATTATCCACACAATTCTCATGCAATATACATGCAATATACATGTGTTCACAGTTGAGAAATCTCAGACATATTCTTATTTAAACAGCTCTGTTTTCTTGGGAGATAAAAAATGCCTAATAACTCAGCTACTTTGAATTCAATGATTTGTAATGCTCTTTCATTATAGCTTTTATTTAATTGTTTTTTAAATTTCAGATGATGCCCCCGAATGCTTCATCTGTCGAGAACAGGAGGTGACAGACCGTGATTCCTTGCTACAGTATTGCGACTGCAAGAGTTTAGTTGCTCATCACAAGTGTTTGTTGACCTGGATACAAAAGGTAATAAAACTCCATGATAGCGCACAAGGAGCTATTGATTAGGTTACCAAAACAAAACCTTGAATTACATTGAAGACTCTGGCTGTGAAAAATTCCCATTCTCCTGAAGACCACTGTTTAAAAATAGAAAGGCATTGTTTTCCAGCTATATAGGATTTTCCTGCATGCACTGATGTGTACACAGGAGACCTTTCACCATGCTGCGTTTTCAAACTGCAATGAATTTTGTGTGTTTCAATAACAAATCTCACTTTCATTGTGCAGTAGTCCCCTTTGCGCCCTTTTAAAGGTTTTTGTTCTGTGTTTGAAAAATCTCTGCACTCCTTTAATTTTGGCGTATTAGCATCCCTGATTTTCATAGTTCCATCATTGGCAGCCATGCCTTCAGCTGCCTAGACTCTAAGCTCTGGATTTACCTCCCTAAACTGTTCCACCTCCCTGTCTCTCTCCTCCTTTAAGATGCTCCTTAAAACCTACTTCTTTGATCAAGCATTCGATCCCCTGTCCTGATATCTCATTACACGACCTGGTGTCAAATTTGGTGTTGTAACACTCCTGTGAAGCAGCAAGGGATGTTTTACTACCTTAACAGCACTATATAAATGCAAGTTGTTGTTATATCTGCCCCAGGGAGGGTGGGAGACATGAACATATTTAGTGTCCCTACACATAGCGATCAAAGTACATCTGTTTATTTATTCATTCTGGGGATATGGGTGTCACTAAGAAAATCAGCAATTATTGTCCGACCCTAATTGCCCTTCAGAAGGTGGTGGTGGGCCTTCTTCTTAAACTACTGCAGTCCACGTGAGGAAGTGTGTTAGGAAGGGAGCTCCAGGGTTTTGACTGAGCGACCATGAAGGAACGGTGCAAGTCAGGATGGTGATCTTGCCCTTGTACCATTCCCCCATCCCATTCCAATCTTCTGTAATTATTTCTTCAGGCAGTGTGAAAGTGGAAGGCGGGGGAAATGCCTATGACAGGATTCCTAATATTAACAGTCTCTACCAAGCACCACTCGAGTATAATATTTTGGGTTGTATTGGAACAGTATTTTTCATGGTATTTTGCAATCTCGCCCAAAAACGTCCAATCCTACTCCCAATTTCCTGTCTGGCCTGGTGTCAAGTTCAATCTTCCATTCTTCTCCCACATCAAAGTCCCTCTCCTATCCAGTCTGGATCTGCACCTATCTATCCCTCCCTGCAAGGCTGTCAGGGGACAATGAAAGGGTGGGATTACTTCAGCATTCAGACTTACTTTTGAAGCTAATATATTCAATTGTGTTGTAGCTATTGGGTTAGTCCTGTTGGCTTAGTAGGTAGCAGTCATGCATCATGAAGGACAGCACAGTGGCGCAGTGGTTAGCACCGCAGCCTCACAGCTCCAGCGACCCGGGTTCAATTTTGGGTACTGCCTGTGTGGAGTTTGCAAGTTAAATTTGCAAGATAAATTGGCCATTATAAATTGCCCCTAGTATAGGTAGGTGGTAGGGGAATATAGGGACAGATGAGGATGTGGTAGGAATATGGGATTAGTGTAAATGGGTGGTTAATGGTCGGCACAGACTCGGTGGGCCGAAGGGCCTTTTTCAGTGCTGTATCTCTAAATCAAAAATCAAAAAAAATCTAAGACAGAAAGTTATGGATTCAACTCCCACTACAGAACTTGATCATATAATCTATGCTGCATTGTTAGAGGTGCTGTCTTTTAAATGAGATGTTTTGGTGTGTAAAAAGTTGGGTGAAAAGATTCAAAGAAGAGCAATTACGTTTTTCAGCTGTCCCAGCCTGCATTTATTCCCCAACCATCACGTCCAAAACAGATTAACTGGTCATTTATTTCATTGCTGTTTGTGGGTCCTTGCTGTGTTTGTAGCTGCCATGTTTGCCTACATAACAAGAGAAGCAAAAGTGACACGAGGACAAAGTTCAGCATATCTTCCTTGCTCTTGTGCTCTGTGCGCCTGTTGATAAAGCCAAGGATACTGTATGCTTTATTGACCACTCTCTCAACCTGTTCTGCCACCTTCAATGATTTATGCACATATTCATCTAGGTCCCACTTGTGAAAGGATCGAGAATGAGAGGGCACAGATTTAAAGTATTTGGTAAGAAAAGCAAAAGTGACATGAGGGAAAACTTTTTTACGCAGCGAGTGGCTAAGGTCTGGAATGCGCTGTCTAAGAGTGTAGTGGAGGCAGGTTCAATTGAAGCATTCAAAAGGGAATTAGACAATTAAATGAAAAGGAAGAATGTGCAGGGCAATAGGGAGAAGGTGGGGGAATGGAATTGAGTGATTTGCTCTTTCGGAGAGCCGGTGTGGACACGATGGGCCGAATAGCCTCCTCCTGCACTGTAACAATTCTGTGATTCTGTGATAACAACAGTGACTACCCTTCAAAAGAAACTAATTGGCTGTGAAGCATTTGGGATGTCCTGAGGATGTGAAAGGTGCTAAATAAATGCAAATTCTTTCCTTCTATTGGCACAATCTCTCTCCTCATTGAATGACAACACAAAGAAGTGGTCGAAACAACCTTGCACCTGATTCTGATCCAAACAAATATTTTGTTTTCTCAGAAGTATACTTTTGAGCTAAGTTTGGCTTCGCTTCTCTCAAACAAAACCCCAGCATGAAACATTTTACCACAGGAGAGCAGTTATTCCTTCATTAATGACCTTCTTAATACTTAACCTACTAAGAGAGACAGAATCTGGGATTTTGCTTTGATCCCTACAAGCATTTTACTTGAAACAAGAGTTTGTGTAGAGGGAGCTTATGGGAGTATACATTCGTGTCAACACTTGACCTGCCCGGGCAAAGTAACCAGCACTGGACCTCCAAGTATCGGATAAGTAATTGGATACTAGAGGGGCTTGTAAAGTTTTACTACATTAAAGGTGCTATATAAATGCAAGTTGTTGTTGTTTTCTCAGATCAAACACAACACTGCCTGCAGAGCAAAGGAAGCAGATTCCACTTCACTAATAAATTACCAGACACCTCCATTAAACCCAGCAAGGTGGGCAATTGAAATCATTCAAATAAAAGCTACAATCCAGTGTTTGTTTGTTCCGCTGGTAACCGGCAAAATGACAGGAAATGATGGCAGGGTAAGGAAATGGAAGATGGCATTTTGCAAGAGTAGATGCATTTTCCTCGCATGTGCCACTATTTTAAAGGGAGACACCCATCCAAAGTTAAAATGGTCCAAATTGAGCCAAGTTTTGGTTGAGTGGTGACAATTTGGTCTAATGATAGTCCTTTCAGGTTTTCACTTTGGTTGTACTCAGCTCACAATTCAAAAATCTTCAACTGTGTTCTTTATCCAACAGTCTACTAATGCAGGTATTGATGTCAGTATTCGTGGATGAACATGTAACACATCCCTGGGATATTCCTGCGTCCGCTACTGTCGTAAAAGTGTCAACTGACTTGAAATAAACTAGGGGACGGAGGAATTGTGTTAAGCAATTTGCTGCTAAATTCACCAACAGTAACAGGTGTAGGCCCACTGCAATTTTCACAGCAACGTAAAGTCGCACCCAACCTCCCCGAACGATAAATTCCAGCTCCTTTTATTTATATATTCTTTCTTCTTCTTTGGCCTCCTTGTCTCGAGAGACAATGGGTAAGTGCCTGGAGGTGGTCAGTGGTGTGTGGAGCAGCGCCTGGAGTGGCTATAAAGGCCAATTCTAGAGTGACAGACTCTTCCACAGGTGCTTCAGATAAAATTGGTTGTCGGGGCTGTTACACAGTTGGCTCTCTCCTTGCGCTTCTGTCTTTTTTCCTGCCAGCTGCTAAGTCTCTTTGACTCGCCACACTTTAGCCCCGCCTTTATGGCTCCCCGCCAGCTCTGGCGATCGCTGGCAACTGACTCCCGTGACTTGTGATTGATATATATATATTCTTTTTTACTTGGTTGTTACTGGACCTCAGTACCAGTCAGCTGACATCACTGAGTACTATAATTAAGGTCTGCCATTATGCATTGCAGTCAGCAGACACTAGTTAGTTGCAGCGTAACTGTAGTTTAAGAGAAAGCTGGCTGCTCTGCCGAGGGTACTGTAGGTCTTTCTGGATGAATGAACAACGCAGAGTTAAATCACATCCCTCATTCACATCTTATTGCTGGAGAAGGCAATTCCAAAGCTGCTTTTACTGAGGTTTTTCCGTGATTCAGTAAGACAATTCTCACCAGTTTCCTTTTGTAAAAACATGTTTTTTTTAAAATCAGTAATTCCACTGATGAGTGCCAATGGTTAATGAGCGTGTGTGGGAGAGACTGCCTGTTCTTGGATGTGAACATATACAATAGGCAGACTGTGCGAGATTGAGGTAGTGCAGCACTGTCAGAAAGTGTTGCCCTTTGGGTGACAAGTCAAACCAAGGTCCCGTTTGTCCATCCTCATGGTTCATTTTCATCTTGACAATGCCATGGCACTGTTTAACGAATAGCAAGGAGTTCTCCCTCAACCAACAACACCGCATTAATGGCACTGCATTGGCAACAGCTCATCGAAATACTGCATGCATTCATCACAATGTCACTCGCTTTGTTTTTAAAAGAATGAACCAAAATAGGGTAAATTGAATCTCACAAATTGAATGCAGCTTGTCGCCTAAAGCCACTGGCAGGCAGATGTAGCAGAAAGCATCTTAGAAAGGTATTCATCTGCTATTTGTGGGATCTTGCTAAGCTCAAGATAGCTGCTACATTTGCCCACACAACAGTCACTGAGCTTGCATGTAATTCGTCTTAAGTGAATCGCCTGTCAATATTTCTAGAGAAATGTGAAGAAAAAGACTTCCATTTATATAGCGCCTTTCACAACTTCAGTATGTCCCAAAGTGTTTTACAGCCAATCATGTACTTTTGAAGTGTAGTCACTGTTGTAATTTAGGAAACATGGCAGGAAATTTGTGCATAGCAAGCTCCCACAAACGGCAAAGTGATAGTAACCAGGTAATCTGTTTCTAGGGTTAAATGTTTGCCAGGACGCATGGGTCAACTCCCTGATCTTTGAAATAGTGCCACGGGATCTTTTACAATCTTTTCTGAAACCATGCAAAAGACAATGTAAATGCAAGAATTTCTCATTCCACCAAGCTCCTCAGCACAATGATTCCTCCAATGTTTGTATATCCTCGGAAAACCTCTCTAAGATGCTTTCTGTTACGTCTTCCTGCCAGTGACTTTGAGCGACAAGTCGCATTCAATTTGTGTGATTCGATTTACCCTATTTTGGTTCATTCTTTTAAAAACAAAGCAAGTGACATTGTGATGAATGTATGCAGTATTTCGGTGAGCTCTTGGCAATACAATGCCATTTAACACCCTGGAATTGCACCACGGCCTTCACACTTACTACTGCAGCATATTTAAAATCAGCAACCAAGAATTGTTTCAACAAATTTACTTTAAAAAGCTACAATGATTATTATATAAATGTCTAATTGCTAATATGAGTTACGTACTTTGCAGTTTTTATTCTGTCATATGCGTGTCTGTTGAATGTAGTGGAGTGGTTGGTTTCCGCATTGTTAATCCACTGCAGGAACAGTGTATTATTATTATTCTAAGAAAGAAAAGAAAGAACTTGTATTATAGAGCACTCTTCAAGACCTCCAGGTATCCCAAAGCACTTTGCAGCCAATGAAGTACTTTTTTGAAGTGTAGTCACTCTTGTAATGCAGTTAACTAAATAAGATCTTAAAATGGTACTATGGGATATTAGCAGAGCAGAACTCAATGGCAGAGAAGTTGAAACTTCTTTATAAACTGCTCTGTATGTTCCCTCTTCCTCCTCACCACTCTTGACCATATTGTCGTGCTATGCAAATAAAGGAGATTTGTCATCCGTCAAATTTTCTGTCAATCGCACCACAGCAATGCATGGAATACCCATATTTTCCTGCTGTCCGCAGTTTGTTATTGATGGCAAAGGGACCATTTAAACTTTAAGAAAATTTTTGTATGAAATGGTTTTCCTCTGCAGACATTTTTCTTTCATTATTAATCCTCGGAATATGGGCATCACTGGCAAGGCTGTCATTTATCGCCCATCCCTCATTGCCCTTGAGAACCTGGGGCTGCCTTCTTGAAACGCAGGAGACTATGTGGTGAAGGTGTTCTCATAGACGACTGGAGAATTGCAAATGTTACACCCTTGTTCAAAAAGGGTGTAAGGATAAACCCAGCAACTACAGGCCAGTCAGTTTAACCTCGATGGTGGGGAATCTTTTAGAAATGGTAATCCAGGACCCTGCAGGCACTCTTCAGTGTGAGATGTTAAAGCAGCATCGTCAGCAAAGCGGTGTTCCCTGATGAGGACTTTCCGTACTTTGGACTTCGCTCTTAGATGGGCAAGGTTGAACAACCTGCCCCCTGATCTTGTGTGGAGGAAAATTCCTCCTTCAGAGGACTTGAACGCATGTGAAAGCAGCAGGGAGAAGAAAATCCCAAAAAGTGTGGGTGCGAGAACACAGCCCTGTTTCACACCACTCAGGATAGGAAAGGGCTCTGATGAGGAGCCACCATGTTGAATTGTGCCTTTCATATTGTCATGGAATGAGGTGATGATACTTAGTAGCTTTCGTGGGCATCCAATCTTTTCTAGTAGTCTGAAGAGACCACGTCTACTGACGAGGTCAAAGGCTTTGGTGAGATCAATGAAAGCAATGTAGAGGGGCATCTGTTGTTCACGGCATTTCTCCTGTATCTGACGAAGGGAGAACAGCATGTCAACGGTCGATCTCTCTGCACGAAAGCCACACTGTGCCTCAGGGTAGATGCGCTCGGCCAGCTTCTGGAGCCTGTTCAGAGCGACTCGAGCAAAGACTTTCCCCACTATGCTGAGCAGGGAGATTCCACGGTAGTTGTTGCAGTCACCGCGGTCACCTTTGTTTTTATAGAGGGTGATCAGGGAACTCCTCTTTGCTGACGATGCTGCTTTACCATCTCACACTGAAGAGTGCCTGCAGTGTCTCATCGACAGGTTTGCGGCTGCCTGCAATGAATTTGGCCTAACCATCAGCCTCAAGAAAACGAACATCATGGGGCAGGACATCAGAAATGCTCCATCCATCAATATTGGTGACTACGTTCTGGAAGTGGTTCAAGAGTTCACCTACCTAGGCTCAACTATCACCAGTAACCTGTCTCTAGATGCAGAAATCAACAAGCGCATGGGTAAGGCTTCCACTGCTATGTCCAGACTGGCCAAGAGAGTGTGGGAAAATGGCGCACTGACACAGAACACAAAAGTCCGAGTGTATCAGGCCTGTGTCCTCAGTACCTTGCTCTATGGCAGCGAGGCCTGGACAACGTATGTCAGCCAAGAGCGACGTCTCAATTCATTCCATCTTCGCTGCCTCCGGAGAATCCTTGGCATCAGGTGGCAGGACCGTATCTCCAACACAGAAGTCCTCGAGGCAGCCAACATCCCCAGCTTGTACACACTACTGAGTCAGCGGCGCTTGAGGTGGCTTGGCCATGTGAGCCGGATGGAAGATGGCAGGATCCCCAAAGATACATTGTACAGCGAGCTCGCCACTGGTATCAGACCCACCAGCCGTCCATGTCTCCACTATAAAGACGTCTGCAAACACGACATGAAATCCTGTGACATTGATCACAAGTCGTGGAGTCAGTTGCCAGCGTTCGCCAGAGCTGGTGGGCAGCCATAAAGACAGAGCTAAATTGTGGCGAGTCGAAGAGACTTAGTAGTTGGCAGGAAAAGAGAGGGGCGCAAGGGGAGAGCCAACTGTGTAACAGCCCCGACAAACAAATTTCTCTGCAGCACCTGTGGAAGAGCCTGTCACTCTAGAATTGGCCTTTATAGCCACTCCAGGCGCTGCTTCACAAACCACTGACCACCTCCAGGTGCGTATCCATTGTCTCTCGAGATAAGGAGGCCAAAGAAGAACCCAGGACAAGATTAACAGTCACTTGGATAAGTGTGGATTAATTAAGGAAAGCCAGCACGGATTTGTTTTTGATGTAGTAACAGAGAGAGTTGATGAGGGTAATGCGGTTGATGTGGTGCATATGGACTTCCAAAAGGCATTTGTTAAAATGCCACATTAACAGGCTTGCCAGCAAAGCTAAAGCCCATGGAATAAAAGGAACAGTAGCAGCATGGTTACGAAATTGGCTAAAGGACAGAAAACAGAGAGTAGCGGTGAGTGGTTGTTCCTCAGACTGGAGGAGGGTATATATTAATGACCTAGACTTGAGAGTTTACAGGGCACAATTTCAAAATTTGCAGATGGCACAAAACTTGGAAATATAGGAAACTGTGAGGAGGATAGTGATAGACTTCATGAGAACTTAGACAGGCTGGTGGAATGGACGGACACATGACAGATGAAATTTAATGCAGAGAAGTGCAAAGTAATACATTTTGTTAGGCAGAACGAGGAGAGGCAAATAAACTAAAGGGTACAATTCTAATGGGGGTTCAGGAACAGAGAGACCTAGGAACAAATGTGCACAAATTGTTCAAGGTGGGAGGGCAGGTTGAGAAAGTGGTTAAAAAGGCATACAGGATCTTGGGCTTTATAAATGGAAGCATAGAGTACAAAAGCAAGGAAGCTATTATGAACCTTTATAAAATACTGGTTCAGCCTGAACTGGAACATTGTGTCCAGTGCGGGCACCACACCTTGGGAAGGATGTGAAGGCACTGGAGAGGGTGCAGAAAAGATTTATGAGAATGGTTCCACGGACGAGGGACTTCAGTTACGTGGATAGATTAGAGAAGCTGAGGTTGTACTCCTTAGAAAAAAGAAGGTTGAGAGGAGATTTGATAGAGGTGTTCGAAATCATGAGGTCTAGATAGAGTAGATGGAGAGAAACTGTTCCCATTTACAGAAGGGTTGCAAATCAGGGGACACAGATTTAAAGTGATTGGCAAAAGAACAAAAGGCAGCAGGAGGCTAGAAGGGGGCATGGGCAAGGAGGGCGAAGAGTGGCACACAACCAGCCTCTTGTGTGTAAAAAGATGCTACCCAACAGAGAGAGTTTACCATCAGAGGCACAGCTTCCTGGAAATGTCAGAGACTGTGCCTCTCCAGGAAGGCAGTCACCAAGCTGTGTGCCATGATGGAGGAGAAGCTAAGTGTAATGGGAAGGGGTGAGCACTTAATGCCTGTGATGGTGAAGGTCACCATGGTGCTGAATTTCTATGCCTCAGTATTGTTCCAGGGATCCTCTGGAGATATCTGTGGGATCTTCCAGTGTGTAGCTCATTGTTACATCAAGATGGTCACCAATGCCATGTTCAAGAAGTCCGAACAATCCAGACAGTCAGACTGAGAGGGCTGTAGGTTTCTGAGCCATGGGCTGGATTTCCCCAGGTGCAGAGTGTGATTGACTACACACATGTGACCATCAAGGTTCCCATACACCAGGTAGCAGCCTTTATCAGAAAGCAGGGCGACCACTTGCTCAATGTACAACTAGTTTGCGACCACTGCAAACAGATCCTTCATATCCCTTGATGTCATTAGTATCCAGATATCCCTCTATTTCTGTTTGGACATGCTCAACAATTGCCTGTTGTGGAAGCTCAATTTGCCAGGGGACCGGAGCTTTCACCTAATCTGGCAGTGGGTCAAAAAATATGAAAAAACAGTAACTACAGACATTACTGTTTTACTTTTCCCAGGTTCTTTTGCTTTATGGATGGGGCCTAAGCCAAAAAGAACAGGAAGAACTCAACAGTACCACTGGAGGTCCAGCACAAAGTAAAAGGCTGGCTGTGGCAGCTGCCGGTATTGCAAGCTGAAGCTCTCTTTTTTTTTTAAAAAAAAGCTCTGAGTTTTAAAAAATTGAACCGCTGTGTAAACAATGAGCTTATCTCTCAGTTTAAAAAAAAAAGCTGTGCAAACAATGAAAGCTGGAGTGTCTCACTCTTAAAAGTGGCAGGCCTGCAAAAAAAACAAAACAAATTTGTCCTAAAAAGGGAACAAAAAGAAGTATGTCTGTGAAAAAGAAAACCTGTAAAAAGTCATACATTTACTTTTTTAAAAAAAGCAGGATCATTAAGGCAATGACTTTCAGATATCCAGTTACAGATTGGAAGGCGTCGGACATAACATCTGAATTTAAACTGTTTCGATAGCAATCGAACTGTGTTTCCTGGATCAAGAAGTGAGCAAACCAGAGAAACAAGCTTTCAAAATTAACATCACACTGGGCAACGAGGGCCTGCAGTGGATCAATGCATCAGGATTGTCAGCGGAGGATCAGAAGGACCCTAGCAAGCTATGGACAATCCTGGAGCAGCAACTCAAAGTGAAGGTAAATTTCCGAGTACATAGACTTAGGTTTATGAACTACAAAGGCAAAATGAGTCCATTGACTAGTTTGTTGCAAGGTGCTGAGACAAAACTCAAGAATGCGACTTAGCAGATATTGAATTGTCAGAATGGGTAAGAGAACTAGTAATCATGTCTACCCCACTAGAGGCCTTTCAGAAAGAACTGCTAGAAAAGAAGAAAGGGCACACACTACTCAATAATGGAAGGAAATCTGAAGTCATCATGGCTGGGCGCCAACAATTACACGCATTGGGGGTGGCTACAACAATTGGTATAGTAACCAAGGCTCAGAAGTCTGCTAAGCCTTGTGGCAAATGTGACCTAACTCATGCAATTCACAGTTGCCCAGTGTACCAGGACCAGTGCAAAGTGTGCGGCATGCGAGGACATTGGGCAAGGCAGTGCAGAAGGCCGAGCTCCAATACTGCACACAGGAATAGTGGCAGAGGGAATGTCTGCAAGACAGGATGACAAACACAACAAAAGGTATACCAACACACAACAAAAGCCCAAGCAGGTACATCCAGTCGGCAGAGAGATTGTCAGGAGCACACGGACGAAAAGTGCATTCGTGTGAGCAGCGAGCAATCATTCCGCATGGTTAACTTGGATCAGCATGTCAATCTGAGGCATTCGCCATGATTGCGATTATATGTCCACTGGAGAGTGGCAAGCATAAGCTCAGAGTAAAAATCAACACTGGAGCAAGTGCAAATATTCTGCCCATCCGTATACTGAAGGACATGTACTTAACAAAATGGGATGACCTATCACAGCTAGATTGACTGCCTATAATGTTTCTCCAATCAAGTGCATTCGAATGAGAACCTTGTAGTGCAGCTATGGGAGCTCCGACTGGTTACCACAGATGCTTTATATTGTCGACACAACTGGACCAGCTGTCACAGGACTTCCAGTATGCCAAGATCTACAAATTGTCACGATACGTGAAGTCAGTAATGCACTGAAGATGCTACAAAATATCCACGTATCGGGTCTGGCCATGTAAAGGACAACATGAAGACTGGAAGTCTTGACCCGGAGGTGATATGACCGGGAGTCTCTCCTTGGGCTTCAGTTCATTGCAGAAAGAACCCGGAAGCTAGAGGGATTGCTGGTGATTGGTGATGTTGCCGGTCATCATTTTTCTAAGCTTTCTAAACAAGGGAAGATAAAGGCATAATTGTATGACAGGCAAGAGGGACCAGAATTAGCTCGATTGTGTGTAGGACAGAAGGTCAGAGTCCTCAATCATGGGTCAGGAACTTGATATCCTGCAGAGGTTGCTAGGATGTGTGACCAGCCCAGATCGTACGAGGGCCAGACACTCAATGGTACGATTCTCAGACAGAGCTGAAGTCAACTCCAAGAGCTGCACGACAGCACTACATGTGACAACTCAATGGCATCGCAGACACGTTCAAAGACAAAGTCTGAAGATGAACATACAAAGGCTACAAGCACAGAGGAAGAACATGCTAATCAGAGTTCTGAGTTACCAGAGTCTCAGAGGAGTCACCAAGATGAGATCAGCTCCAGGAAGAGGTTTATGATAACAAGATTGGGACGAATATGAAAACCTCTACGTTTTAGAGAGAGTTAAATTTGCTTACTTGTAAATAATGTTTTGTTTTAATCATGTATAGCTAGTCTGAACCGCAACATCATTGTATATTGTAAATACATTTTTTATCTCGGGGGGGTGGGGGGGGGGAAAGAGGGATGTTGTGGGATGTGGGACCACCTCAAGAAGCTCTAAATGAAGGTCACTGAAGGAAGTGGTGTCACATCACAGGTGACCAGGGAGTTGTGGGTGTAGCCAGACAGAGTGAGATGTGATTAGATGTGGCATGGCTCCTGCAGTAATTGTTTGTCTATATATGTTCTAGTTAAGTTATAATAAAAACCCAGATTTTCTATGGATATTACTTGTAGTCCTGTGAGTCTTACAACAGTTCACATATCAGAGGAACAACTAATATTATACCATCAGCACCAGGAACACCCAGAGAGGAGCCCCCAGGAGCTTCAGGCAGCCGGTCCTCTACCCTTTCAGGGAACACTTGTCCCTTCCTGCTCACCTGAGGAGTTTGAGTGCCTGGCAATGACTCCAGGTGTCTCTCATCATATCTGGAGTATTGTGTGCAGTTTTGGTCTCCTTATCTGAGGATGTTTCAGCTATGGAGGGAGTGCAGCAAAGATTCACCAGACTGATACCTGGGATGGCAGGACTGACGTATGAGGAGAGATTTGGGTCAATTAGACTTGTATTCACTAGAGTTCAGAAGAATGAGAGGGGATCTCATAGAAACCTACAAAATTCTAACAGGACTGGACAGACTAGATGCAGGAAGGATGTTCCCGATGGCGGGGGAGTCCAGGACCAGGGGTCACAGTCTAAGGATAAGGGGTAAGCCATTTAGGACTGAGATGAGGAGAGATTTCTTCACCCAGAGAGTGGTGAACCTGTGGAATTCTCTACCACGGAAAGTAGTTGAGGCCAAATCATTAAATATATTCAAGAAAGAGTTAGATATAGTTCTTGGGGCTAATGGGAACAAGGGATACGGGGAGAAAGCGGGAACAGATTACTGAGTTTGGATGATCAGCCATGATCGTATTGAATGGCGGTGTGGGCTGAATGGCCTACTCCTATTTTTCTATGTTTCTATCCCTCTCGCCCAGCAATTTTACCAGAAAGCTGATGGAGGAGGGGATGGTATATAGATCCACACACATCTCTGGCATCCACTGTGTAGTTTGCTGGCTGTGACTCTCCTTGAGGGTTGCGCCTCTCTCAATAGAGGATGCCATGCGTGCAATCCTCCATCATTCATGCAAAGCCTCTGGAAGTTCCGCAGATGTTCATGCACATCACTCTGCAGCTCCAGTATCTGCTGCCATGTTGATGACTTCAGAGGCACGTCACTAGCCCGAAGCTGAGCATTGTCGGGTCCTCCCACAGTCCTCTGTGAGTGGCCTCAACTGTCATTGCCTCCGTCAGCTGCTTGGGTGCTTCTGTGCTGTGCTCACCAGATCATAAACCCTTTGCTACTCGCATGTGACTACCCACTGACAGAGTATCTGTGCTGGTGGAGGGTGGGGGGGAATGACGTGTTGATGCACCCTCTGAGTCCTCCTCCTCCTCAGAGGTGGAAGTCTGCCCGTAAGCTCTGCAGCTGCCTGTTCTTGTATATGACCCGTCAGAGAGAGGAGTGATGAGAGGGCAATGAGCATTCCATCACGTCCTTCTGACTACTCATCTTCTGGAGCTCTGTGTGACCACTAGTAGACACATGAGCACTGTGCTTTTTGCTCCCCACAAGGTCTCTTACCTCCATCCATTAGGTCACTCACTATCTCAGGATTCCACATCTGTCTCATCATCTGTGTTGCTTTCCCTACCTCAAGGCCTCCCAGCTCCAATACCTCTTCTTCCATTAGCATGAGAATCACCATACATGGGACGTTCCTCTAGTTCTTACTCTTTCTCGTGCATTGTGAGCGCTCTTCTCCTGCAAGCTTTTAATTTAACATTAAAGTAAAAGCAAAATACTGCAGATGCTGGAAATCTGAAATAAAAACAAAAAGTGCTGGAAATACTCAGCAGGTCTGGCAGCAACTGTGGAGAGAGAAGCAAAGTTAACGTTTCAGGTCTGTGACCTTTCATCAGAACTTGCAAAGGTTAGAAAAGAATTAGGTTTTAAGCAAGTGAAGGGGAGGGGGGGATGAGGGAGAGAACAAAGGGGAAGGTGTTTGAGAGGGCAGAGGGCAGGAGAGATTAAATAACAAAACTGACCTGGTACAAAGGCAAAGAGTGTCTTAAAGCTTGTGGTGAAAGACAAAGCATTAGTCCAGAGCGAGTGTTAATAGCAGAATAATGAGAAGCTCTGACTATATGAAAAACAGACCAGTAGTTAAAAAATAAAATATTTTTAAAAAGGCCAGTCATGCTCTGAAGTTATTGAACTCAATGTTCAGTCTGCAAGGCTGTAGCTTGCCTCATCGAAAGATCAGATGCTGCTCCTCGAGCTTGCGTTGATGTTCACTGGAACACTGGAGCAGGCCAAAGACAGACATGTTAGCAGGAGAGCAGGGGGGAGTGTTGAAAGGGCAAGCAACCAGAAGCTCAGGGTTATGCTTTCGGACTGAGCAGACGTGTTCCGCAAAGCGGTCACCCAATCTGCGTTTGGTCTCCCCAATGTAGAGGAGACCGCATTGTGAACAGCGAATACCATATACTAACATCATTTTGACAATTTCCAGTTTCCCGGCCCTAACCGCCTCCTCTTCACTATGGACGTCCAATCTCTCTACACCTCCATCCCCCACCAGGATGGTTTGAGGGCTTTCCGCTTCTTCCTTGAACAGAGGCCCAAACCACCACCACCACCCTCTTCCGCCTGGCTGAACTTGTTATTAACATTGAACAACTTCTCCTTCAACTCCACTCACTTCCTTCAAATAAAAGATCTTGCTATGGGTACCCGCATGGGTCCTAATTATACCTGTCTTTTTGTGTGATATGTCGAACATTCCTTGTTCCAGTCCTACTCAGGCCCCCTCCCCCAACTCTTTCTCCGGTACATTGATGACTGTATTGGTGCCGTTTCCTGCTCCCACCCCGAACTGGATAACTTTATCAACTTTGCTTCCAATTTCTACCCTTCTCTTACCTTCACATGGTCCATCTCCAACACTTCCCTTCCCTTCTTCGACTTCTCTGTCTCCATCTCTGGGGATAGGCTGTCTAATAATATTCATTATAAGCCCACCGACACCCACAGCTACCTCGACGACACTTCTTCACACCCTGTAAGGACTCCATTCCATTCTCCCAGTTTCTCCGTCTCTGACGCATCTGCTCTGATGATGCAATCTTCCACAACAATGCCTCTGATATGTCTTCCTTTTTCTTCACCCAAGGATTCCCTCTCTACTGTGGTTGACAGGGTCCTCAACCGTGTCTGACCCATTTCCTGCACCTCTACTCTCATTCCTTCCCCTCCCTCCCAGAACTGCGACAGGGTTCCCCTTGTCCTCACTTTCCACCCCACCAGCCTACACATCCAGAGGATCATCCTCCGCCATTTCTGCCACCTCCAGCCACCACCAAACGCATCTTCCCCTCCCCTCCCCTGTCAGAATTCCGAAGGAATCGTTCCCTCCGTGACACCCTGGTCCACTCCTCCATTACCCCCGACACCTCGTCCCCTTCTCACGGCACCCTCCCATGCAATTGCAGAAGATGTTATACCTGCCCTTTTACCTCCTCTCTCCTCACTATCCCAGGCCCCAAACACTCCTTTCAGGCGAAGCAGCGATTGACTTGTACTTTCAATTTAGTATATTGTAGTCGCTGCTCGCAATGCGGTCTCCTCTATACTGGGGAGACCAAACGCAGATTGGGTGACCACTTTGCGGAACACCTCTGCTCAGTCCGAAAGCATGACCCCAAGCTTTCTGGTTGCTTGCCATTTCAACACTCCCACCACCATCCCCCCCTTGCTCTCATGCCAACATTTCTGTCTTTGGCCTGCTCCAGTGTTCCAGTGAAGATCAACGCAAGCTTGAGGCGCAGCACCTGATCTTTCGATTGGGCACTCTACAACCTTGCAGCGCAATTCTTAGCACACTGTGGATTATTTAGCAAATGTTGTCCAGTTGTGGGATCACATCTAATGTTGGACACTGTGTTTTGAGTTTTGCAAGCACGGACTGGTTGAGTGCGGCCTGTGCCTTGCCCGTTGTGAACAGTGGAAGGAACGTGTTGTTTAATACGATCCGCCAGTCTTTGGGACGTACGGCCTATATACCTAGCATCATACCACCATTGAAATTCATATATCACATTACTCATTTGTGTGATGGTCAGGACGTCTTTTTGGCTTGACGGCAGCATCCTGTCAGTGGCCAACACCGCACGTGTGGCTACTGCATAGTAGCAGCGTGAAACAGCTAGCTTTACCTGTTGCTCAAGTTTTTGGGCTACATTATCCTTCCAGGATTATTTGAGGTAGACTGGGCACTTTTCAGGGCCGAAGTTAAGATTGTCAGTAGGGCTTGTAGTGTGGCACATTGCACATGCTGGAAGTTACATATATTAATACACAGGGCTCTGTTCTTTGCACCTCTTTCAGCTGAACAATATAAGAGACAGCCTTTCACGGGTTCATTCCTCAGGGCAATGCCTTGACCAATCAGAGTCAAGCTGCCTGGTTTAAATTTCAATCAAAGCTTGGCAGTTAACTCAGTCACTGGTGCATTCTCCATGGCAACGCCTCTACCAATCAGAGTTCACTTGTCAACCAATCAGCACTTTCTTCTCATGCAGTATAAGTTGTTGTTTTCCCTTACATTAGTTATTCTTGCAATTGTCCTGATGAGTGCAAGACGAAAAGCTTCGACAACATGTCTCTGTTTTCAATAATTCTCAAGTTCTATACTACCAAACGACAACTTGTTTATTATTAATCTAACTAATATCTCATACATGCATGAGATGATATTTCCTTAACTGTGCAAGTGATGGGCATAATAAACCGCCCCAAGATACTCTTTACTCCCACAACCTTCCATCCCGCACCCCCATCTAGTAAATAAATGATAAGCAGAAGTGCTGAATGCTGGTTACAGTAATATCTTAAATATAGCAATGGTGACAAGTGTAATGCAATTACCATAAATTGAATTCAACTCTGGTCTGTGAGGCTGCTTTATATCAGACAAGCTGTGTCAGCCATGGCTCAGTTGGTGGCACTCTCACCTCGGTCAGAAGGTTGTCAGTTCAAGTCCCGCACCATGGGCTGGATTTTGTTGTCCTCCCAGTGTCGGATTCCGTGGTGGGGGGTGCCTGTAGATGGGTCCGGATGAGGCCCACCACGGATCTCGATGCCAGTTTGGCCAGCTGGGCGACGGGACCTCAATCAAAATATTCAAATGAATAATATAAATGAATTAACATACACTTACCTGCAATCTTGAGGGCCTTCCTTGATGTTCTGCACAGTTGCTGGCATTCCCGTGCCTTCGGATCCCCGTCCGGGGAAAGGCGGCACAACACTGATGGGGAGGGGGGAGGAGGTAAGATTTTCAGTGCATGGGTGGGGGAACAGGATCAAATGCACGTAATGGGTGGCGGCGATGGTGGGAAGGGATGAACTTCAAACTTTGTGCAGTTTTGGGGAGAAAGGTCAGATGTAAAAGGTAAGTGTTTTGTGGGGGGAAGGGCAAATAGTTAATGTTATCGTTATGGCGGGGTGAGAAAGGGGCATAAGACATTTATTCATTTAATTTTGCACAGGCAGCTGATGCCATTGCCAGGGATGGACATCCCGCCCCCTCCATGATATTGAGGCGGGCGGGCGGGCCACCCCAGCTATTTAAATGAGCTGCCGCTTGAGATTGTGGCGGCTCTTTGGCATGTGGCCTGTGTGTGCGGGCCGCCATTTTTTGAGCCCGTTGCCGATCCAGCCCCATGACTTTAGCACAAAAATCTAGGTTGACACTCCAGTGCACTACTTGGGGGGTGGGGGGTGCTGCACTGTCAGAGGTGCTGTCTCTTGGATGAACCATTAAACCAAGGCCCCGTCTGCTTTCTCGGGTGAATGTAAAAGATCCCATGGCACTATTTTGTAGAAAATCAGGAGAGTTCTCCCGAATGTCCTGGCCAATATTTATCTCTCAATCAACATCATAAAAAACAGACTGTCTGGTCATTGTGACATTGTTGTTTGTGGGAACTTGCTGTGTGCAAATTTGCTGCCGTGGTTTCCCTCCATTACAACAGTGACTACATTTCAAAAGTACTTCATTGGCTGTAAAGTGCTTTGACACATCCTCTGTTCATGAACGACGCTACAGAAATGCAAGGCTTTTCTTTGTTATTGATGCGAACGGGCTCTGTATTGAGGTGATGCTGCGCATTAGACCCTTGCAATTCTAGTGGTCAATCATATAATTGGAGTGCAGGTAATGAAGGTTCAACAGTATTGTTACAACAGCAGAACCCATTGATGAGTACGTAATAAAATAGGGGGATATAGATTTATGCCTGTGATAATGTGAATTCTCATTCCATGGGAATCAGACAGCACGTAACTGATGTGGGTGAATTGAATTTGGGTCCGAGTTTGGAATCTGAGGAAACATTATGTAAACACATCACCAAACTGAGGATCACAGACCAGGAAGGTGTTTCTATAGATATAGCTCTAAGATATAGCGAAAGGGATCAAAGGGTATGGGGCGAAAGCGGGAACAGGTTACTGAGTTGGATGATCATAATGAATGGCGGAGCAGTGTCGAAGGGCTGAATGGCCTACTCCTATTTTCTATGTTTCTATAGGTTTCATCCCTAGTCTGTGCTGAGTGAGCTAATCTCAACTCGGGCAGTGGTGAGGGTGCTACCGCTGGCCTCTGCTTCTGGTTAAAATCGGTATGAGATACCACTCCTGGGTGCTATCCAGTGACCCCTGCTTGAAAATATGGGTGAACATTGGCTGAGGAGTAGATTGAGCTTGCCTGTTGCTTCCACAGTTGAATAGCTTGCCAACAGCCTATAGGCTCACAGAGGAAGAATGGGAAAGGGACTGGAGTGCCTGTTGAACCGTACTCCAAGTCAGCGCCTACAGGAAAGGTGGGAAAAAAACCAAGGACGCGTTTTAAAAATTGGATCTAGACCAAATCTGAATGAGCAACTTTATCATTTTCATTACGACTTGAATCCAAATCAAATTATTATCAGATGTAAATTTAATATAACTACTGTCTTCATTTTTTTCCCAAACATTTCATAAAACCGTTTTGATATTAATATTGATAGGAGAATAATTCTCTAGTCCAGCCAGTCAGCCTCCCTCTACCCTGTCACTGGATTCCAGATGTGACTGATGCTTTAACTATAGAATATGCTGCCTGGGGATTGGGGTGAGATTTTAACAATATCCTTTAAATTTTATATTTTTATTTACTAAATAACATAGAATTATATAGAATTTACAGCACAGAAATAGGTTGTTCAGCCCAGCTGGGCTATGCTGCTGTTAATGCTCCACGGGAACCTCCTCCCACCCTGTTTCATATCACCCTATCAGCACATCCGCCTATTCCTTTCTCCCTCATGTATTTATCTAGTTTCTCCTTAAATGCATCTGTACGATTCACCTCAACCACTCCATGTGGTAGGCCATTCAGGGGTAATGTCAGCAAGCACTTCTTCACACAAAGGGCTGGATTTTAAGAGCCCCCCCCCGTCGCTCCTGGCAGTGAGCTCAAAATAATGGCGACCTGCACGTGCGGGCCACACATCGAAGAGCTGCTGTGATCTCCCGCGCGGCAGCTCATTGAAATAGTCGGGGTGGCCCGCGTCCCCAGTCACGTGAAGTGGGGGTGCTGTCTGTCGCTGGCAATGGCGTCAGCTAGCCGGCAAATTTGAATTTTTAAAGTAAACCCCCTCAAAATTTACAAAATAAAATTATAACGTCCCTTTCCAAATCCCCCCCCCCACCATAAAAATTACAGTAAGTTGTTGCGCTTTCCACCCCCAAAACATTTACCTTTGAATTCTGACCTTTCACCCCCCCCCCCCCCCCGACTGCACAAAGTTGAAAGGACGCCCCTTCCCACCATCCACTGAAGATACTTATTTGAACGCCCCCCCCCACCCCCACCCAAACTGCAGTAAAAAGCTTAGCTCCTCCCCCCCCTCCCCACCACTGTCACGCCTGTTTTCCCCAGACACGGAATTGAATTGGACAGGGAGTGCCAGCTGCCGCGGTCCCGAAAGATTCAAGGCAAGTTGATTTAATTTATTCATCTCATGAATTTAAATATTTAAATCCAGGTCCTGTCGCCCAGTGGTGGGGGTGTCACTTGAAGATTTGGGAACCGAGATTGATATTTTTGTTCGGCACTGGTATTGAGTCTTGCGGAACCAAGACGGGTAGATGGAGTTAAGACATGGAACAGGCTTGAGGGGCTGAATGGGCTAATCGTGTTCCTATACTCCAACGTTCCTGCAAGTTCCATATTCTCACCATTGTGGAATTCTTGGAATAATTACAATGTTAGTCAACTTCCTGCCAGCAATATCACATGAACTGCTCCTTTCAGATGATCAAACAGGTAAATTGAACTGATCCTGAATGACAGCACTTGTAAGCCTCCCCTGCCCTACACTAAAGGACAAGTACACACTGGTGTCAGAGCACTGAGAATTCAAGTGCCTCAATGAATTCCATTTCTAACAAACGTCATCTATTCATGTGAGCACTCCCGTCAAATATAGATTATGTGACTGAATAAATCTCACTATCCACAATAATACATCTGAAGAGGAAAGCTGACAGAATTTTTATTTTAAATTTTAAAACCCTTAAAATGTTCTGTAAATTGATATTTATAATTTCAGCCAAGATGAGTGATTTGCTTACAGTGGGAGCTGTAAAACCCTTAAAATATGAAACGAGCTTTTTCAAACTTCAATGTCCTCGGTGACTAAATATATGCTTTCTGTCGCATAACATCAGCCAAATTTTGTTTTCTCCAAAGTATGATGCTGTTTATTGTGAAGTGTATCAGAGAAATGCCAGACATCAGGCTATTTCACAGATGCTGGAATTGGGTGGTCAAGTATATTTAAAAGCTGGCCCTTTTACGATGGGGACCATTTTGCAAATCTAGCCCAGCCAGATATGTTTAAAGTCTCCTTTCTCCAAAGGTCTGGATGTTTCTCATGAAATCAGTTCGGACAGTTTCAACCCAACTCCCATGATCATGAGCGTACTACACAAAACTGCCCTCCAAATCAGCACAATTGCTACAAAAGTGACAAGCTCACTCCCAGAGCTCATAAGGTTAGTTAGGATGAGAAATGGCCATGCCATGGAATCATAGAATCATACAACACAGGAAGAGATCATTCCGTCCATCGTGCCTGTGCTGGTTGATGGAAAGAGTTATCTAATTAGTCCCACACCCTCTGCTCTTTCCCCATGGCTCTGCAAATATTTCCTTTTCAATTATATATCCAATTCCATTTTGAAAGCTACTATTGAATCTGCTTCCACCAGCCTTTCAGGTAGTGCATTCCAGGTCATCATAACTCGCTACGTAAAAAATTCCCCCTGATTCTTTTGCCAATTAACCTGGTTCCTGACCCTCCTGCCAGTCGAAACAGTTTCTCTTTATTTGCTCCATCAAAATTCTTCATAATTCTAAATAACCCTATTAAATCTCCCCTTAACCTCCTCTGCTCCAAGAAGAACAATCCCAGCTTCTCACAACTGAAATGCCTCATCCCTGGTACCATTCCAGTAAATCTAATCTGCATCCTCTCCAAGCCCTTAAATGCCATGCTGGTGCAGCAGGGATCCTTCATGGAGTTGGTGCCATAAGGCTTATTGTCAGGGTAATATATGGAGAGCTTCATTCTTCATCTTCATATCATGATTGCTTGGTCTTGTGAAGACTGAAAGGGACTTGTTGATTAATTCCTTAAACTATTTCTAAAATAAAAGATCAAAGTCTGTGGAAACAAAATGATGAATAGTGCTTTACGCTTAACAACAACTTAATCCCCATAAATTTACAACAACAACTTGCATTTGGACAGCATCTCTCTCAGAGGGATCTCGCAGAAAACTTTAGAAGAATGTGACATCAGGCAGGAGTTGGGAAGGATTACTGGGGTGGGGTGGGGGGGGGCAAGCCAAAGAGTGGGATCCAAGGGGGGCTTGAAAAGGCTTGTGAAGGAGAAAGGTAGCAAATCCAAGTGATTTTTGGAGTTTTTCAAAGAGCAGGGACTTGGGGAGGAATTTTAACCTAAAATAAACAGTGGATTGGTGCAGGTGGTGGTGGAAAGGTTAAAGTCTTAAAAATGAGATTCCTGACCCAAACCCGCCCATTTCCAGCTTTAACTGAGATGGCTTGCCTGTATGAGTAACCCTTGCAATCAGGCATGCACCCTAATTTTCCCCACCAGACCTCTGACCTCCCCCCATCAGACATCTGATTGCCCCAACCAGACCTCTGACCTCCCCTGCCGGGCCTTTGATCCCCCCACCCCACCACCAGGCCCTCCCTCACCTCCTCCCAGGCCTATAATTTCCCCACCTCCTCAGGCCTCTGATTTCCCCCCTCCCAGGTCTCCACTCCCACCCCCTCAAGCCTCCAATCCTCCCTCAAAACTCAAATTCCCCTCCCCTCAGACCCACCCCATCAAGAGACCATGAACTCTCCCCCCCAGGCCCCCTTACCCCCACCCCCCACTTATGTCTCTGATTTCACCCTCACCCAGGGACCCCGGGATCAGCACCCCACTCACTTGATAACAAAATAAGGGGTCTTCAAAGGTGTGCTTTTCTCTGTTACCATGTTTATGATGACTGCATATCAATACTGTCAGCTATTATAATAACTAGTTGGAAGCTTCTCAAGTTATATCCTTGGTGGTTTTTGGTGCAAATACATTGGTGATTGTTTGGGCATGTCTTTAACTTTGAGGTGACCATTTTCCACAAACTTACCTGAAAGGTAACTGATTGACGTATGGCTATCTACGATGTGAGTCCACGCACTGGGCTGGATTTGTGTAGGAGGTGGGGCTCCTAAAAGAAAAAAATGCTGGGCCGAACAGGCGGGGGATCCGTGCCTCTGCATTTTCATGGTGCCCTGGAGCAATCCTCCATTTTTTTTTTAAATCCGTTTCAGGACATGGGATCCTCGTCCCTTTAAAGACAGGGATCCCGCCTCCATGAACTGCCAGCCACTCAGAGGGCAATATCGGCAGCGCCACCAGGAGCAGTGGCCACTGCCAGTACTGCAGAGGCCTCGGACCCAGGCCCAGCAGTGGAGCCCCAGATGAGTGGTTGATAAGGCGTGGTCGCTGGGGCCAGTCCGAAAGGCCCCAATGAGGGGAGGCAGGGGGGTTGTCTTGCGGTCGGGGGGACGTCCCAGGGGGTGAATTACATCCCAGTGGGGTCCTCCGTAGGCCACAAATTGCAGCCAAACCTGCAGGGAGGCACCTTGTTTTACAAGGCATCCTCCCCATGCAACGGAGCACCACCCTACCCCCCCTACCCTGCCACTGGTAAGATCCCAGCTGTGGCAGGAAGAGGCCCCTAATTGGGCATTAATAGGCCGGTTAAGGGCCTCAATTAGCTTCTGGGCAGGAAGGCCGTTGTCAGCCTGTCCTACTGCTGGGATGATCACTGGGTGACCGAGAGGCGACAAGCCCTCCACCCCACCACCCATCGCGATACACTGTGCCTCCCCCACCTTCGATCCCACCTCGGTGCGGCCCGTAAAATCCAGCCAACTAGTTCGGAATCATCATCTAAAAATATAATTTGTTGTTTGTTTTTGTGGCTGGTGGCTTAATGCAGAGACTTGGCTCGACCACTCTCCACAAAAATGTAGACAATGCACTAAGTTCCTGTCAAAATAACTAGAAAGAATGTGCACTGATGTGACTATTGACCTGATCTAGAAATGGCTCTGTGGATTGAACACTTCCTACAAATCAGTGTCATCAGTTGAATGTACTTCAAGCATCACTTGTGTTAGGGTTTCCTGCCCCAACCCTGTCTTTGATAGAGTTTTACCCAGTTAGGTTATGCGATAAATGGAATTTTACCTACCCCATACTCTACTACTTGTAATAACACTGAAAAGAACAATTGCCTTGTTCAGGCTGGCATCTCATTAAGGTTCCTTTCCCTTGGCCATTACTCTTAAACCCCTTTGGTTGGGTCCAAAGTGCCAAGTAAGATACCAACCTAATGAAGTAGGTTTATTATTACTGGAAAGCCCAGGTTATTGTTACCTTTATAAGGCTGGCTGACCCAGGAAATTACATCACAACATCCTTTTGCCAGGGCCTTACTGCCACCATTCAAGTTGATTTAATCCAATTGAACACCAGTCTCTGAGTGTGCTGTTCAAAGACATGTTTACAACCTTCAGCTAGAAACCAGGGGCCTAATTGAGTACTTCTGAATGTTTCACAAGCCAGTCTTACAGATATTTTACTTCAGTGTGGAGAAAGCTTTCATTTTTACCTAACTTTCTATCAGCCTTGGAGCATTTGGAGAAAATGACTACACGCGAACGAGCGCATTTAAGCAATGGTTTGAATAGACAGTTGAGAACACTCGAGTCTGTTAGATTTTCATTGTAAATTAATCAACTCTTGACTTAATCCATAACTTGGGTCATTTGTCTTTGATGACGGTCTTCAAAGTGGGTCATGCATGCAAATTCATAATGGTTTGTAACTATGGTTTTATAGAGTGCTCCAATAAAAAATGTTAAATGGTTTGGAACTGGCACCAGGGGACAGTCCAGATGCAGTACTTCAAATTACTTTAATATAAAACAACAATAACTGATATCAGTATAATGTTCAAAATAAACAGAATCTCTTGGATGTGACTGAAAAGTGTTAGTGCTGTGGAGCTTTGCACTTTAACCCTTTGATTGCCCTGTGTCTTCTGCAGCTTTCAAAAGCCCAAGTCGGTTTTTATTTTCGCAGCAGTGACTTTTCATGGGCATCAGTCACCTTGCAATAGCTCAGCCAAGTGGCCATCCTTTGCATAGTAACCTGGCCAGTGAACGCCAGCAGGCAATTCAACCTTCTGCTGCATCACAGCCAAGCCTAATCCTGAAATCACCTGATAGCCACATGCAGGCGCTTCCAGCGAGGAAGAACTTTCAGCAAATTTTCCCCTCCCTAATTTTTGGCACTGAAGCACATGACCAATCAGCTATCCAAGTGACAAATATGACAATAAGATTCAATAGGGTAGTTACTCTGGTCAGGGAATCATCAACAAGGGGGTACAATCTTAACATTAGAGCTAGTCCATTCAGGAGCAAAATTGGGAAACACGTTTTCACACAAGGGATACTTTAAATGTGGAACTATCTTCCCCAAAACATTTTTTATTTTATTTTATTTTATTTAGAGATACAGCACTGAAACAGGCCCTTCGGCCCACCGAGTCTGTGCCGACCAACAACCACCCATTTATACTAATCCTACATTAATCCCATATTCTCTACCACATCCCCACCATCCTCCTACCACCTACCTACACTAGGGACAATTTACAATGGCCAATTTACCTATCAACCTGCAAGTCTTTGGCTGTGGGAAGAAACTGGAGCACCCGGCGGAAACCCACGCAGACGCAGGGAGAACTTGAAAACTCCACACAGGCAGTACCCAGAACTGAACCCAGGTCGCTGGAGCTGTGAGGCTGCAGTGCTAACCACTGCGCCACTGTGCCGCCCATTGTGGATGCTGGGGGTCAATGGAGCTTTCAGGACTGCAATCGATAGATTCCAGTTAGGCAAGGCTCCCAAAGGATATAGATCAAAGGCAGGTAAGTGGGGTTAAGGTACAAATGAGCCATCATTGAGTGACAGAGCAAGCTTGAAGGGCTGAATAGCCTGCGCCTGTTCCTATGTAAGGGGAAATCGAAGCTGCAATCTGCCTACTGTGTTCACTGTTTTAACCATGGGGCTAACGTCAGGGGTACAATAGTAACTTTCTCTGATGTTAAATAAGTTGATAGAATTAAAGAAAACATAGAAAGCCACTGAACATGTATAAATTTGGGGTGCCTCGTTCAAATTTAAAAGAAACGTAAACTTGCCAGAATTTTAGGTTTTGGTGCAAAAATACCACTGCTATTCCCGAGGGTTAAATCAGATTTTTAGGCTGTTGTTCCAATCATCACAATGTCGATTAATATTATTACAACCGCACACAGATTTCCTTTTTCATTCTCCCATGAATAGATCTAATGGAGTTTTGTTTTTCACAGGGCCCCAGGAATGAAGACAGGCGGAGTTGTAAAGTATGCACAGCTGAGGTAAGACTCTGGATGCCGGAAATGTTGGGGCTGGGGGAGGTGAGGGCGGGCATTTAATACATATACATGTAATTATTTTTCCTATAAAGGTTTCTTTTTTAGGTAAAAACAAATAATTGAATTAAAAGCTATAAAAATAAATATTGCCAATGATACTTGGGAACCAGTACTAAAAAGTGTCTAAATCTCATTATCCTATGGGACCACTTGCAGTTAAAGTGATGTAATGGGCTTTTGAGTCATATCAGCATTTGCGAAATGTGAGTGCTGTCTGCCATTGCATTAAAATTGACATTGTGTCTAACATTTAAATAATGTGCACTCCAGTGTGAGCTTTACTGTGCCATATCTACATATGAATGCATCTAAGTGCTGGCGTGATTCCTTTTCAACAATATGAGATATGTACTATTTAGCTGTAGTGAAACATCAATATTCCTCATTATCTGTAGTCAGTATAATGAGTGATAGAGTCTCTAAAATTTCATTCAATATAATGTTGAAATTTTAATTGCCTTTAAAATGCAACCCTTTTTTGTGATCTAAGGATGGGGCTTGAACACGTGAACTTACAAATGCTTATAGCATTATGGCTTATAGCATGAATATAGAAAAGCATGAACATGACACAATGTTACCTTATTCATTAAATTGACTAAATTGTTGTACCATAACAAGTTACCTGTTGTAAGTACAGGAGCTATAGATGGAAATAAATTAATGAAATATTGATAACATCTAACATTTAAGGTTATTTTCAATTGAATATTTGGTTACAGAAGTGATTTGATGTGTTTTTATTCTGCTTGGTTTCACCCAGTACATGCTATTTTAAGTATTAGCTGGCAGGTTCCAATACCAGTGATGTAGACTCCATTTATTGCTATCTGCTTCCTTGTTTCAGTTCTTTTCAATCGATCACTATTCATTTTATCTAATAAAATCACTTCTGATTGTCAGTTCTTATCTAGTAGCACTCTATTTGCACAAAATATTTTACATATATTCACCTTATTGAACCTTCGCTCTGCGAAGGAAAGGTTGGACAGACTGGGCTTGTTTACACTGCAGTTTAGAAGAGTGAGGGAGACAGGATTGAAGTTTATAAGATCCTGAACAGTCTTGACAAGGTGGATGTGGAGAGGATGTTTCCTCTTGTGGGTGAGTCCAGAACTAGGGGGCACTGTTTTAAAATTAGGGGTCATCCTGCTGAGGAGAATTTTTTTCTCTCGGAGGGTTGCGGACTTTGGAACTCTCTGCCTCAGAATGTGGCGGAGGCGGGGTCATCGAATATTTTTAAGGCGGAGGTAGATAGATTCTTGTTTGGCAAGGCAATCAAGGGTTATCGGGGGTAGATGGGAGTGTGGAATTAAAAACACAAACAGATCAGCCATGATCTTATTGAATGGCAGAGCAGGCTTGAGGGGCCGAATGGCCTACTTCTGCTCCTAGTTCGTATGTTCATATGTATGCTGCCATAATGGTTCAATGGGGCAATACACCGCGTGATGTAGCCATGAGCTCAGGAGGGTCCCAGATTTTTTTTTTCCCTGTGCTGAATTAGTGACCTCATCAGCGATGGTGCCAGGAGCACTACAGTTGTCCTTTATATTTTTCAAGGGTGGGGGAGAGGGGAAAATTGTCCATCCTAATCTGTATCCAATGATCCTTGCTAGAAAGACATTGAATAAGAACGTAATTAGGCATGGTTATGATGACCTCTAACCTCTTCCTGCAACCTCCCCAAAGTCAGGTAACCCATCAAATCAAAATGGAGATGGTCACTTGGAGGAAGTACAGAGGATTGTGGATGCCAATGGAACCAATCTCTGGTTTGAGTAACCACGGTTAGGAAGGGAGGAGTACAAATTGAGTATGGGGACAGTAGAACTATTAAGGCAACATTCTCAACTGCCCCTGCACAGGCAGTCTAACCAAAAATCCAATCAAGTTACAGTAACCGTGTGTGAAAAGTAACTTATTGATTTGATGTTTCTTTTATTACTGTGCTGCATCTCGAATATTTCTCTGAGGAGAACTGTCTCATATTGGAGTGCACCCCAATTGGTTGTCACTTCATATTCAGTCACTTTGGAGGCTGTCAGTCTGAAAGCAATCACCGCAGGAAATCCATTGGACTTTTGTTGGCGATTGTGCAGCTAGGACAAGTAACTAGGAATGCCAATGACCTTACAATCAGCTTGTAAAACATTAATGGTTTATTTCAAGTATCAACAAATTTTCAGATTGTCCAACATAAAGAACGTTCTGAACACAAATTGCTTAAAATATATCTTAATAAAGAGTCTACCACTCACTTTCTTGCTGATGCATTATGCTCAGAGTTAATGGCTGTCATCCCAATGCTTCTAAACAAACACAATGATATATAGAACCGTACAGCGACATAATATCAATTGAAAGGGGGGACTGAAGATTAAATCACACCTTGATATTTTTTCAGGGAGTTAAGGAATATAAGACAGAATTCCTTAAAGTAGGAATTACCAGATAGTGGGAAAAGATAGTTCACGATAGAATAATCACACATGGGAGGGGGGTAATTTTGAGTGTGGGGAATGATTTGCTATTGCCACTTCCGCAAAATTACCCCATGGGCTCAGAATGGCTTATGCTTGATAGGGCAAATGGATTTTCCTTGCTGCAGACTGTGGTGTGTTCTTATGTCTTAAGTTCTGATAATACTGAAGGATGGTAATGTAGAATGGCAAAATTCAAGAGAAATAGTGAGATACAAACCTGTGCCAAAAAAAAAGTACTCGACTCAGGTAGTTGAAGACAGAAATACATGAAGGAAAACTTCAATGGCAAAATAGGATAGTGGGTATACAACAACAATTTGAATTTATATAGTGCCTTTAACATAGTATTAAAAAAACGCAAGCTGTTTCACAGGAGCGTTATCAAGCAAAATTTGACACTGAGCCCCATAAGGAAATATTAGGACAGGTGGCCAAAAGATTGGTCAAAGAGGTTGGTTTTAAAGCTCATCTTTAAGAAGGAGAAAGGTAGAAGTAGGGAGATGTTTAGGGAGGGAATTGCAGAACTTAGGGCCTAGGCAGCTGGAGGAACAGCCGCCAATGATGGAGCAAGAAAATTTGGGATGTGCAAGAGGCAAAAATTGGAGGAACGCAGAGATCGCAGAGTGTTGGAGGAAGTTACAGAAATAAGGAGGGATGATGCCTCGGAGAGATTTGAAAACAAGGATGAGAATCTTAAAAATTGATACTTTGACAGACACATCCAATGTAGGTCAGCGAGCACCAGCGGTGATGGGTGAATGGGACTTGGTGTGAGTCAGGATACCACTCAAAGTAACAGCTAGCTAATGTTTCTTCCAAAGCTGCACCACAGTTTTACAGATTCCCATTACTGGAAGATCCATACAGTTAGTGTTACGAAGCTGGACCCCAATCTTGGGGTTTGCTGTAACGCTCATGGTTGAATTGTCTGCCACCACTCTAGGCTTTCAGCACTTGGCTGAGGTATAGGAGGGCTGCAGCATGGGCAACCACTGTCAGGAAAGGAGGGAAGATACTAGGAATGGTGGAGGGACGGGGGGAATAGCTGAACAGATATACACTATTAGATTCTCCTTCTCATTCCTTGGAACTGTACTGCAGTATAGACCAGCACTTTTAAGCGATGAAGAGCAAAGATTGGAAAAAATAGAAAAGATGTCTTAAAACTATTTCATCTTAAATATGTTTGGTTGATGACATACAGAAAAATGTTTTTTCCATTTGTGTGTGATGCACTAAGTGTCTTTGGGTTCAGGATCTGGAACAATTCTAATCCCCAGCAGACACAGCAACAGTGCTGTAATGAATGCCGTGTATATAGTCTTATCAAGGTGAGATGGAACGCAGTGGTGTTCTTTATCAATTTCCTTCCCAAGAGACACATTATTGCAAAATAAACTCTCTCACCTTGTAAAAATAAGTGCCTGATGTTCTGATACTATATGAAACCTGTGAAAATACAATTTGCAATAAGATTTAGACATTTCACTTAGGTTTTTAGCTGAACTCTCCCCAACATAGATTGTTCTCCAGAAAGACATTTTTTCCCCACTTGTTATCGGAAAAAGGCAGTAATCAAAAATTTCACGCAGGAAGAATTACTTTCTGAACAGGAGATCTATCTGGAGTTCCTTTGTTTTGAACACCTGGGGTATGAAATTCCAATGGCTGTATCAGAACTGAGGCAGAGCAAGACTCCTGCCCTCCTCCTGGGCAGCTGCATTGAACCTGCCATGAATTACAAGGTTGGCCAATTTACATAGCCAGAGATTTTCTGAGTAATTATAGCCAACGATGCCTCAAATGCATCTCGGAGATCTTTGAAAGGACTTCTCCGAGTCTGCAGAACTTAACCAATCCCAATAGTTCTTCCCTCTCATTGATCGGTGAGCGTGACTAGAATCTGCCTTCCTGTTGCCATCCTTTCTCCTGGTGCCAGCTCATGTGACCTTTTTCAGCAACTCAGATGCCTGCTCATGTAGGTATCAGGATACAGGACCAGGCTGCCGAGGCACCATGGTTGCTTAGCCTGTTGACAAGGCCTCCCATGGTTCCAAACCCTGAGGTGAGGACCACTTTGCTCCCAAGATATGAATTATATACCACAGCACAGTCAAACACCACTGGTATCTTGGTGCATTGGGTATCACCTTGGCACAGTTGGTTAAAAGAAAGTCATTGTAAATATATGTGCACAATATAATCACTTAAGACCAGCTTTGTCAGAATGAAGAGTAGCATAAGGGTATCAAAGGGTTAATCTTGAGAGAATGTAAAGATTACCGTCCACCATGATGAGGTAAGAGATCATGTGGGAGAGACTTGAGAACAGTTACAGTGTGGCTTTTGGAGATACATGGGCAAGTGTGGAGTGTATATAGTTACTATACAATAAGGATTAATGTTTAAACAATACTGTCTAAGAACCTCTCTGGCAGCATATAAATATATAAAATAGTGGGACTGAAGTCCTATACCCAAAAAAAGAAAATTTGAAGCAACAATCATTCTTTAGCCAGAAGAGAAGAAACTTTCAAACAAGTAGCTGATGAGAAAAAACAAACTACATAACGTAGAAGACACAGAAAAGCTCCATAGAATGGAAGCATGGCTGAAAAGCAAGCGAACGGGTCAGTCATTGTGCGGACGATAGAGAAATCCCGGTTAAAAGAAAAGCCTTTGAAGAGCTTAAAAAATTAATTTTCTAAAGGCTTCGTGTGAGCGAGGAAAAGAAAAGTGGAAAACCCAATCCCTTACTTGTACTGAACACATGGGCGAAGAGTGGAGAAACCCTGAACAGCGCGCAAACTGAAAAAAAGTCCGATCATGGAAATAAAAGCGCGGAAAACCCCGAACACAGCAGAGTGCCCATTAACACAGCGAAGCTGGAAAAAAATCATTAAAGCAGTCAGGCTTGAACAAAATAAATAAACTCCAGCTTAAAAAAAAGCAACTGGAACTGTCTATCAAATAGCTCTGTCAATTCCAATAGGCAGCTGTGTAAACATTTCAGTGAACTGCTGAAAAAAAGGGAAAGTCCCTACCAGAAACCTAAAAAAAAAGGAACACTGTCAAGCACCTGCTAGACTGCTACACTCCATCAAAACAAGCTATCCTGAGCAAAAAGAATTTCTTAAAGGGGAACACTCTTTAAACAGTCTATAAAAATAGATCAAAGTTTGGGAGTGTCAGAGAGTTTCAAAAGTCATGAGGGATCCAATCAGACTCAAAACTGGATACTATGGAGGAAAAGGTTTCTCAGAGTCAGAATTGCATCGAAATTGGACAGAAAGCCTGAAACAAAGCAAGTAAATACATTATCATATTTAATTGGTGCTGTAGCAGATGATATAATAGCAAAACAACGTATGGATGACAAATCAACCAAATTCGATGAAGTCTTAAATGCTTGTGATTCCTACTTCAATCTGCGCAGTAATAACAGACCAGTCCTGTGAGGTGAGAAAAGACATTGGTTCAGGAAACCTCCTGCGACTGTTCAGTTCCTTCACCAAAGGACTGAACAAGAGGCAGAGAAAAAAAGGTACACTAGTGGTGGGTGAGGGGGAGGGCGGGGAGTGAAAAACGCCTTTAAACCCTGCCAGCGCCGTGGTGCAAAAACTTCCCACAGGCGTGAACAGTGTCCCGCCAATACAGCAGAATGCTTTTATTGCAGGAAAACAGGGCATTTCAGTAAGATGTGCTGAAATAAAATCTCGACTAACTCAGCCTCTAAAGGAAAAGTAGTTAAGAATAGAGAGGTAAATGCAGCTACGCAACCTCCTGCAGCAGACCAATAGAAAGATTTTCTGGGCAAAATCAATGATCCGAAACAAACATTTTGGTTAGCAGATGTATATGTCAAAGGACATATCACTAATTTCAAACTTGATACTGGAGCAAGTGTGATGGTCCTGTCAGCTAAAGAGCTGTGGCTATCCACACATGTTCTGCAACCAACAGAAAGTCAGTTACATGGCCCAGGAGGTGTTGTACTTGAAGTAAAGGGTGAGTTACAAGCGACGCTTCAATCCAAGGGAAAGCAGATATTAGAAACACTGTATGTCCTAAGCAATCGGGAGTCCTCACTCTTTAGTAGAAGAGCTAGTATTGACTTTCATCTTATAAAGAAAGTTGAAGAAGATAAACAAGAAGAATCCAGGCGCCAGGACAGAGGGAGAGCCCCCCAAGCTGACCTGAGCACTACAGAGAGTTCAGATTCCGACAGAGTCCGGATTCCACCAGAGAGCCCGCACAATGCAGGGAGAAGCCGCACAACACAGCACAGCCCGCCATGCCACTCAAAGACTACTAGAGCGAGAAAGAGAAATGCAACAAGTTCCTACATGAGTGCTACACAGATAGAGAACTTGGGAAGAAGCAAGTCCAATAAATTGGTCAGGGACATAGGCAAGATCAAAGAGAACCTCTAATTTCGACCCAATTCCCAACCAAACCGTGGGAACAGTTGGCGGTGGATTTATTCTTCTTTGAAGGATGATCCTCTCTATTTATAGTTGATTACTTCTCAAGGTGGATCAAAGTTGTACGCAACAACTGAAACAGTCATCAGAGTTTTACAAGAAGTTTCCACAACATGTGGTATACCTGATCAGATAGTATCTGATAATGGACCACAGTTTGCAAATGATTACTTCACACAGTTTGCAGAAGAATGTGGATTTGTTCACCTAACAAGCTCTCCTAAATATTCACAATCTAATGGAGATGCTGAACGAGCAGTCAGAACCATTAAAACTATGTTGATGAAACATCACGATTTCCAATTAGCACTACTGACATACAGAACTACTCCATTATTGTGCAGATTAGCACCATCAGAACACTTAATGGGAAGAAAACTTCGAACTCAGTTTCCAATTCTACCCAAGAAATTACTCCCAGGATCGTAAAGCAAGGATTATCAGAAAGTACAAGACAAAGAAAAGTCGCATCAAAACAAACAGACCCATAATTATAACAGAAGGTACAGAACAAGAAATCTACCACAGTTGTCAGGAGGGCAAAAGGTATGGATGTGAGACCAAAATAGAGAAGTAATGCTCCAGAAAGACGAGAATCAACAGTGATCTTATCTAGTATGAACTCAAGAAGGTTCTATAGGGAGAAATAGAAGGAATCTTATTCCTTTACATCAAAGACATCAATCGGTCATACATTCAGACGACTCAGATGATGAACCGAAAGTTCAAAAAGCGCTGAATGCTACAAACCTCAACGAAGGCCGTCCTAGTCAAGAAATAAGGGATCAGAGAAAGACGACCAATCTTCCACATCTGATGACAACAAGATCAGGGAGAGTTGTGAAGCCTCCTGATAGGTTGAATCTATGAAGTCAGAGACTTGGGGGGAGATGGGGTAACATGTAAATAAAAAAGTGAAGGTATGTAAATATATATTCAGATAAAGACTTGGGGGAGATGTAGTATAAGGGCATCAAAGGGTTAATCTTGAGAGAATGTAAAGATTACCACCCACCATGATGATGTAAGAGATCATGTGGGAGAGACTCAAACAGTTACAGCGTGGCTTTTGAAAGAGAGACACAGGCTAGTGTGGAGTGCATATAGTTACAATACAATAAAGATTAATGTTTAAACAATACAATCTAAGAACCTCACTGGCTAGACTCCATACGGTGGCATGGACAAGAAGAGTCAATTGGTAAGCTGAATGCATTTGAGATGTGGACATGTTGGAAGATGTTTCGCATATCCTACACAGACAGAAAAACTAATGAGAATGTGCTGGAAATGGCTGGAAAGAAGAGGAAATCAGTGCATAGTATCGAAGAGAGAAAGATACAATATTTCAGTTTCATCATTAGAGCAGAAAATAGACAGACAATTATTGGAAGGAAAGGTCGACGGAAAACGTAGGAGAGGGAAGCAGAGGAAAAAATGCGTGATGGATATAATGGACTGGATGCAGTTAACCTATGCAGAATGTGTAAGGGCAGACACAGGTGGAGATCCATGGCAGTCAACCTTCTGGGAAGAAGATGACACCAACGAACGAAGGATAATCACTTTGTGATATGTAGGTTAAAGAATCTCTGTTCTTTGTTGCTTGTATTGAGAGGATGTTTGGAGGTCATTTTAGTACAGGACACCGATTTCCTTCTATAACTTCTTATTGAACCTCTGTCTCAGACCTGAGACACCATTGAGGGAACAGTGCAGTCTGTAGCAAAAACAAGAAATGCCGGATTCACTCAGCAGGTCTGGCAGCATCTGTGGAAAGAGAAGCAGAGTTAACGTTTCGGGTCAGTGACCCTTCTTCGGAAGAAGGGTCACTGACCCGAAACGTTAACTCTGCTTCTCTTTCCACAGATGCTGCCAGACCTGCTGAGTGAATCCGGCATTTCTTGTTTTTGTTTCAGATTTCCAGCATCAGCAGTATTTTGCTTTTATTTTAGTGCAGTCTGTAGGCTCTGGTGTAAGGGTATATCCTATTGATGTAGTCTTATCCTGCTGGTCTTTCTAATTTCTCTTTGTTTCTGCTCCTATCCTGCCTCCGTTACAAGGACATATGTAGGAATGTCCATATTGAACCCCATGTTTTAAGGGTTCTGTGACAGAAGAGAGCTACAAAAAAACTTTCCTGTCTACAACTGCTGAAAGTCAGCTTTCAGGACCCTTTGCACAGCCAAGAACAGATTTTTGTTATCGCTTCTTTTAAAATTGATGTTTCAAGCCTGTGGTCATTCAAAAGTTGTAAACTCACCCACTCCCTCATTTGACAACTCACACAGGTAACTTATCCCTCTTTTCTACAAGCTTTAATTGAATCAAGCACAGTGCCAGTGTAAATGGAGGAATTTGTGGGACAGGGGCTTTTTCCCTCATTATCCAATCATTCTTGACATACGCCACTTTGGGAGACGGGCATATCTTCAGCCAGTGGCTAATTCCACCAGAATTTTGTGTATATTTTTGAACAGGTTTAACTCTGGCATATCTGAGTTACACCCTAAATTCCAGTGCCCTATACAAGAACTACACCAACTTAATATACAAAAATAATTTGAGTATCGGGCCACAGGAATATACAATCCACATTCCTTCATTAAACTCAACTGTGAATTAATTAGAGCAACGAAAGAAACTACAATATTTAAGCTCCCTATCAATTAGTTTTATCCATTACTTTTGAAAGAATGAAATGAGGGCTAGCTCAATGGCTCACACAGACCAAGAAAATCCTAGGTTCAGGCCGTCACCTCTGTTGAGTTAACTTATCTCAGCTGGGCAACATTTTGCTTTGTTCTCCGAATGTAGGCGATTCTGGATCGGCTGCATTTATTGCTCACCCTAGTTGCCCTAATAACAACAACAACTACTTATATTTATATAGCACTTTTAATGTAATGAAATATCCCAAGGCACTTTACAGGGACATTATAAAACAAAGTCTGACACTGATCCACAAAAAGGTCCATTAGGTCAGATGACAAAAAGCTTGGTCAAAGCATTAGGTTTTAAGGAGTGTCTCCAAGGAGGAAAGTCAGGTGCAGAGGCAGAGATATGTCGGGGTGGGGGGGGGGGGGGGGTGGGTGGAGAGGTGGAATTCCAGAGCTTGGAGCCTAGGCTACTGAAGGCATGGCCACCAATGGTGGAGCAATTAAAATCAGGGATGCTCAAGAGGCCAGAATTAGAGGAGTGCAGATATCTCAGAGGGTTGTGGGGCTGGAGGGGATTAGAGGGATCGGGAGAGGCCATGGAGGTATTTAAAAACAAGGATGAAAATTTTAAAATCGAGACATTGCTAAGAATGTGGTAGTGGGCTTTCTTCGACTTGCTCATTCCTTGGAATGATGGTGCTTGCACAATGGTGTTAAGTAAGGAAATCCAGGTTATTGACCCAGTGACGATGAAGCAATGTTGATATATGTCCAAGTCAGGGTGGTGTGTGACTTGAAGGGAACTTGATGGTGTCCCCATGATATTGCTCCACTTGTCCTGTTCTCACTACAGTTGACTGCAGTGCCGCTGGGTTAGGAAGGGAAATTTAGCCAGAGAGGTTAAAATTGGACTTGGGAAGTAGCACAAACTGGCAGTGGCGAATTGGCAGCCCGATTTACACCCCACCCAATCTTTCTTTTCCTGTCAATTCGCTATTACCAATTTTGCCCGAGTTCCTTACACTGATTGCTATCCAATGACTCCTATTGCCAGTGCATGTCTGTGGACATTGAATAAGGGTGGTACTGGGTTGTGTTAACGGTCATGGTTGAATAGCCTTTCAGCACTCAATCTACAGTTTCACATGAATAATAGTCACTTGAGTGAGGTACAGGGTTGGTGGGGGGGGGGAGGCAGGAGGAGAGTGGGGGGGGAGGTGGGATGTCTGCTGCCAGTGGAGTCATATCCCAGTGAGGAATCCATACCTTTAGGAGAGCGCAAAACTGTCAGACAATAGAGGAATAAAACAGAATTTTTTAAAGCTATTTTCATTGAAAGAGCACAATGATCTAAGTATAACACTGCTGCTGCATTAAGCACTGTGGTACAAGGAGAATAAAAGGAAACAAAATGTATTAATTAACCTTGTGAATACTGTGTAAATACTGTTTTGTGTGCATACACAATCAAATTCGGTGCAGATTTTAATTTGTGAGATTCTGTTTATATCTTTCGCTTTTCATATTGGACACCAAACATATCGCGGATTAATGCCAACCCATAATGCAAGTGCTGTAATTGACTAAAAGGGCAAAGTTCTTTTTTCCATAAAATCAATTTCCATAATATTAGTTACGTTAATTGTCAACATAGATGGATAACTAACAATGTATTTGCTGCAAAACAATATCATTAGTCGACAAAACCGAGCTTTTATTAATTATGGTTTCACTTAGACTGTCATCAGATGTATTCTGCATTTTAAAAGAGAATATCCTTTGTGGTTAGAGGCATACAGCACTCCAGTGAATACCGCCTCCATTTAATGCTCTTGCCATTTAATTCTGGTGGTATTTCGGGAACCTCTTACTGTGAGGTCACAAAGGCAGGGCATTATGTACAAGTTATACTAATTTGTTAGGGCAATGAATACATTAATTTCATTAGCAAATGGCCTTAAAGCAATAATTACCAGTGTGGGTGTGTCAGAAGAGATCATGTTAAATTGTGGCTATTAATTATTAAGATTTTGTATGGAGATACCCAGCTTTGACATCCCACCTGAACATCAGCATTCAAGCTCTGTTGTGTGCTTGTTTTTAAGCTTGGCTCCATTTTCGCTCCTTTTTGCATAACAGTCTGGCATTACTGTGTACCAAATGAAGATGATCAATGTCAAGAATTTAAAGAGGAACCAAAAATAAAGCCTCTTAACAGAACTACTTATTTTAGTGGACGATTAACTCTTCAGTTAGACAAGATAGACTGGCAGTTGCCATTTCAACTGTATTGTTCTTACTGCAGATAAAAAAAAATGAGATTGTGTAAACAATCAGTACCTGTAAGTGCTTACAATTTCTGACTGTTATTGGCTTTTGAAACAGATGCATTCATGTCTATCTACAGTAAAAGCAATCCACATATCAGCTAGCTTTTGGCAAGGTCTTTGCATGTACAAATTGCTGCCAAGATTTTCTCTTTATCTAGCAATGAACATATGAACAATGACGAACAGGGAAAGACCCACTGGTTCATCCAGTCTGTCCCACATGACTGCATTTCCTTGTGCATCACAATATATACACTCACCACCCCATCTGGAAGTCATATAGGTAACCATTTAGCTTTAATGATCTACACAAGTAAAGCTTTAGGTGATCATTGTACAGGACAGCTTCCAATCCTGCAGCACTCGCTGTGTAATATGCTGGTACGGTTCTAAGTGATCATGGTGTGAGGCACATCCCTAATTGCCCTTCACAACTGAGTGGCTTGCTCGGCCATTTCAGAGGGCAGTTAAGAGTCAACCACATTGCTCTGGGTCTGGAGTCACATGTAGGTCAGACCAGGTAAGGAGGGCAGAATTCCTTCCCTGAAGTGAACCAGATGGATTTTTTTACGACAATCAAAGATAGTTTCATGGTCACCATTCAGTTTCTGATTTTTATTAATTAATTGAATTTAAATACCATCAGCTGCCAGTGTGGGATTTGAACCCATGTCCCCAGGGCATTAGCCTGGGCCTCTGGATTACTAATTCCATGACATTACCTCAAAGCCACCATCTCCCCGTGCTAGAATGTGTTTTAGTAATAATAGAGCCAGAGGCTGCAGTCCTTGCTTATGTACAAGAAATAATGTTCTGGACACAAGATTCAAACTCTTGCATGTTTATGAAGTGTTAAATAAACCTGCATGCTCAGAGTCTCCACTGAGATTGCACGTGATGCTTTTGCTAAATAATTAAGTGACATTTGCAATTTTCAATCCAAAGGCACAATTTTCGTTTCTAGAGAACTTTGAAATATTAGAACGAACACATCTGCAGATTATTTATCTATCCTGGGGTGGAAACTACCAGTCCTAGATATTTGCTATCTCAAGTCCCATTATTTTCACCATTACCATATTTCTTCTTATATTAAATCAAATACGTTCCTGCCCTAGAATTGTTTTTAGGTTCCCTTATACTGCTGACATTTTGTCCTCTTCCTCTACTGTGAAAATAGGTACAAAATATTCATGGAACAAGTTTGCCATTTCCTCATTATCCTTTATAGTATCACCTACATCATATCAGTTCCAGAAAACTGGCCCGGGTGCATTCTAGAAACTCATTGCCTTTACTATTTGATTTATTCTACTTCTCTCAGTCCAATGAAAATTAAAACTACCTATTATAACCAGAGCGACTCGAGCAAAGACTTCAGGCTCCAGAAGCTGGCCGAGCGCGTCTACCCTGAGGCACAGTGTGGCTTTCGTGCAGAGAGATCGACCGTTGACATGCTGTTCTCCCTTCGTCAGATACAGGAGAAATGCCGCTAACAACAGATGCCCCTCTATATTGCTTTCATTGATCTCACCAAAGCCTTTGACCTCATCAGCAGACGTGGTCTCTTCAGACTACTAGAAAAGATTGGATGCCCACCAAAGCTACTAAGTATCATCACCTCATTCCATGACAATATGAAAGGCACAATTCAACATGGTGGCTCCTCATCAGACCCCTTTCCTAGCCTGAATGGCGTGAAACAGGGCTGTGTTCTCGCACCCACACTTTTTGGGATTTTCTTCTCCCTACTGCTTTCACATGCGTTCAAGTCCTCAGAAGAAGGAATTTTCCTCCACACAAGATCAGGGGGCAGGTTGTTCAACCTTGCCCGTCTAAGAGCCAAGTCCAAAGTACGGAAAGTCCTCACCAGGGAACTCCTCTTTGCTGACGATGCTGCTTTAACATCTCACATTGAAGAGTGCGTGCAGAGTCTCATCGACAGGTTTGCGGCTGCCTGCAATTAATTTGGCCTAACCATCAGCCTCAAGAAAACGAACATCATGGGGCAGGACGTCAGAAATGCTCCATCCATCAACATTGGCGACCACGCTCTGGAAGTGGTTCCAAGAGTTCACCTACCTAGGCTCAACTATCACCAGTAAACTGTCTCTAGATGCAGAAATCAACAAGCGCATGGGAAAGGCTTCCACTGCTATGTCCAGACTGGCCAAGAGAGTGTGGGAAAATGGCGCACTGACACGGAACACAAAAGTCCGAGTGTATCAGGCCTGTGTCCTCAGTACCTTGCTCTATGGCAGCGAGGCCTGGACAACGTATGTCAGCCAAGAGCGACGTCTCAATTCATTCCATCTTCGCTGCCTCCGGAGAATACTTGGCATCAGGTGGCAGGACCGTATCTCCAACACAGAAGTCCTCGAGGCGGCCAACATCCCCAGCTTATACACACTACTGAGTCAGCAGCGCTTGAGATGGCTTGGCCATGTGAGCCGCATGGAAGATGGCAGGATCCCCAAAGACACATTGTACAGCGAGCTCGCCACTGGTATCAGACCCATCGGCCGTCCATGTCTCCGCTTTAAAGACGTCTGCAAACGTGACATGAAATCCTGTGACATTGATCACAAGTCGTGGGAGTCAGTTGCCAGCGTTCGCCAGAGCTGGCGGACAGCCATAAAGGCGGGGCTAAAGTGTGGCGAGTCGAAGAGACTTAGCAGTTGGCAGGAAAAAAGAAAGAGGCGCAAGGGGAGAGCCAACTGTGTAACAGCCCCGACAATCAAATTTTATCTGCAGCACCTGTGGAAGAGTCTGTCACTCTAGAATTGGCTTTTATAGCCACTCCAGGCGCTGCTCCACACACCACTGACCACCTCCAGGCGCTTACCCATTGTCTCTCGAGATAAGGAGGCCAAAGATAAAATTGTAACCAGGCCGATTCTACTTCCCCGATCTCCATATTTATTCATGATGTTCTGCGGACAACTCCTTGCATCCTTTACTGAGTTCCTGATCACCCTTAGTGAAATCCCTTCTTTCTACTGCTATAATTACATCTTTTATCAACATTACTACTCCCCTCCACCCACTTCCCCATTTCCCCTGTCCTTTCTAAAGATTCTGTCGCCTGGAATATCACTCCCAATCATGCCCAGTTTGTGGCCAGGCGACTACATTGTATCCTTTAAGCTGAATTTGTCCTTCTAACTCATTAGTTTTATTTCTCATGCATTCTTGTACAGAACTGTTTTTTGGGTAATGTTCCCCATGCTGCCCATATGCCCTGATGCTTATACTTTCTGACCTCGCACACTTTTGGTTGCTAATGCACAGTTATTCAGGCAATTTTACATTTTTTAATTATTTTTTTTAACTGATATTTTATTATTACTTTATGTAACGTTTTCTTTTCCCAAAATATTTATTTTGTCTTTATCTCCTTTTATTACTGTGGCCCTTTACTCATATCCCTTCTTATTCTTATCTCTAGATTATTATTTTCTCCATCCAGATCTTCCCCCACCACACAACCCGCCCACCCCTGCCCCACACACATTTTTACTGGTTTAATTTCCTTTGTACAATTCTATTCACTGTTTCTATAGTCTTTTTATCCATTTCACTAGGATTTGACCCAGTTCAGGTGCAGCCCAGCCCAGCCCAGCTGTACGGCTCCTCCTGTCCCAGTACCGGAGTCAGTGTCCCATGAAATGGAACACCTCCTTCCCTCACCAATCTTTTAGACATGCATTTATTTTCCTGATCTGTTCATCTCCATACCAATTAGAACATGGCTCAGTTAGTATTCCAGAGATTACCAGCCTGGAGGTCCTGCATTTTAATTTAGCTCTGAGCCCTGGAGCTTCCTTAGCAGGGAGAATTTTAATTCTCAACCTGCTGTACAAACATGTGAACAATGACGGGCAGGTAAAAACCTGATGGTCCGCGCAGGTGGAAGCATGGGGGGGTGATGGGGGATGCTGTTATAGGCTTGGTGGGCAAAGGGCGGGAAGCAACAGAAGCAACTGAATGGATGATTTTCAATTTTAGTGACAAAGAAGTCCATGAATTCCTTGCACTTTTCTTTGAATTCTTTCATGGGATGTGGGAGTCACTGCCCATCCCTAATTGCCCTTAAACTGAGAGTGGCTTGCTCGGGCATTTCAGAGGGCATTTAAGAGTCAACCACATTGCTCTGGGTCTGGAATCACATGTAGGCCAGAGCAGGTAAGGAAGACAGGTTTCCTTCCCTAAAGGACATTCGTGAACCAGATGGGTTTTTATGACAATCGATGATAGTTTCATGGCACCATTACTGAGACTAGTTTTCAATTCCAGATTTTAGTTAATTGAGTTTTTATTAATTGATTGAATTTAAATTCCACCAGCTGCCAATTTAAGGAAATGGCTGGAAGTGCAGAAAAGAAGCCAGGGTTATCTTTGCTCTCCAGGATGCTGCTGGTGTAGTGGGCCGTTTGGGCAGAGGAGGGATGACTGAACTGGTTGTGTGCCAGATACATTTAACTCTGCACCCTTGTATGTCAGTGTGGCTTAGTGGATAGTGCTCTCATCTCTGAGTCACGAGTTTCCTAGTTGAAGTCCCACTCCAAGGCTTGAACACTCCAGTGCAGTAATGACAGAGTGCTGCACTGTTGGAGGTGCTGTCTTTTGGATGAGACATTAAACCCAGGCCCCATCTGCTTGCTTGGGTGGATGTAAAAGATCCCATGGCACGAGGGCAGGGCAATGGACTTTGTCTACATGGACTTTAGCAAGGCCTTTGACAAGGTCCCGCATGGTAGGCTGGTCCAGAAGGTTCGAACACATGGGATCCAGGGTGAGCTAGCAAATTGTATACAAAATTTGCTTGGTGATAGGAGACAGAGGCTGGTAGTGGAGGGTTGTTCTTCAGATTGGAGGCCGGTGACCAGTGGTGTGCCGCAGGGATCGGTGCTGGGCCCTTTGTTGTTTGTCATATATATTAATGACTTGGATGTGAATGTAGGGGGCATGATTAGTAAGTTTGCAGATGACACCAAAATTGGTGGTATAGTGGACAGTGAAGAAGGTTGTCTAAGGTTACAACAGGATATCGATCAACTGGGAAAGTGGGCAAGGGAGTACAAATGGAATTTAACGCAGACAAGTGTGAAGTGATGCATTTTGGGAAGTTAAACCAGGGCAGGATATATAAAGTGAATGACATGGCCCTGGAGAGTGTTGTTGAGCAGAGAGACCTTGGGGTGCAAGTACATAATTCCCTGAAAGTGACAACACAGGTAGACAGGGTGGTGAAGAAGGCGTATGGCATGCTTGCCTTCATCGGCCGAGGCATTGAGTACAAGAGTTGGGCCGTCATGTTAAAGTTGTACGTGACGTTGGTTAGGCCGCATTTGGAGTATTGTGTGCAGTTCTGGTCGCCGCACTACAGGAAAGATGTGATTAAGCTAGAGTGAGTGCAGAAAAGATTCATAAGGATGTTGCCTAGTTTGGAGGGCTTGAGCTATAAAGAGAGGTTGGCTAGGCTGGGTCTGTTTTCCCTGGAGCGAAGGAGGCTGAGAGGGGACATGATAGGGTATATAAAATTATGAGAGGCATAGATAGGGTAGATAGCCAGAGTCTGGTAGGGGTGACTAAAACTAGAGGGCATAGATTTAAGGTGAGAGGGAGGAGGTTTAAAGGGGATCAAAGGGGTAAATTTTTCACACAAAGAATAGTGGGTATCTGGAATGAGCTGCCTGAGGAGGTGGTGGAGGCAGGAACAGTAGCAACATTTAAGAGGCATCTGGACAGGTACTTGAATGAGCAAGGCATAGAGGGATATGGAATTAATGCAGGCAGGTGGGATTAGTATAGATAGGCATTATGGTTGGCATGGACACGGTGGGCCGAAGGGCCTGTTTCTATGCTGTACGACTCTATGACTATTTTGAAGAAGAGCAGGAGAGTTATCCCCAGTGTCCCGGCCAATATTTATCTCTCTCCATCACAGAAACAGATTATCTGGTCATTATCACATTTCTGTTTGTGGGAGCTTGCTGTGCACATACTGGCTGCTGTGTTTCCTGCATTACAACAGTGACTACACTTCAACAAGTTCTTCATTAGCTGTAAACGCTTTGAGACGCCCAGTGGTCATGAAAGGTGCTATACAAATGCAAGTCTTTCTTTTCAGGGAGTGA